>NW_027507825.1:18998283-19553283 GCF_037356315.1 Lithobates pipiens
AATTTTTGACCCCCTTCCAGACTAATTAAGCATCCCATAAGGTGAAGTATGTGTGACCTTCATCTGCCGCCCCAGGATATATTCTAAAAACAATCGGCGTAAATTCTTGGAATAATCCAATTATTAAAGAGGACCTGTCCATGGAGGCATACTGGCAGTCAGATTCCTAGTAGTCGACCTCGCTGATGCCCTTCCTGTCAAATATCAGCAATCCCAAAGCCCCGCAACCAAGAAAACTGCAGAATGTTTACCTTTTAAAAATGTAAAGTATATCTAAACCCTACCATCAAATCTTAATATTGTAGTGTACTTGTCCGTAGATTTGGCAAGTGTATTTGTTTTTTATCTTTTTTTTTCAGGATTTAGTTTTCTGTTCTTTTGGTAATCCTGCAAGTAACACATTTGCAGTCTCGAGGTGACTTTTCTCACTCACTATACTATTTATCTAAGGAGGAGCATCATTGTCATCCTAGGACAGAAAGCGTTTTAGGACTGCAGAACAGCTCCCCCTCTACTCATTTCCATAACATATGATGGAGGTGTTTTGTAGTCTTAACACACTTCTGGGTGACCTTGTGTGAGATAACGGTGTAGAGTGCCCAAAACTTGACAGCACTGAATTTCTGGCTGGACCAGCTGGTGTTTTTCACTTATTCAAACAGATATAGAAAAATGCTGTGGATGGTAGATTTATTAGACCTAAAGGAAGCAGCTTAGGCCGCGTACACATGGGCGGATTGTCTGCCCAACTTAGTCCGCTGAACCGTGTTTCAGCGGACAATCCGCTCGTGTGTGGACTTCAGCGGACTTTTTCAGCGGACAGTCTGACGGACTTTGTCTTTCGGAATTTCCGTAATTTTGTCCGTCCAAACTTGGTTTCAGCGGACAGTCCGCTCGTGTGTAGGCAAGTTGGACGGACTAAGTATGGCGCATGCTCAGAAAGGATTTACACGCCGAAGGTTGCATTGCAGTGTATTGGACGTCGTTTTTCTAGTCCCGTCGTACGTGCTGTACACATCATCGCGCAAGCTTTCAGCGGACTGTCTGTTCATCGTGTGTGGTCAAGTCCGTTCATTCAAAATTTGGACGGACTGTCTGTCGGATTGTCTGACGAACTTAGTTGGGCAGACAATCCGCCCGTGTGTACGCGGCCTTAGAAGAGTTCATTGGTAGGGTTTACAAACACTTTAAAATTGAGAAAAAAAGGGGGAGCAACGGGCGGGACTTTGTATGAGGCACACGGAAGCAGAAAAATAAATTTAGGTAAAAAACTGTTTTTAATAAGTTCGAATAGTCATATATTTACATATTATTATTGCACATAACCATACATTAATATTTTAAAATTCATCAAAATATACATTCCAACAAGGACTTAATAGTAAATACATGAGAAACTTCACATTTAGTAAGCACCAGTTATATATGGGTATGTGACACACTGAAGTGTGACTTAGGAGAAAAATAAAAACCAAAAAAGGGATAAATCAAAACGGAACGTCCATTCTTTGTTAAAAATTGTGTACACAACACGGAAGTTGACAGCTCTACGCGTTTCGTAACCTTTTTGTCACTTGTCAGGAGCAAGACTGTGATGGTAACCTATGAATAGAGAGAACAACCATATTTGGAATGGTCTGGGAAAAAGTGGACAAATATACAATATGAAGAAATCCATATGTACACTTGACCCATAAACTTACATATATATACCTGGCAAAGGTCCGATGGAGCCCACACACGGTCGAATTGTCCGGATTCGTTCAGTCGGACCTTTGCTGTCAAAGTCCGGCTGTGTGTACGCGGCATTAGTCTCTTCTCCAATAGGTAGTCCTTTACACAATTTCCAGATTTCACCTCCTGGTGTTGTGGTGGTACGATCATAAAATATAAAAGTTCTTTAGACTTTGATGACTTTTCCATTTTTTTCCTTATCTTTTTAATAGTCATTGTTGGTGAAAACTGCCTCCTTTGTTACTGTATGGAAACGTCACATAGATATACAGTATCTCACAAAAGTGAGTTCACCTTTTACACATTTACACATTTTTGTAAATATTTTATTCTATCTTTTCATGTGACAACACTGAAGAAATGACACTTTGCTACAATATAAAGTAGTGAGTATACAGCTTGTATAACAGTGTAAATTTTCTGTCCCCTCAAAATAACTCAACACACAGCCATTAATGTCTAAACCGCTGGCAACAAATGTGAGTACACCCCTAAGGGAAAATGTCCATATTGGGCCCAATTAGCCATTTTCCCTCCTCGGTGTCATGTGACTCGTTAGTGTTACAAGGTCTCAGGTGTGAATGAGAAGCATGTTTGTTAAATTTGGTGTTATCGCTCTCACTCCCTCATATTAGTCACTGGAAGTTCAACATGGCACCTCATGCCAAAGAACCCGCTGAGGATCTGAAAAAGGAATTTTTGCTCTACATAAAGATAGCCTAGGCTATAAGAAGTTTGCCAAGACCCTGAAACTGAGCTGCAGCACGGTGGCCAAGACCATACAGCGGTTTAACAGGACATATTCCATTCAGAACAGGCCTCGCCATGGTCAACTAAAGAAGTTGAGGTCACGGCTCAGCGTCATATCCAGAGGTTGTCTTTGGGAAATAAATGTATGAGTGCTGCCAGCATTGGAGTAGAAGAGGAATCCAGTAGCAACCTGTGAAGCTCTGGTGAACTCCATGCTGAAGAGGGTTAAGGTAGTGCTGGAAAATAATGGTGGCCACAGAAAATATTGACACTTTGGGCCCAATTTGGACATTTTCACTTAGGGGTGTACTCACTTTTGTTGCCAGTGGTTTAGACATTAATGGCTGTGTGTTGAGTTATTTTGAGGGGACAGCAAATTTACACTGTTATACAAGCTGTACACTCACTACTTTACATTGTAGACAAGTGTCATTTCTTCAGTGTTGTCAAATGAAAAGATAGAATAAAATATTTGCAAAAATGTGAGGGGTGTACTCACTTTTGTGAGATACTGTAGGTAAATTACCTCTTCAAGGAAACTCCTGCAAGGAACAGGAGTTGCTTATATCGTGACTTCTGCTTCTTTATCTCATGACAAGTTGTAAGAGGAACACAGCATATCAGCATATCATAGACTGGCTTAATTCACTGGAAACCCACATTTGCTAACCCCTAACATGCAGCTCTCCCTCTCAGTAGTTCTGGCTGAACCGGATGTGTATGTTTATGAAATGTAGATTCCTGAGATCAGTTAGATTCTTGCATGTACAACTAGTCTATATTGTCTACATCGTCTTTCTTCAGACTATCTGCCTACAGTAAATACTGTATATTTTAATTATATCTATCTCTATATATCAATTATTTTTTCCTTTCTTCCATTCCTCCTTACCGTCTTCTCCTCCTACCTTACCTTCCATCCATCCTGTCTTTTTTTTCCTGCCTTAACCGCCATCCATTCTGTGTTTTTTTTTTTTTCTGCCTTATCTTCCCTCCATCCAGTCTTTCTCTTCCCACCTTACCTTTCCTCCATTCGTCTTCACTGCCTACCCCACCTTCCCACGGCCGTCTTTAAGGCAGGGCAAAAGGGGCAGCTGCCCTGGGCCCTGTCATTGTTGTGGGGCCCAAAGCAGCTGCCTCATACTTGCCAACTATCCCAGTTTAAATTCCCTCGTCCCTTGAAGTTTTAGTCCTGTGCCGTGTCCCAAAATCTGAGTGTGAATTGCTGATACTAATACTGGCCAGCTCTGCCTTATTGTTGTGTACAGATGACTCAGCTGCAGACCCTGTGTTTACATGTAAATAACAGACATTCATATGTAAATAGTGGCGGCATTCATAATTAAATAGCTGCGGCCGGTGGCATTGATATGTAAATAAAGGCAGCATTCATATGAATATCATACCCCCCTGCAGTGAGGAGATGATGTGCTGTAACCTCTAGCAACCTATAAGTGAGCAGTATTACTGTACAGTAAACTCTAGCAACCAATTAACAAGCATAAATAATTTGCTGTAACCTTTAGCAACTAATCGGTGAGCCAAAATGTGTGCTGTAACCTCTAGCAACCAGTCAGTAAGCAGTAATGATATCCTGCAACCGCTGGCAACCAATCACAATTGCTGCCTGATCTGATATAGTAAACTGATTTTGAGTCTAGCTGCTATTTATTGTATGTCTCAGAGCAGGTGGAGAGTAGAATTGAATGGGGAGGGGGGGCAAGAAATTTTTTGCCCAGGGTCCAATTAATATTAAAGACAGCCCTGCACCTTCCCTCCATCTTGTCTTCTCTTCTTGCCAACCTCCCCTCCATCCTGTCTTCTATACCTGTCCTACCTCACCTCCTTCCTGTCTTCTTCTTCCTGCCTTACCTTCCATCGTGTCTCCTTTTCCTGATTTACCTTCTCTTCATCCGACTTACTTTTCTGCCTTATCGTCCCTCCATCCTGTCTTCTCTTCTTGTCTTACAGTTCCTCCATCCTGTCCATCCCTTCCTGTCTACCTTCCCTCCATCCTATCTTCTCAACCTGCCTACCTTCCCTTCATCCTATCTTCTCTACCTGCCTACCTTCCCTCCATCCTATCTTCTCTTCCGGCCTACCTTCCCTCCATCCTATCTTCTCTACCTGCCTACCTTCCCTCCATCCTATCTTCTCTACCTGCCTACCTTCCCTCCATCCTATCTTCTCTACCTGCCTACCTTCTCTCCATCCTATCTTCTCTACCTGCCTACCTTCCCTTCATCCTATCTTCTCTACCTGCCTACCTTCCCTCCATCCTATCTTCTCTTCCGGCCTACCTTCCCTCCATCCTATCTTCTCTTCCGGCCTACCTTCCCTCCATCCTATCTTCTCTACCTGCCTACCTTCCCTCCATCCTATCTTCTCTACCTGCCTACCTTCCCTCCATCCTATCTGCTCTACCTGCCTACCTTCCCTCCATCCTATCTTCTCTACCTGCCTACATTCCCTTCATCCTATCTTCTCTACCTGCCTACCTTCCCTCCATCCTATCTTCTCTACCTGCCTACCTTCCCTCCATCCTACCATCCTATCTTCTCTACCTGCCTACCTTCCCTCCATCCTATCTTCTCTACCTGCCTACCTTCCCTTCATCCTATCTTCTCTACCTGCCTACCTTCCCTTCATCCTATCTTCTCTACCTGCCGACCTTCCCTCTATCCTGTCTTCTTGCCTTATCTTCCCCACTTCCTATTCTCTAATGAAGGACAGAAATAAGTCAATACCTCCATTTAGTTCCTCCCTTTGGGTAGACACTTGTCATGTTCTTGTGGCCTCTGCTCATTATTACTGGGAGAGATTCTATTCTAAATACACACTTTTCGTTTGTTCACACACCAAATATCCCCTAATTCCCCATTCGTTATCCCATACAACTCTACACTGAGATCAATAGCATATTCTTGGCTCTTTCATTTTAAAAATTTTTTTTTTTTAATAACATTTCTTTCTAGTCTGTATATTGACTTTAACAGAATAAAGCCCTGAATAGTTGCTGATTTCTAACACAAATACTTTCTATCTATATGCTCTGAATAGAATGTTCATTTTCAATTAACAAAAGGGATCTCTTCTGAATGAAAATGATGCTTCTCGGTTGGTGTAAATGTTGCTTTCTATAGCACAATACCATTTTTTATATATATATATATAGGAACAAATGCCATTGACTTTTAAGGCTTTCTCTCAGCTAACTATAAAAAATAAAAAAATATTTAGGAGGATTTCTATGGGATAATGGTGTAGGCGAAGCTGTGTGTTTTTATTCAGCAGGGTTTCTAAAATCAGGATCCATAGCATTTTATTTTCCGATGATTAGGGATGGGAGAAGGAAGTCCTACAAAGTAAATTCTGCATGGTGCAATTTGCCCATGCCAATCCTAAGAAGGCCACATTTCCAAGTGTGGATCCAGGTTAAAGGCATTCTTGAAGCCCACTCTTAAATGTAAAGAAAAAAAGTCCAGGTCAAAACTGGAAATTATAGAACAGGTGAAAACGATAATTAAGAGAAGAAAGAAAGAAGATTTACCACCAATCCCCACGTTCTAGGACAACTGCAAACCTAGTAAGACATGGCCCTCCATCTAAATGGACCAGCCGGGCAAGGACAGCATTAATCAGAGAAGCGGCCAAAAGGCTCATGGTGACTCTGGAGGAGCTGCAGAGATCCACAGCTCAAGTGGGGTCCACAGGACAACTATTAGTCGTGCTCTCCACAAATCTGCCATTTATGGAAGAGTGGCAAGAAAAAAAGCCATAAACAGTCCTGTTTACAGTTTGAGAAGTCATGTCGGTAACACAGCAAACGTGGAAGAAGGTGATCTGGTCAGATGAGACCAAAATTTCACTTTTTGGCCTAAAAGCTACACGCTATGTGTGGCAGAAAACCAACACTGTACATTGCCCTGAACACAGAATCCCCACTGTAAAACATGGTGGTGGCAGCATCATGTGGTGGGGATGCTTTTTTTCAGCAGGGACAGGGAAGCCGGTCAGAGTTGATGGGAAGATGGATGGAGACAAATACAGGACAATGTTATAAGAAAACCTGTTAGAGTCTGCAAAAGACTTGAGACCGGGGCGGAGGTTCACCTTCCAGCAGGACAATGACCCGAAACATACAGCCAGAGCTACAATGGAATGGTTTAGATCAAAGCATATTCATGTGTTAGAATGGCCCAGTCACAGTCCAGACCTAAATCCAATTGAGAATCTGTGGCAAGACTTAAAAAGTGCTGTTCACAGACGCTCTCCATCCAATTTGACAGAGCTTGAGGTATTTTGCAAAGAAGAATGGGCAAAAATATCCCACTGTAGATGTGCAAAGCTGGTAGAGACATCCCCAAAAAGACTTGCAGCTGTAATTGCAGTGAAAGGCGGTTCTACAAAGTATTGACTCCGGGGGGCGCCATACAAATGCACGCCACACTTTTTACACTTTTCACATATTTATTTATTTTTATTTATATATTTATATTTTATTTTCCTTCCAGTTCACAATTATGTACCACTTTGTGTTGGTCTATCACATGAAAATCCCAATAAAACTATTTTTTTTGGTTGTAGCTTGACAAAATGTGGAAAATTTCAAGGGGTGTGATTACTTTTTCAAGGCACTGTATAGGGGGACTTTAAAGAGGAAGTAAACCCTGATGGGTTTACTTCCTTTGTCTCCCTGCAATGGTAAAGCATAATGGGCTAGTATGCATCGCATAGTAGCCCATTATGTGTCATTTACCTGACACAGGAGCCAGCGATGTCACCGATGTCCCCTGTAGTCCGGAGCATCCATCTTCCTTCCAGGTATCGCTGCTCCGGCCACTCACAGCGCCGGAGCAGCGGTGACGTCACTCCTGCGCATGCAAACAGGAGCCGCCACTAATGGCATATGGCCGTTAGTGATCGGTGATGGTGCGCCTGTGCATGCGCCGTAGACAGCTGAGACTGTCTTTTGGTAAATATCTCCTAAACCATGTAGGGTAGGAGACCTACAGGTAAGCCTTACTCTAGGCTTACCTGTAGGTCAAAGTGGTTTGTAAGGGTTTACAACCACTTTAATGCATAATGCACAGAGTGCATGGGCCAGGAGTGCATAACATACAGGTTACAGGGATCAGGAGCATGTAATACACAGGGTGCAAGTGTCAGGAGTAGGCAATACACAGACTGCAGTGATCAGGAGTGCATAACACAGAGTACAGTCATCAGGATTGTATAACAGACATTTTTTGGGATGTTTTTGGCTACCTTTTGGCATTTGCTAGAATCTACTGCATGGTGCCTTTTTCTTGTATGGGTACATGGGATTATAAACTCTTTCCTAATAACAGGTTTGCTTTAACACTGTGTATTCAGCATGACACAAGCTCTCTGCTAGAGTCAGTCTTCTTAGTACTGTGACATAATAGATCTGGAAAGCGGAAGAACCCGGGGAATGCTCCCTAGCTGCATGCAGCTAAATTCTCAATTCAGATTGCAATCAAGTTGAAACTCTCAATTCTAAGATCCTCAGAGTCTAAATGAATAAAAGTGCACGGGCAGAACACAGAGGCCGGTGAGGCCGGCCAGAAACGACTGTAGCAATTCTTAGCGTTCTGCTGCATCCTCTGAGAAATGGTTATTGCTCTGTATTCAAAGCTGCCTTAATGAACATCTTTTTCAATAATGCCGCTGATAATTACCCCATGCAGAAAACAAATGCAAAGAGATTTTATTTGGTCTCTTTTTCATTATTCAGTTTATTAAAAATAAATAGAACTTTTGCCTTGCAGCACTGGGGTCCCAGTTGCATAGTTACGTAAAAAAGAAAAGGCCATTATGCAAACCCAATCATTAAAATGTAACATGTTAATGGGAGTTCAAAGGTCATTTCCAATCTTTTTAAATCTGCAACGTTCACTGGAATGCATGTAGACAGGAAGTGGCTGCAAAGAACCCGCAGGAGATCAAAGCAGGATAAAAACAGCAAAATTGACTTTGCAAGCTGCAGATACACTAGCCTAAAGGGTTGTTCACTTTAGAGTCAAGCAGGTAAATCTCCCAATCAATGTTTTGTTTTCTCAATATACGTAACACAAATCTTTTTGTTTTAGCGCATCTTCTAACCGTTTCTCTTTGGAATCAAATCATTTTTATTGAAAAAAATGTCATGTTTCCAAGAAAAATACAAAGACATTGTATGGACTAAAAGCCATAGTTCTAACCCTTTTCTAAAAGAATCTAATGAAACTGTTAGAATCACCTCCTGCAGAAGACTACTGTATTCTGAAGCTAAATACATCATCTGATAAAATATGACACCAGCAGTTAAATGTAGTGTAGTTACAAATACTTTACATTTCCTTTTCCTTTCCCCTTCCCTTCTCTTTATATTACCTTACCCTTTCCTTTTCATTCTCCTTACCCTTTCCTTCACCTTTCCATTTCCCTTCCCTTTCCCTCTCCTTCCCCATCCCCTTTCTTTTCACTTTCACTCTCCTTGCCCGCCCCCTTTCTTATCCCTTTCCTTCCCTATCCCCTTTCTTTTCCATTTCCCTCTCCATTCTCTTTCCTTCTCTTTTTTTCCTTCTTCTCATTTCCTCTTTCCTTCTCCTTACCCATTGCTTTCCCTTTCCTTCAGTCTTCCATTTCTTTCTCATTTCCCTTCCCTTTCGTTCTCCTTACCCTTTCCCTCTACTTTCCTCTTCCTTCTCCTTTTTCTTTCTTTTCCCGTTCTGTCTCCATTCGTATTCCTTCTCATTTCCATTGCCTTCACCTTACCCATTTCTTCCCCTCTCCTTTCCCTTTTCTTCTCCTTTCCCTTTCCCTCTTTTCTCTTTCCTTCTCCCTTTCCTTTCATTTCCCCTTCTGTTTCCATTCCCATTTCTTCTCATTTCCCTTTCCTTTCCTTCACCTTACCCATTCCTTCCTTTTGCTTTTCTTCCTTTCTCCTTCTTGTTACCTATTTCTTTCCCTCTCAATTTTTTTTCTCATTTCCCTATCCTTTCCTTCTTCTTTCCCTTTCCCTCTCCTTTCAATTTCTTTCTCACAGGGTGGCACAGTGGTGTAGTGGTTAGCACTCTCGCCTAGCAGTAAAAAGGGTCACCGGTTCAAATCCCAACCATGACACTACCTGCCTGGAGTTTGCATGTTCTCCCTGTGCCTGCGTGGGTTTCCTCTGGGTACTCCGGTTTCCTCCCACACTCCAAAAACATGCAGGTAGGTTAATTGGCTTCTGTCCAAAATTGGCCCTAGTATATAAATGTGAGTTGGGGACCTTGGATTGTGGGCTCCTGGAGGGTGGGGACCGATGTATGTGTGGAGCCCTTTGTAAATTGACAGCACTATATGGGTACCTTTAAATAAATAGGGATAGTTGTAGACACTCACTCAAGTTGAACAGGATTGACTGGTGTCTTTCTTCAACCTTACTATGTAACTATGTAATTTCCCTTTCCTTTCTTGTTTCTTCTCCTTTCCCATTCCTTCTCCTTTCCCTTCCCTTTTCTTCTACTTACCCTTTCCCTTATCTTTTTATTTTCCTTTCCTTCCTTCTCTGTCCATTTTCCTTTTCTTTCCTTCTCTTTCTTTTACTTTCCCTTCCTATTCCCTTCTTCTTGTAGTAATGTCTACAATTCTACTGTTCACCAAATAACAATTAGATGTGCTCCACTCTGTAAAAATTGTTATCAGGACAACATGCAGATGACTGTCTGCGCTCTCTTGTGTCATATTCTGATTTGCTCCTTGTTTCGTGTTATTTCACCACCTGCAGTAGAAAATTGTAACTATTACAGCCCAATAAATGATTAATGGCTTGCATGGCAAATATTTAACCGCTTAAGGACCGCCTCCTGCACATTTACGTAAGCAGAATGGCACTGCTGGGCACAATCACGTACCTGTACGTGGCTCTTTGAGTGCCCAGCCGTGGGTCGCACACGCGCCGCCGCCAGCGCACTCGCGACCCGGTCCTGAACTCTGTGGCCGCGGGACCCACGGACTCGATCACCGCTGGAGCCCCGCGATCGGGTCACAGAGCTGAAGAACAAGGAGAGGTCTGTGTAAACAAACCTCTCCTCGTGCTTCCTAGTGTGGCTGTCACTAATCATCGGTTCCTTGTTATAGGGAAAGATGATCAGGGACGTCACATGCAAAGCCATGCCCCCCCCCAACAGTAAAAAAAACACACCCATGTCCCACTCAACCCCCCCCCCGCCCCCTAGTGGTTAACTCCATCACTGCCAGTGTCATTTACACAGGAATCAGTGCATTTAAATAGCACTGATTGCTGTATAAATGACAACGGTCCCAAAAATGTGTCAAAAATGTCCGATGTGTCCACCATAAAGTCGCAGTCACAATAAAAATCACTGATCGCCGCCGTTATTAGTAAAAAAAAAGATTAATAAAAATGATATAAAACTATCCCCTATTTTGTAAACGCTATAACTTTTGCGCAAACCAATCAATCGCTTTTTGCGATTTTTTTTTTTTTTTTTTTTTTTTTTTTTTTTTTTTTTACCCAAAAATATGTAGAAGAATACGTATCGGCCTAAACTAATGAAAAAAAATTTTTTTTATATATTTTTGGGGGATATTTATTATAACAAAAAGTAAAAAATATTGAATTTTTTTCAAAAATGCTCCATTTTTGTTTATAGCGCAAACAATAAAAACCGCAGAGGTGATCAAATACCACCAAAAGAAAGCTCTATTTGTGGGAAAAAAAGGACGCCAATTTTGTTTGGGAGTCACGTCGCACCACCACGCAATTGTTAGTTAAAGCGACGCAGTGCCGAATCGCAAAAAGGGGCCTGGTCCTTTGGCTGCAAATTGGTCCGGGGCTTAGGTGGTTAAAGTGTACATCAAAGTAATATAAATGTTATATAAAATAGTAAATATATAAAATATACACTCACTGGCCACTTTATTAGGTACACCTGTTCAATTACTTGGTAACACAACTCAGCCATCACATGGCAGCAACTCAACACATTTAGGTATCTAGACATGGTGAAGACGCTTTGCTGAAGAATGGGGGAGAAAGGGGATTTAAGTGAAATTGAAGGGGGTAGGTTGTTGGTGCCAGATGTGCTGGTTTGAGTATTTCAAAAACTGCTGATCTACTGGGATTTTCACACACATCCATCTCTAGGGTTTACAGCAGTGGCGGCTGGTGCTCCATTTTTTGATCGGCCGACCATGTTCGGCAAACCCTGCACCCCATCTAGGTCATAGGCCTGTGTCTCCTCCTCTGTCTCCTGGTCGCCTTCTCCTCCTCTGTGGCTTCCCCTGCGTCTCCTGCTCCTTGGCAGCCAATACAATAGCTTCTCTTTTTGGCCAATCGGATCTCAGGACCCTCTTCCTGATTAGCTGGGAGGATAATCAGCTATTGTCACACAACTGGGTGGGCTCGGGCGCAGTGCTCTGCCCTCCGAGCCCACCCTTTTTTTTAAACCAAATAAAAAGCCTCTGGCTCTAATCATGTGCTTCTATAAAAACCAAAAAACATATAAAAAACCCATTGGAATCCATGTCCAATTCGCACAGGCTCACTAAAATTGGACAATAGAAGAACATTGTCTGGTCTGATGAGTCTCGATTTCAGCTGCAACATTCGGATGGTAGGGTCAGAATTTAAACATGAAAGCATGGATCCAGGGGCGGACTGGCCATTCAGCCACTCGGGCACTGCCCGAGGGCCCCCGAGCCACTAGGGGGCCCCATCAGGGTTGCCAGCCTCAGTAGAACCAGGGCAGTATGTAAAAATCTGTGTTTTTTTTTTTTTTTACATCTGTCTCTGAAATGTCTCTTACCGACATAATCTCTGATTGCCTGGGGGCCCCATAATCTCCTATTGCCCCGGAGGCCCCATGAGTTGTCAGTCCGTCCCTGCATGGATCCATCCTGCCTTGTATCAATGGTTCAGGCTGGTGGTGGTGTAATGGTGTGAGTGATATTTTCTTGCCACACTTTGGGCCCCTTAGTACCAATTGAGCATCGTTTAAATGCCACGGCCTACCTGAGTATTGTTGGTGACCATGTCCATTCCTTTATGACTACAGTGTCCCCATCTTCTGATGGCTCCTTCCAGTAGGATAATGCTCCATGTCACAAAGCTCAAATCATCTCACCACTGGTTCCTTGAACATGACAATGCGGTACACAGTCACAGTCACCAGTAGGGATGAGCTCGGTATTCGATTCAAACGCATGTTCCACTCCGACATCGGCCGTTCGTCTGTTTGGCAATTTCAGAACTTTGTGGACCATTCGCACCAAATTCGTGTGGTACGAACGGCTCACAATGCACTACGCCATCGCAGTGCATTGCTGGCTCATGATTGGCCAAGCATGCACTGTGACACCGCATGCTTGGCCAATCACAGCGCCGGCAGCGAGGAGAGCCATAATTGGCCACAGGCAGGATGCCTGTGGCCAATTATAGCTCAGGGGGTTTAGTACACGGCCCACACTATATAAGGCCGCCAGCGCAGCGGCCTTGTGTAGTGTGTTCGGGCATGCAGGGAGAGAGCAAGATAGGCAGGAACAGAGTTCTTTTCTCAGGCATCTGCAGAAGTTAGTGGGTGTTGTGTGCCTCCAGCACAGTATACACCTGTATATACCCTTTTTTGCTGATGTTCTGTAATACAGGCATCTGCAGGAGTTAAAGTGGGTGTTGTGTGCCTCCAGCACAGTATACACCTGAAGATATCCCTTTTTGCTGGTGTTGTCTGTTGCATATCTTGCATATTAGCCTTTAAAATTAGAAATTTTGATTCCGAACGTTCGAGTCCCATAGACTTTAATAGGGTTCTAAAGTTCATATGAATTTTTGGTCCGTTCGAAGGTTCTGGTGTGAACCGAACCGGGGGGGGGGTGGGGGGGGGGTGTTCAGCTCATCAGTAGTCACCAGATCTCATCCAATAGAGCACTTATGGAAAGTGGTAGAATGTGAGATTTACATCATGGATGCGCAGCCGACAATTCTGCAGCAACTGAGTGATGTTAACATGTCCTTTTTTATTTTTATTTTTTTTATTTTTTTATTTTTTATGAAACATCACTTTAAATTATAGCATTAAACTAGTTAAATCAGAGGATTCCTTGGTGGAGCTGGCCATCTATTGTTTCTACCACAGCCATACAATTACATGTAGACTATGGCCAATTACGGGTGCAAAACAATAAATCCAGTCGTATGCTTTTGTGTTGTGTGAGGAAGCCAGCAGCAGTAGGAGGAAACCCACACAAACATATGGGGGACATACAAATAATATACAGATGTGTTCCTGTCAAGAACTGATCCATGACCCCAGCCTGCAACACAACAGTGCCTAACCACAGAACTGCAGTGCAGCACATTGTACCGCTCCATCACAAACCCTAAGGCAACTTTAGCCAAATCTGCCACAAAACTCCAATAGACAGAAAAAAGAATAAACCCAATAAACATACAAAGGGAAAATAAACAGTACACAAGCGCCAAATCGCATTACACCACATAAACCAAGTGTCTGAAATGTATCGCAACCAATCGTTTGATGTAGTTCTTAGGGTACAGGTAGGTATAGATCAGGGATATGCAATTAGTGGACTTCCAGCTGTTTCAAAACTGCAAGTCCCATCATGCCTCTGCCTCTGGGTGTCATGCTTGTGGCTGTCAGAGTCTTGCTATGCATCATGGGACTTGTAGTTCTGCAACAGCTGGAGGTCTGCTAATTGCCTGGTGTAGGCCAACATCACACAAGGGTAATATTTAAAGTGGTTGTAAACCCTTACAACCAACTTTGACCTACAGGTAAGCCTAGATTAAGGCTTACGTGTAGGTCCAAGAAATATCTCCTAAACCTATACGGTTTAGGAGATATTTACCCGAAGACAGCCGCACAGGCGCACTGGAGCAGGCCGCAGATCGCGGAGATATGCCACGAGTGTCGGCTCCCGTGCGCATGCGCAGGAGTGACGTCATCGCGGCTCTGGCGAATTACAGCGCTGGAGCCGCGAGACCCGGAAGTCGCTCTGGGATCCATGGCAGCGCCAAAGAGGAAGACGGAGGACCTCTTCGGGGGCTTCGTTCTCAGGTAAGTTATTCATAATGAGCTAGCATGCTATGCATACTAGCTCATTATGCCTTTGCCTTACAGGGTGTGTTTTTTTTTTTTTTCCTTTACTTCCGCTTTAAAGTAGAACGAAGGACAAAATATATATATATTTTATTTTTTATTTTTGATAGAGTAATGCTATGAGCTATGACTAAGCGCTAAGGGATCGTGAAACGCGTTAGATGGTGATGCCGCCCCCCTCTATTTGTGTTTTTGGACATGTTTTTATGGACTTGTTGAAATAAAGATGATTTTACTGGATGTGCGGCCCAACCAGAATTATTTTTTGCTCATTGGAAGCCCTGATGGATGGGACCAGCTGCTGGTCTGTGTATTAGAGGGCGGTGAAGATGGGAGACTCGCCTAGAGCGGTGTTCACACACATCTAAGGTAAAAAATGTCCTGCCTTCAGAACCACTTTAATGACAGCAGCCAGGTCTTTTAATGTATTGCTACAAATTTACAATGGTACAGTCTGACCGCTGGGGAAGGGGAAACTTAGGAACTGCTTCCTCTTTCCTGCAGCAGACTGATGACATCATCCAAGCCTAGGTAAAAAGTTTGTGGAGTTTTTTTTATTTATTATTATTATTATTATTTTTTTTATCGCACTATTGCTGTATATGGGAGGAACTACATACCTCCTAACTTTTTGAGATGGGAATGAGGGACACCTATCGGCAAAAGAATGCAGGCGCAGGACACACCCCCTGGCCACGCCCCCTTAACCACTTCAGCTCCGGACCATTTTGCTAGCCAAAGACCAAACCACTTTTTGTGATTCGGCACTGCGTCGCTTTAACTGACAATTGCGCAGTCGTGTGACGTGGCTCCCAAACAAAATTGAAGTCCCTTTTCCCCCACAAATAGAGCTTTCTTTTGGTGGCATTTGATCACCGCTGCGGTTTTTATTTTTTGCGCTATAAACAAAAATAGAGCGACAATTTTGATAAAAAACGCATTATTTTTTGCTTTTTGTTATAATAAATATCCCCCAAAAACATATAAAAAAAACGTTTTTTCCCTCAGTTTAGGCCGGTACGTATTCTTCTACATATTTTTGGTAAAAAAAAAATCGCAATAAGGGATTATTGATTGGTTTGCACAAAAGTTATAGCGTTTGCAACAAAGGGGAAAGTTTTATGGCATTTTTATAAAATTTTTTTTTTTTACTAGTAATGGCGGCGATCAGTGATTTTTATTGTGACTGCGACATTATGGCAGACACATCGGACATTTTTGACACATTTTTGAGACTATTGTCATTTATACAGCAATCACTGCTATACAAATGCAGTGATTCCTGTGTAAATGACACTGGCAGTGAAGGGGTTAACTAGTGGGTGGCAGTGTAGGGGTTAAGTGTTCCTAGGGGTGTGTTACTAACTGTTGGGGGCTGGGCTTTCATTTAGTGAACACTGATCTCTGCTCCAATCATATGGAGCAGAGATCAGCATCACTAGTTGCTAGGCAGAACTGGGAGATGCTGTTTACAACAGCATCTCTCCATTCAGCCGCCCCGTGAGACGATCGCGGGTATGCCCGCGGCGATCGAGTCCGCGGGACCCGTGACCGGACTCACGGGGGTCCCGACCAGCACGTGAGCGCGCTGCTGGCGGCGCGCTCGCGATGGCAGGGCGGCATTAAAGATTGGACATAACTGTATGCCAATATGCCTGCCCGTGCCATTCTGCCAACGTACATCGGCGTGCGCTGGTTGGGAACTGGTTAAAGGAGAATTGTACAAAAAAGCAAAAAGGGAAAAGAACAAAAGGAAGCGCCACCTAAGTGCAGCATTAAGGTTGGTTTTTAATGGCACAGTAAACATGAACACCCGCAAGAAGAAGATGGGGTACAGTCTCATCTGTGTATTATTTAATCCTGGAGTCTCCTCGGGTCCTTAGATGTTTCCTGGTGCGTTGGATCTTCTTCTTGTGAGTGTTCATGTTTACTGTGCCATTAAAAACCAATCTTAATACTGCACCTAGATGGCGCTTCCTTTTCTTCTCTCCCCTTTTTTCTTCTGCATACAGAGCCAACTCTCTGAGGACAGCAGCCGCCATTATCACATTATTACTTCTTTTATTCTTGGACTACTGCCATCATTTCTATGAACTTATGAACCCCCCCCCAAAAAACATATCCAGTATCAGTGATTTTACCACTATTTTAAAGAGGAAGTAAACTCTGATGGGTTTACTTTCTCTTTGTCTCCCTGCAAAGGTAAAGCATAATGGACTACTATGCATCGCATCGCATAGTAGTCCATTATGTGTCACTTACGTGACACACAAGCCAGTGATGTCACCAATGTACCCTGTACCACGGAGCGTCCATCTTCTTCCGGGTATCACTGCTCCGGCCACTCACAGCGCCGGAGCAGCGATGACATCACTCCCGCGCGTGTGCATGGGAGCCACCACTAACGGCATATCGCCGCAAGCAGCAGCATGGTCAGTGCACCTGCACGTCGCTGTCTACGGCGAATGTATTTTTGTAAATATCTCCTAAACCGTATAGGTTTAGGAGATATTTCTTGGACCTACAGGTAAGCCTTAATCTAGGCATACCTGTAGGCTTACCTGTAGGTCAGAGTGGTTTTTAAGGGTTTACAACCACTTTCATTTATTTTAATTGACACCTCTTGATCTTATCTTGTATTACACTGTAACCTGCGCTAACAGTTACCGTTATGCCCCATACACATGGTCGGACATTCCGACCCCAACATTTTTGGCCGAAACTTGTCTTGCATACACACGGTCGCACAAAGTTGTCGGAAAATCCTATCGTTCGAAACGAGGTGACGTCAAACACGTACGTCGGGACTATAAAGAGGCCAGTAGCCAATAGCTTTCGTCTTGTAATTTATTCTGAGCATTGTGTGGCACTTTGTCCGTCGGAATTGTCTACACACGATCAGAATTTATGTGATCGGATTTTGGTGTGAAAATTTTAGATCCTGCTCTCAAACTTTGTGAGTCGGAAAATCCGACGGAAAAAGTCCGATGGAGCCCACACATGGTCGGATTTTCCGACAACATGACCCGATCGCACATTTTCCGTTGGAAAATCCCACCGTGTGTACAGGGCATAACTATAGATTAGTTAAACCCATTAGTGCTTTTTTTACTACTACTATTCCTTTATATTGCCTTTCGGAATTTACAAATGCAGCAATTTAGAAATCAGATGAAATGTTTAGTGCTGGAAAACACTTTTTGATAGATAAAAAGTGCCCTTATATATATATATATATATATATATATATATATATCAGACCAAAATGAGGGACAAATGAGAAGGAATCAGGGACAGTCCCTCGAAATCAGGGACAGTTGGGAGCTATGGGAACTGGGTTTGGTCCAGCACCACAACCAGTGGGAAGCTGTCATGTGATTGCATCCCCAATCAGCTGGGGCCAAGGCATTGCCTGCCTTGCCCATACACAAAGGGTGCTTGTGACATCGTTGACCTGATCTGACCACATGTTGGTGGGGATGTGATTGTAGCGGATGACATTTTGGACAAAATGTCATACGCATGTAAATTTAGTTTTTGCCTCAGAACAGTAGGGGTTCTGAGGGTTAATTACATAGGTTGGCCTTAACATCAGTTTGGCCGGGCTGTGTTAGAGGTTCTGCCTGGTCATGTGGACAGTGAGGTGCCCATGACAGGCCAGAACCAGGCCAGGTTGGATGTTTAGGTATGAGCCTTCTCGGAAACAATCAGTGGGAGTGCCGGGGCCCGCTGAGGAGTCTGGGAAGGGGTACTTAAGAGGTGTGGGTCACGTGTTCAGGGAGAGGAGTTCGTGAGACCCGTGTGGTCTGTTCTGGTTCCAGGACCGGGGTAGCCCCGGTCACAGAGTGTTCGACACCCCGCAACATGTTCCTGTTGGAGGCCCCTGATAGACCTGCCTGGTCTGGGGTAGGGATCCGTCTGTTCCCGAGTCTCGGAATCTGCTGGTCCGAGGCGCTGTAACTGAGGGAGGATTCGAGGTGTCCAGGTGTGCTTGGAGAGGCACCACAGCTCGTGGAAGTGACCGGGGGAGGACTCTTCAGAGGAGGGGTCGGCAAGTGGCATCCTGGGAGGTGCCTGGTTACTGAGTTGGGCAGTTGACATTGACGAATTCACTCTTTTCCAGTACCATTGTGGAGATGGGAAACTTTCCAGGTACTGAGGAAAAGGTTCCTGTTCACCCTTAGTTACAACGCGTTCATAAGATTGCTTCAAGTTTTGAGTCAACGTGCTGACTGCCATGATCTCTGGCTAGAGGTCTGTTCAGCCTTGAAGTACCCAGCTGTGAGTGGCTACTCTCTGGGTGGAATTAGAGCCTTTGTTAGACCTGCAGTTAAAGGTGCCTGAGTTCTTCATCCGTCTGTTCCCCTGAGAGACTGTGTGATTGGATGTTACTACTGCAAAATAAAACCTCTGTTAAAGGACTTTATCCATGTAAGTGTTCAAGTCGTTGGGTATCAACCCTGGGAACCCCTAGACGTGGAAGAGCAGGCCAAGAGAAGGTAACCGGTAAGCCCAATAAGTTAAGGCCGCCCTACAAAGGGTTATGGCCGCTACACGATCATGTGACAGCCTCCTATGGTTCCTGCTTGACTGGACCCAGCTTATCCCCAATGGTGACACGTCAGGAATTTATTGTTAAAGAGGAAGTAAAGGCAAAAAAAAATAAAAAATACTAGCTCATTATGAATAACTTTACTCATTATGAATAACCTGAGAACGAAGCCCCTGAAGCGGTCTTCCCTCTTCCTCTTCGCCGCTGCCATGTATCCCGGAGCGACTTCCGGGTCTCGCTGCTCCGGCGCTGTAATTCGGCGCTGTGATTCGCCGGAGCCGCGATGACGTCACTCCCACACATTAGCACGGGATCTAACACTCGCGGCATATCGCCACGATCTGCGGCCTGCCCAGTGCGCCTGTGCGCCGCTGTCTACGGCGCATGTGCCGTAGACAGCGGTGGCTGTCTTCGGGTAAATATCTCCTAAACCATGTAGGTTTAGGAGATATTTCTTGGACCTACAGGTAAGCCTTAAAGGGATTGTAAAGTGAATAATAAAAAAAAAATAACAAACATGTTATACTTACCTTCACTGTGCAGCTCGTTATGCACAGAGTGACCCCGAACCTGCTCTTCTGGGGTCCCTCGACGGCTGTCTCGGCTTCCTCCCGCAGGTGCTTCTCACGTTCATGCGAGCTCCCTCGCATGGTGAGAAGCACCTGCGGGCGCTCTCCCGTGATACAGTCGGCGGCTATAGCCATTCGCTGTATCACACGGCCCCGACCCCGTCGCTCTGCGTCAGTGGATGTGATCGACAGCAGCGCGAGCCAATGGCTGCGCTGCTTTCCATCCATCCACTCCAGCCAATCAGCGGCCAGGCTGAACGGTGGAAAGGACGTAGGGGGACGATCGCGGGACTTTTGAGGGGTGAGGTAAGTAAAACGGGGGGGCTGGGAGCGCAGGCACTGTCAGATGTTTTTTTCACCTTTTAAACATTTACCTTTACAACCCCTTTAATCTAGGCTTACCTGTAGGTCAAAGTGGTTTGTAAGGGTTTACAACCACTTTAAGTCCACTTTAAAAAGACTATCTTCTAAAGCAGATTCTTGCTCTTTATTGCAGAAGAAGAGTTTTTAGGAGGTTGGGATATTTCTTCTGCAGCCTTTGCACAGCAATGTATTGCGAGTCTATCAGAATGCATTAGAGCTCTAGCGGGCTCTGTGCCTGGGGACTGGGGAGAAGAAATGTGTATTTTGGACAGGAAAGAGGAAACGATTGTGTGCTTTTCTAGCTGCCAGCTGTTCGGTGCACCTTGTCTCCATGCCAAGCCCACAGCTGGTCCCTTCTTCCCGTTCAAACTCGGCGTCTTTCAGAGTTTCCAACCCAATCATTCTTATTCACAATATTTATGGGAATTGGATATTGGAGCTTCTTCCTCCGCCTCTTAAATGCCATACAAGGTCTCTGGTTCGCTGACCCGGGTTCAACTACGAGGGGTGCCAAGGACTCCATTTATCCAAGGCATATAAGGACAGGGAGGTCCATCATGTTCGCCCCTCCCCCATTCTTTACCAGCTCCGACGTACACCCAATAAAGTAACATGTCTCTTTCCACCCCCCTTTTTCTTGTAACCTTTATAGTCATTTCCTTTACGTATCTAAAGCCAAAACTTTTTTAGTTTCGTTTCAAATGGAGAAGGGAATAGCTAAGAACCCTGATAGTGTTTTATTTTTTCTTATTTTTTCTTTAACCACTTGCCTACTGGGCACTTATGCCCCCTTCCTGCCTAGGCCAATTTTCAGCTTTCTGTGCTATCACACTTTGAATGGCAATTGCGCGTTCATGTAACACTGTACCCAAACTAAATGTTATCATTTTTTTCACACAAATAGAGCTTTCTCTTGATGGTATTTAATCACTACTGTTTTTTTATTTTTTATTTTTTGCTAAATAAACAAATAAAAACTGAAAATTTAAAAAATATAAACAACTTTTCAAAGTTTGTTACATTTTTTTGCAAACAGGTCATTTTTCTCCTACACTGATGTGCGCTTATGAGGCTGCACTGATAGGTGGAACTGATGGGCACTGATGGGCATCACTGATGGGCAGCATTGATTGGGGATACTGATGAGGAGGCACTGGTGTGCACTGATAGGTGGCACTGATGGGCACTGGTAGGCAGCACTGATTGGTGACACTGAGGAGGCACTGGTGGGCACTGATGGGCTGCACTGATAGGTGGCACTGATGGGCACTGGTAGGCTTCACTGATTGGTGACACTGATGAGGAGGTACTGGTGGGCCCTGATAGGCACTGGTAGGCAGCACTGATTGCCTCCTCATCAGTGTCACCAATCAGTGCTGCCTACCAGTGCCTATCAGGGCCCACCAGTAGCTCCTCATCAGTGTCACCACTGGTGGGCACTGATTGGCAGTACTGGTGGGCACTGATTGGCAGCACTGGTGGGCACTGATAGGCAGCACTGATGGGCACTGGTAGGCTTCACTGATTGGTGACACTGATGAGGAGTTACTGGGGGGCCCTGATAGGCACTCGTAGGCAGCACTGATTGGTGACACTGATGAGGAGGCACTGGTGGGCACGGATTAGCAGCACTGGTGGGCACTGATTGGACACAGTTGATTACGTGGTAAATAGCCACTGATTGTCTCTTTACCTCAATCTGTGATCAGCAGTGTCCTCCAGACACTGCGATCATAGAGCGTGCCACCGGCAGGCATGATCACTGCACACCGACATAGGATGGCGTCGCAGAGCTAGACGGCAAGTGGTTAAAGTATAACTAAAGGCAGAACTTTTTTTTTCGTTTTGGATAGAGTGGACAGGGATTAGAACCCCTGTTAGCTTGTATTGCTGTCTGTGCCCCCGTTAGAGAGATTCACCCTCCTCTATTTTTCCTGTTCATTTAAAGTGAAGGTAAAGAAAAATCCCAAATTATGGGTTGCCCCCAGAAAAGTAATAGAGAGGAAATCTTCCAATGGGGACACTAATTCTGGTGACCTGGGGATCACCAAGGAATTCCCTTAACTTGCATGCATTTCCTCTCACTTCCTGTTTTGGCTATGGGACCGGAAGTGACGGTAAATCTCCAAAATGGGTCATTGCGGGAATGTATGGGAATGACGTTCCTGCATTTTTTCCACAGCAGGAACGTCGTTCCTACGTTACTGCTGTCTCTTGTCCTGGTGGACTCCTTGGCCGGCTGAGAACCGTTTTACGTGAATCCACCAGCCGCTAGCTCCCTGCCCTAACTGGTTGCTAGGCGCCTGCCGCATGGCGTCTAGCAAAAAGCGATGTCACCAAAGAGCGATGCCCCAGCATTCCTCCTCGGGGGCGTGGTGACCACCCTGTGATATGGCTATCGCTTGGCCACTGGGGATCTCTGCTTCCCACAGAGCCCCTACACATGACAACGTGGCGTTTTGCTCCTCTAAGCTGCAGGCGGAGCAGCGAGACCCACCGAGAAGATGGATGCTCCGGACTACAGGGGACAGCGGTGACTTCGCTGGCTCCTGTGTCAGGTAAGTGACACATCATGGGCTACTATGTGATGCGATGCGATGCATAGTAGTCCATTATGCTTTAACTTTGCAGTCCATTATGCTTGAACTCATCAGGGTTTACTTCCTCTTTAAGTTAGCCTAGCTTGTTCATAATAAGCGTGTGTTTAAATCTTGTGGAAAATAAACTACAAGGGGTTAAACTGATCATCACTTCCAGAAGGTGAAGCACAATTGGGGGATTTTATTTCACTGGCCACCCAGGTTGATGTATGACGTTCAAACCTAAACCACATTGCACTCTCTTTCCTCGGGCCGCAGACCTCTTACATATTGTCTGCCGGAGAGCCGGATGGAATAAACATTGCTACATTTGGGTATGGACTGTTCAGAGGTGTGCAGAGCATTTTTTCTGAAACACACCCTCGTTAAAGAAAGCACTTTATGAAACTGGTGAACTTAAAGTAGACCTCTTAGTAACTATACTAATTTGTGTGAATAAAAACCCTTACATTTCACAATATACCGCAATAATATAAATTCAATAAAATAAAATCAGTACCTTTTATCATTGAATAGCAGTCTTTGAGCCCCGTGACTTTGCCTAGGCTGAGATGACGTCATTAGTCAGCTGCAAGCAGGTGGAAGCATTTTCTCAGTCTCTTCTTTTCCCCGGTGATCAGACGGCAACATTTTAACTTTGCAGTAGGTCACAAGAGGCTGAAGTAGGGTTGCCATATCTCATCCCTTTAACCACTTAAGCCCCGGACCATTTTCCAGCTAAAGGACCAGGCCCCTTTTGGCGATTCGGCACTGCGTCGCTTTAACTGACAATTGCGCGGGCGTGCAACATGGCTCCCATACAAAATTGGCATTATTTTTCTCCCACAAATAGAGCTTTCTTTTGGTGGTATTTGATCACCTCTGCGGTTTTAATTTTTTGCGCTATAAACAAAAAAAGAGCGTCAATTTTGAAAAAAAAAATGCAAATTTTTTTTACTTTTTGCTACAATAAATATCCCCCAAAAATATATAAAAACATTTTTTTTTCCTCAGTTGAGGACGATACGTATTCTTCTACATATTTTTGTTTAAAAAAAAATCGCAATAAGCGTTTATTGATTGGTTTGCGCAAAAGTTATAGTGTCTACAAAATAGGGAAGAGTTCTATGGCATTTTTATTAATATTTTTTTTTTTTACCAGTAATGGCGGCGATCAGCGATTTTTTTTTTTTTTTTACCTCAGGGACAGGGAGGGGAGAACTGATGACCCATAGTAAGTCTATAGGGGACGTCACCTCCCGGGCTCTGCAGTCTTTTGTCGCTTCTCTCTCCTCTCCCCTGAAGCCAGTGTTCTGGCATATAGCGTCCGCACATCGGATAGTATCCGCCCTGTACTGTGCGCAGGCGCAGCGCTTGTGCAGTACGGAGCAGAAGGAGATTCAGAAAATCTCAGAAGATGAACAGCGCCTGTGCCGTGAGTGGAGGTGCTAGCCCCACCATCCAAGTGGACATAGGGCTGCAGATATTAGAGGGCCACTCGCTCTTTTTATTCCAACTCTATGCCCACTTGGATGGTGGGGCTAGAACCTGGACTCATGGCGCAGGTGCCGTTCATCTTCGGCTATTTTTGGGAATCTGTGTGTACTGCGCATGTGCAGTACACAGCAGACGTTATCCGATGGGGGACACAATGTGATAGGACACCGGCCTTTGAGGAGATCATGTGACCAATAAAGCCAACGCGACACTGCGCTGTCCCAAATTAGAAGCTAACATGTTAAACCATGGATATTTTTAGCATATTTTAGCATATTTTTAGCATAAATATGATAAATGCAATATATAAAGTGCAGCGCTAAACGATACTGTGTAAATCCAAATGTACGAGATCATGTGACCAGACTGAAGCACCCCAAAGGCCCCTACAAACGATACGAAAATCAGATGGGAAAATTCGTACGACGATCTGTCTGTGGATTTTTCGGGCCGTTCGTACGGTGCTTTTCGACAGCTGATTTCACTTTTTTTTTCGGCAGACAAAAGCTGGATGCGCAAGGCTATAAAAATTTGGTCGCATGTGAACTCAACGTCTGATTTTCGGATTGGTCAGTACAGAAATCGTCACATAAAAGTCAAAAGTACAACCACATGTGCTCGGAATCGAGGAACGACCGGGAAGAATTCGATCTTGTAAACTACTGTTCGTAATCTAGATTTAATATCCGTGACGCGGCAATTGATGAAATGTGGAAACGCGGCGCACAATTCTCTTCTTCTTTAAGGCCCCTTTCACACTGGGGCGGTATTCAGGCATTACAGCGCTAAAAATAGCGCCTGTGTAGCGCCTGACAAAAACCGGCCCCTGTCACTCCAGTGTGAAAGCCGGAGGGCTTTCACACTGAAGCGGTGCGCTGGCAGGACAGTGAAAAAAGTCCTGCTAGCCGCATCTTTGGAGCGGTGAAGGAGCGGTGTATTCACCACTCCTAAACCGCTCCTACCCATTGAAATCAATGGGACAGCGCGGCAATACCGCCGGCAAAGCGCCGCTGCAGCGGCGCTTTGCGGGTGGTTTTAACCCTTTTTCGGCCGCTAGCGGGGGTTAAAAGCACCCCGCTAGCGCTCGCAGACCGCCGCTAAAACGACGGTAAAGTGCCGCCAAAAACAGCAGCGCTTTAACGCCGACGCCGCTCCCGCCACAGTGTGAAAGGGGTCTAACTGGATAATAATGAAGCTGCTTTGCTGGTGATACTGATGGAGTTCTGCTAAACGTGTTTTAAAAGGCTTTTATTTTGTAGTGATATAAATACTATAAATATTATGGTTGTTACTGTTGATTTTTTGGGGGAAGTTACCACAACACCATTATCCCATCGTTTTTAAAACAAAGATACAACTATGTTAGTGTCCCTTGTTAATTTCTCCATTGTGTTGTTTTTAACCACTTCAGCCACGGAAGATTTGGCTGCTGAATGACCGGGCCATTTTCTGCGATACGGCACTGCGTCTCTTTAACTGACAATTGCGCCGTCGCGAGACGCTGGCACCCAAACAAAATTGATGTCCTTTTTTTTTTTCCATAAATAGAGCTTTCTTTTTGTGGTATTTGATCACCCCTGCAGTTTTTATTTTTTGCGCTATAAACAATAAAAAAAAAAAAAAAGCAACATTTTTGAAAAAAAAAAAAAAAACACACAATGGGGTTTATTTACTAAGACCCCTTTCACACTGGGGCGTTTTTCAGGCGTTTTTTCATGCGCTTTAGCGTTAAAGTGCCTGAAAGAAGCCGCAACTGCAATCCCAATGTGAAAGCCCGAGTGCTTTCACACTGAGATCCCTTTCACACTGGGGCGTTTTCAGGCGCTTTAGCGTTAAAAAAAGCGCCTGAAAGAAGCTGCAACTGCAATCCCAATGTAAAAGCCCGAGTGCTTTCACACTGAGGCGCTGCGCTGGCAGGGCGTCAAAAAAAAGTCCTGCAAGCAGCTTCTTTGCAGCGCTTTTGGAGCGGTGAATTGATGGCTCCTAAAGCGCCCCTTCCCATTGAAATCAATGGGAAGCGCCTGCAAAACGCCTGAAAAACGCTATTGGCAGCAGTGTTTTGTGGGCGCTTTTAACCCTTTATTTGGCCACTAGCAGGGGTTAAAAGCACCCCAATAGCACTAGAAAAACACTGGTAAAGCGCTGCTAGTTTAAGCGGCGCTTTACGAGCGTTTTTCAGGCGCTGACATTGTGAAAGGGCTCTTAAAGCACTCGGGCTTTCACATTGGGATTGCAGTTGCAGCTTCTATTAAGCACTTTACAGGCGCTTTTTTTAACGCTAAAGTGCCTGAAAAACGCCACAGTGTGGTCTTAAGGTAATCCACTTTGCACTACAAGTGCACTTAGAAGTAAAGTCGCTGTAGATCCGAGGGGGACATGCAAGGAAAATAGAAAACAGCATTTTAGCTTGCACATGATTGGATGATAAAATCAGCAGAGCTTCCCCTCATTTCAGATCTTCCCTTCAGATCTACAGCGACCGCACTTCCAAGTGCACTTGCAGTGCAAAGTGGATTTACCTTTAGTAAATCAACCCCAATATTTTGTACTTTTTGCTTATAATAAATATACCAATTTTTTTTTTTTTTTAAAGCAAATTTTTTTCTCAGTTCAGGCTGATATATCTTCTACATATTTTTGTTAATAAAAATCGCAATAAGTGTATATTGATTGGTTTGCGCAAAAGTTGTAGCGTCTACAAAATAGGGGATGGATTTATGGCATTATTATTATTATTTGTTTTTATACTAGTATATTTAAATGCGATTTTACTCGAGACTGCGACATTATGATGGACACCCAAAATATATGAAAAAAGCAAAGTGGGTACCTCCTCCTAAATAGCATAAGCAAAAAAAGGGGGGAAGAAGGAGAGAACGGACTATACCGGTACCTGAACAAGATATAACAAACAATTTGTAATTACATTTTTAATTTTATTGATACAAAGTCCACACTATCCACTTAAGGCCCGGCCTCTTTTTTTCAGATTTGGCGTTTACATGTTTAAAACAGTTTTAGAAATATTTTAGAAAATTACTTGGAGCCCCCAAACATTATATTTTGTTTTTTTTTTCTAACACCCTAGAGAATAAAATGGCATTGCAATACTTTTTTTCACACCGTATTTGCGCAGCGATCTTACAAGCGCACTTTAAAAAAAAAAAAAAATTAACTTTTTTGAATAAAAAAATAAGACAGCAGTAAAATTAGCCCAATTTTTTGCTTTCCCGCTTAAAGGAGCCGACGTACAGCTACGGCGGTTCACGGGATCGTGCTGACCAGCCTCAGTATGATATATATATATAATATAGTTCTCATTAGACTGGAGGAGGCTAGAGACTCTGCTACAAGAAGGTGATCAAAATGTTATGGTTGATCGGTGTAGTTACATTGGCCAAACGATATGCCAGTGTAACTATCTAAAATGATAACCTGAATGACCGCAACATACAGGGATATACAATGTAATACTGACATATAATCACACACATAGGTTGGACTTGATGGTCTTGTGTCTTTTTTCAACCTCACCTACTGTAAATATGTAACTATGTAACTTCTTCTTTAACCACTTAACGACCGCCGCACGACGATGTACGTCCTATTTTTGAAGAGGGATATCTCAGTAACGGCAGCAGCTGCTGCCACAACCGAGATATCCATCTCTTCAGGCGCCGGTCGTCTGTACGATAACGGTGGTCTCCGCGGCGGATTTACCGCAAGATCACCACTATCGGCGGCGGGAGAGGTGCCACCCCCCCTCCTGCCGCCCTCCCGTACCTTCCGCCGCTTACCGGAGCCGTCGGTAGCGGCGGAGGCGATCGGGTCCTTTTGCTAGCTGGGTATGGAGACGAGTGAGGCTAAGATGGCCCCCACTCGTCTCTATACCATAAGAGGGCGGAAGTGACGTCAAAACGTCACTTCCGCCAATACCTCTTAAAGGTATATTTTTTTTTAAATGTCATTTTTTCTTTTTTTTTTTTTTCCAAATATGAGATCTGAGGACTTTTTGACCCCCCCAGATCTCATATTTAAGAGGACCTGTCATGCTTTTTTCTATTACAAGGGATGTTTACATTCCTTGTAATAGGAATAAAAGTGATCCATTTTATTTTTTTTAAAACAGTGTAAAAATAAATAAAATGAATTAAAATAAATAAGAAGGTTTTTAAAAACACCCCGTCACGACAAGCTTGCGCACAGAAGCGAGCCCATACGCGAGTAGCGTCTGCATGTGAAAACGCGATCAGTAGAGCGAGAGCGATAATTCTAGCCCTGGACCTCCTCTGTATCGCAAAAAAATGCAACCTGTAGAATTTTTTAAATGTCGCTTATGGAGATTTTTGAGGCTAAAAGTTTGACGCCATTCCACGAGCGGGCGCAATTTTGAAGCGTGACATGTTGGGTATCAATTTTTATATGGCGTACCATTATCTTTCACAATATGAAAAAAAATTGGGCTAATTTTACTGTTGTCATAATTTTTTATTCAAAAAAGTGAATTTTTTCAAAAAAATAGTGCACTTGTAAGACCGCTGCGCAAATACGGTGTGAAAAAAAGTATTTCAATGACCGCCATTTTATTCTCGAGGGTGTTAGAAAAAAAAAACAATATAAAATGTTTGGGGGTTCTAAGTAATTTTCTAGCAAAAAAAACTGTTTTAAATATGTAAACACCAAATCTGAAAAAGAGGCCTGGTCCTTAAAGTGGTTGTAAACCCTTACAAACCACTTTGACCTACAGGTAAGCCTAGATTAAGGCTTACCTGTAGGTCCAAGCAATATCTCCTAAACCTATATGGTTTAGGAGATATTTGCCCGAAAACGGGCACCGCTGTCTACGGCGCATGAACACGGCAGTTCCAAGAATGGAGCTGCCGCATTTGTCGACTCCCGTGCGCATGCGCGGGAGTGACGTCATCGAGGCTTCGCCGAATGACAGCGGCGGAGCTGCGAGACGCCACCAGCAAGATGGATGCGGCGGACTACAGGGGACAGCAAAATTGCGTATTGATTCAAAAAATAAAAAATAAATTGCGTACGGATTCTACATGTGGGACACTCAATTCTGGCAACCATTATTTTTTCATGGGCCAAAATGGCATTTTCAGTACGGAGCTAAGATCAAGAACACAGGGGGCATGACCTCAAACTAGCAGGAGGAAAAGTTCAAAGCTAACCTTAGAAAGTATTATTTTACTCAAAGGGGGGTTGATGCTTGAAACAGACTAGGTAGGGAATGTGAACATTCTTTGGGAAAAAAAAATTGATCTATACATGGTATAAAATGGTTAAAAAAATAATAATAAAACATAAAAAAAAAAAAAAAAAAAAAAAAGGCAGACCTGATGGACCACTTGGCCTTTTTCTGCCATCGATCTTTAATGGCACTATGAAAAAAAAAGAAAAAAAAAATTACAGCTAAAACAAAAAAAGTGGTTTAATGCTTCTCGCCATGGGCCAGCGGCGCTCACAACGGGTGTAAATCCAGCGCATTCTTAGCACTTGTCCCCCTCCTTGCCCCATGTGACCATCCCTTAAAACAAGGCACAATGGCTGTCCCTGTAGGTGTAGACCGGCCTCAGGAATGAATGGATGTTTAGTGCAATAAATGAAAAACACCTGGGCCGTTTTTTGCTGTGCGAATGGCACACTGCGAGTCCTTTGTTTTCCGCTGTTGCTTTTAAAGAGCTCCCTTTTATGATATATATACGCTAGAGCCGCGCTCGCTCGCAGACTGCATTGAAAAGCCTTAGCCCGAGGGCTTTTAGAGGGAAGCCGTTTAGGAAAGCCTTGTTTGAGTTAGTGACACACAGACCGAGACCACAAAAATTCACCTCTGGGACGTTAATGCATAATCAGGAAAAGTAAAACGAGACAAAAGCTCCGCTGTTGGGGAAAAAAAAAAAAAAAAAAGCAATTGTAATTCACCTGTAAAAGGATCAAAATTCCCCTCTTTATATAGTTGAAGTGTCGGCGGGGCATTGTGTTCTTCATTGGCTGTTGGCCCCCCTAACAAAGAATCCCAAAGCAGGGGAAAAACTGACGTTACGAAGTTCTCCTTATTCATCGTTTTTATGGGGGGGGGGGGGGGGGGGGGCAGAGTCATACTGGAGTAACAAACAACCCAGGTATTTAAAGTAGAATGAGTTATAACAAATTTCAAAAGTCATTTTTAATTAATTCAAATGTGCAGCTTTCTTTATACCAATGGGTTACTAAGAAAATAACCAAATGAACAATGTTGATATTATATTGTCAAGAGTATTGGGACGCCGGCCTTTACACACACACATGAACTTTAATGGTATCCCAGTCTTAGTCCGTAGGGTTCAATCAGGGGCGGACTGACCATTCGGCCACTCGGGCACTGCCCGAGGGCCCCATCAGGGTTGTTAGCCTCAGTAAAACCAGGGACAGTATGTAAAAAACTGTGTTTTTATTTACATCTGTCTCTGAAATGTCCCTTACCGACATCCTTTTGGTCTAAAAATCCTGAGATTATAGCTGCCCTACCTCTCCAGTACCTTCTCAGCCAATAGAAACATGTCTGTGTATACTGTGTGATTGTATACAGTGTGTGTGTGTGTGTGTGTGTGTGTGTGTGTGTGTGTGTGTGTGTGTGTGTGTGTTTATGTATACTGTGTGGCCTCATAATCTCTGCCTGGGGGCCACATGAGTTGTCCGTCCGACCCCTGGGTTCGATACTGAGTTGGCCGACCCTTTGAAGGCCTGGCTCACAGTCTCTGTTTTAATTCATCCCAAAGGTGTTCTATCGGGTTAAGGTCAGTATTCTGTGTGGACCAGTGAAGCAGTGGCGTCGCTAGGGGGCGGTGAAGGTCGCACCCGGGTCACACCTGCTGGAGGGGTGACACCAATGGGTAGCGGCACCGCTAACACCGCCTGCAGCCCTACACTGATCTGTGCCTTTCATGTATCGTGGCTGTGTCTCTCAGCGGAGTGGACCAAAGCCGCCTCCCCCTCCTCTCTGTTTACATCCACACAGGAGGAGGAGGAGCCCGAGAGACACACACACTGCTGTGTATATCTGTCCATGCTGTTCTGAGGTCTGTACACTTTACTATATGTAGAGAGACATGTGCAGGGGGAGCACTATGGTAGGGGAGAGGGGATCTATACTGATGGAGGGGGTCTGCACTGGGGGGGTCTATACTGATGGGGAGTCTGCACTGAGGGAGGTGTCTATACTGATAGGGAGGGGTCTGCACTGAGGGGGGTGTCTATACTGATAGGGTGGTCTGCACTGTAAGGGGGTGTCTATTCTGATGGGGGGGACTGCACTGAGGGGGTGTCTATACTGATGGATGGGGGTCTGTACTGATTGGGGGGTGTCTATACTGATGGAGGGGGGGGTCGTAATGATTTGGGGGGTGTATATACAGATGGAGGGGTGTCTATACGGATGGAGGGGGGGTCTGTACTGATTGGGGGGTGTCTATACGGATGGAGGGGGGTCTGTACTGATTGGGGGGTGTCTATACTGATTGGGGGGTCTGTACACTGATGGGGGGTCTGTACTGATGGGGGGGTCTGCATTGAAGAGAGGTCTAGACTGATGGAGAGAGGGTCTGTACTGAGGGAGGGGGTCAGTACTTAGGGGGGAGGTCTATACTGAGGGAGGGGGAACTGTACTGAGGAAGGGGGCTCTGTTTTTACTGAGGGGGGTCTGTACTGAGGGGGATCTATATTGCGGGAGGGGAATTTGTGCTTAGTAGGAGGGGGGTCTACACTGAGAGAGGGGTCTGTAGTTAGTGGAGGGGGGTCTGTACTGAGGTGGGGGGTCTGTACTGAGGGGGACTATAGTGGGTGGGGGGGGCACCAATTTTTTCCACACCGGGTGACACCAACCCTAGTGATGTCGCTGCAGTCAAGTTCCTCCACCCCAAACGTACTCATCCATGGCTTTATGGCCCTTGCTTTATGCACTGGTGCGCAGTCATGTTAGAACAGGAAGGAGCCATCCCCAAATTGTTCCCACAAAGTTGGGAGCATGAAATTGTCCAAAATGTCTTTGTATGCTGATGCCTTAACCACTTCAGCCCCAGAAGGATTTACCCCCTTCCTGACCAGGGCACTTTTTGCGATTCGGCACTCTGTCGCTTTAACTGACAATTGTGTGGTTGTGCGACGTTGTACCCAAACAAAATTGACGTCCTTTTATTCCCACAGATAGAACTTTCTTTTGGTGGTATTTGATCACCCCTGCGGTTTTTATTTTTTGCACTATAAACAAAAAAAAATGCGAAAATTTTGAAAAAAACACATTATTTTTTACTTTTTAAAAATATATAAAAAAAATGTTTTTTCCCAGGCCGATATGTATTCTTCTACATATTTTTGGTTAAAAAAACCGCAATAAACGTATATTGATTGGTTTGCGCAAAAATTATAGCGTCTAAAAAATAGGGGATAGTTTTTAATGGCATTTTTATTATAATTTTTTTTTTTATTAGTAATGGCGGCGATCTGCAATTTTTATCAGGACTGAGACATTATGGCGGACACATCATTTTTGACACTATTTTGGGACCATTGTCATTTATACAGCGATCAGTGCTATAAAAATGCATTGATTACTGTGTAAATGACACTGGCAGTGAAGGGGTTAAGCGTGTCCTAGGGAGTGATTCTAACTGGGGGGGTGAGAGGGGGGGCTACAACACACATGACAACGATAACTGCTCTCGACAGAGAACACAGAGTTCTGCTCTCTCGACAGAGTTCTACCTCTCCGTGACATGATCACGGGGACACCCAGCGGACATCGAGTCCGCGGGACCTGCGGTAACGGTCATGGAGAATGCAGAGAATGGAGAATGCAGCAGGCCTGCAGCGCCGCTTCTTAAAGTGGATGTTCCTGTACGCCCTTTTGCCCACCAGTGCCATTCTGCCAACGTATATCGGCGTGCGCTGGTCGGGAACTGGCTAAGCTTTCCGTTCACTGAACTAAGGGTCCAAGCTCGGCCCCTGAAAAACAGAACCATAATCCCACCTCCACCAAATGATTTGGACCAGTGCACAAAGTAATGTCTCGGTGAGCAAGGGGTGTCATCTTGGTCTAGGTGAGCAGAGAAATCGCAAAACAATCCAGTGGTTCCTTTGGAGTAGCACCACAAATCTAAAAAGTGGATATAGAAGACAAAAAAGCAAAAGGGTAGGTACCCTGTTTCCCTGAAAATAAAACCTAGCGTGATTGTCGGTGGTGGCTGCAATATAAGCCCTACCCCCCAAATAAGCCCTAGTTAAAGTCCTTCTAGGTCTTATTTTCAGGGTAGGGTTTATTTTCGGCGAAACAAGGTAGGGCTTATTTGGGGAGTAATGCTTATATTGCAGCCATCACTGACAATCACACTAGGTCTTATTTTTGGGGGAAACGGGGTATAACTGAAGTAGAATGTGTAGGAAGTAGGGTTGCAAATTTTTTTATCAGCAAGTAGGAGTACCGATACTTTGTCACTCACCGATACCGAGTTCCTGTCCGAATCACATACGATTTGCCCAACTGCTCCTGCGTGTAGAGAAAGGGAAAAGCGCCAACTAGTGGGCAGTTTGAAAAACATGTTAGAATTCACAGTACATATCTGGCCACGTGCAAAATAATGCTCCGATCAGGGCCGCTGGAGGTGCTCAGAGGGCTGGAAAAGTTCGGGGGCCCCATAGGTATTGGGCAGAAGTGATGTCAGCTTGAGGCCGTGATTTGCTATCATTTGCGGACCGGGACACCCATGTAGATTATTTTACATGTGGCCAGATATGTACTGTGAATTCTAACATGTTTTAAAATGCCCACTAGTTGGCGCTTTTCCCTTTCTCTACACGAAGGAGCAGTGGGGCAAATCGTATGTGATTTGGACTAACCGCCCATTAGTAGCGCTTTAATCCCTTTTCTATACACACACACATGAGCGGTGGGGGAATTTGCATTTGATTCAGGCAGGAATCGCACGGCTTTTTTGTTCAAATTGCATGCGATTCTTTTTCAGTGCGCCCATTCATTTTGTATTGATGTAAATGGCACCACAAAGTACCAAGAGCATTTGGCTGAGAACCGATGTGGGCACAAATGCTTGGTATCGGCACTTCTACCGATATCGGTGCATCCCTAGTAAGAAGAGAAAGTAAGGAAGTGGGTAGGAAAAAAAAGTTTAAGGGTAGAGGATGGGGTAGGGAAAGAAGGCCCAGGGGGTTTGTTTTTTTTAATGATTAAATGGACAGTAATGTGCTGTCAGTTTGTGAGGGTTGTAAAAGCAATATGCAGGGTTGCCATATAATAAGAGTCTTAGCGTGGGTGTCGTCAAGGTAGCTGTAAGGTTTTCATTGATCATAATGTCAGTTACTCTGTTATTAACAGTTTCAAAGCTTGGAGTGGGAGTTTTCCAGAGTCTAGCTATTGAAAGTGTAGCGGATGACATTTGGGATCAAATGTCACACACATTGTAAATATAGTTTTCGCCTCAGGACCCTACAGTACTGAGGGGTAATTGTGTAGGTCGGCCTTAAAGCGGAGGTCCACCCTAAAGTGGACCTTCTGCTCATCGGAACCCTCCCCCCCTCCGGCGCCCTTTCAGGGGGGATGGGGGGGGGGGGGAGACCTGTACAGTACAGGTATCTGCACCCACTTCCGGGATAGCTCTCTGCGGAAAGGGGCGTAGATTACGCCCCTTTCCGCAAGTGCCCCGCTGCCTGCTGGGAAACACACAGATCCCAGAGGCAGCGGGGACCGTCCTTATTGCACAGCGCGACTCGCGCATGCGGAGTAGGGAACCGGGAAATGAAGCCGAAAGGCTCCATTTCCTGATTCCCATACCCAAGATGGCGGCGGCAGGACCCGAGAGACGATCTAGAGATCGGCTTCGGGTGCCGACATCGCGGGCGCGCTGGACAGGTAAGTGTCACTATTTTAAAAGTCAGCAGCTGCAGTATTTGTAGCTGCTGGCTTTAAAAAAAAAAAAAAAAAAAACGCGGAGTCCCGGTGGACTCCCGCTTTAACACCAGTCTGGCCAGGCCATGTTTGGAAGTTCTGCCGGGTCATGTGAGCGGTGAGGTGCACATGACAGGCCAGAACCAGGTCTGGTTGGATGTTTGGGTATGGCCCTCTCGGAGCCAATCAGCGGGAGTGCCAGGGCCCGCTGAGGAGTCTGGGAGGGGGTACTTAAGCAGGTGTGGGTCACGTGTTCGGGGTTCTGGAGTTGTTCGTGAGACCCGTGTGGTCTGTACTGGTTCCAGGACCGGGGTAGCCCCGTGAGGGGTCTCGGTCACGGGGTGTCGGACATCCCGCAGTATGTTCCTGTCAGTGGCCCCTGATAGACCTGCTTGGTCTGGGGTAGGGATCCGTCTGTTCCTGAGTCTCGGACTCGGCTGGTCCGAGGCGCAGTAACTGAGGGAGGATTCACAGTGTCCGGGTGTGCTCTCGGCTTGGAGGGACACCGCAGCTCGTGGAAGTGACCGGGGGAGGACTCTTCGGGGGAGGGCCGGCAAGTGGCATCCTGAGAATTGCCTGGTTACTGAGTTGGGAAGGACATTGACAAATCCACACTTTTCCAGTACCAGAAAGGAGACGGGAAACGTTTCAGGTACGGTTGTAAAAAGGTTCCTGTTCATCTTCAGTTGATTGTTCAAGTTTTAAGTCAACGTGCTGACTGCCATGATCTCTGGCTAGAGGTCTGTTCAGCCTTGAAGTACCCAGCTGCGAGTGGCTACTCTCTGGGTGGAAATAGAGACTTTGCTAGACCTGCAGTTCAAGGTGCCCGAGTTCTTCACCCGTGCCCTCTGTTCCCTAAGAGACTGTGTTTTGTGAAAGTTCTACTGCAAAATAAAAGCTTTTGAAAGGACTTTATCAGTGTCAGTGTACAAGTCGTTGGGTATCAACCCTGGGAACCCCTAGGGGTGGAAGAGCAGGCCAGGAGAAGGTAACCGGTAAGCCCATTCAGTCAAGACCGCCCTGCAACGGGTTATGGCCGCTACATAAGTCTATTTACTGCAGAAATATGGAGGATTAACGCCCATTTTCTTTGATAAATACCAATAATAAATTTGTTAAATAACGCTTCATAAAGGCTCTTATGGAGGTTAGTAGAAATAATTGTATGAATAAGATTGTAAAGACATCTCCATAATCTGCTCCCTATTGGATATGTCCTCTGCTTTTTCAGGATAAAGCCAAATGATTGGTGCATAGTAGATCCCTATTGACATGTCCAAAGGTGTGTAGACCTGACCATTACACCTAATGTAAGTTTGTTGGACATCGCATTCCAAAACCATAACCATAAATATGGAAATTTGCCTTTGTTTGGGTCTTTAGAATTCTCCACTTCTCTGGGAAGTCTTTCCACAAGATTTTGGCGTGTTCCATTGAATTTGTGCTCATTCAGCCAAAAGAACATTTATGAGATCAGGTACTGATACCAAACTCATCAAACCATGTCTTTATAGAGTTGGCCACCATTTATGAGGTCAGGTACCAATGCTGGATGACAAGGCTAGGCTTACAATTGTCTTTCAAGTAAAAAAAAAAAAATATATAGAAATGTCATGCCTACCCCAACACAGGCGGTCAGACACTATGGCTGGCTTCTGTGTCCTTCACCTTTATCAACCACCCTTTCCCATAAGGCAAGCAGGCCTACCGGTACTCAGATGCCTCCAGGTCTTATACATAATGTAAAACAGCAATAAAATAGTACCCAGAGACCCTGCCATGAAGACCTTCATGGCATGTTCAGGGACTTCTTGTTATAGGGTGACAACGCTCTGTCTCCCGGTAGAGTTCCTGCGTTGTCACCCTGTCACATGGTCTTCTGATGGAATTATTATTATTATACAGGATTTATATAGCGCCAACGTTTTGCGCAGCGCTTTATAACTTGACGGTAGACAGAACAAGTACAATACACTTTAAAGAGGAAGTAAACTTCCTCTGCAAACTTTTACCTATAGGTAAGCCTATGATAAGGCTTACCTATAGGTATTGAAAATATCTCCTAAACTTGTACAGTTTAGGAGACCTTTCCAGTGCATGCAGCCAGTGACATCACCGGTGCATGCGCCCTGAAGGAACGGTCCACATGTGCTGTTCCTTTCCAAGCCCGTACCATGATCAGTCCCGCGGCCCGCGAACCTGGAAGATGCTCCGGAAAAGACGTCAGCTGTGACAGCTTCGTTTTAAAGTGGTTGTAAACCCCTGGGGCGGGGGGGGGGGCAACCGGCAAGGCAAAGGCATAATGAGCTAGTATGCATAACTTACCTGAGAACGAAGCCCCCGAAGTGGTCCTCCGTCTTCATGTCTGCCGCTGCCATGGATCCCGGAGTGACTTTCAGGTCTCGCTGCTCCGGTGCTGTGATTCGCCGGAGCAGCGATGACGTCACTCCCGCGCATGTGCACGGGAGCCGACACTGGCGGCATATCGCCCGCGATCTGCCCAGCGCGCCTGCGCGCTGCTGTCCACGGCCCATGCGCCATATACAGCGGTGGCTGTCTTTTTGTAAATATCTCCTAAACGGTATAGGTTTAGGAGATATTTCTTGGACCCTAATCTAGGCTTACCTGTAGGTCAAAGTGGTTTGTAAGGGTTTACAACCACTTTAAGGTATTTCATAATGAGCTAGTATGTGATGCATACTAGCTCATTATGCCATTGTCTTGCAGGTTTTTTTATTTTTTTTCAGAGGGCCCTGCTCTTTAGAGCTAACAATCTAAGAGGGAAGGTCAAGAAGTACAAGAAGTAATAACTGTGGGGGATGTGCTGATGGAGAAAATAAATGTACAGCTGTTAGGTGGGAGCCAGATAGGCTTCTCTAAAGAGATGAGTTTTCCGGGATCATCTGAAAGTGGACAAAGTAGGAGAAAGACGGACAGATTGGGGTAGAGCATTCTAGGGGATGGGAGAGGCTCTGGAGAAGTCTTGGAGACGAACATGCAATGAGGTGACAAGGGAGCTAGAGAGCAGGAGGTCTTGGGAGGAGCCAAGAGAACAATTTGGTTGGTATTTTGAGATCAGGTTAGTGTTGTACCTGGGGGCCAGGTTGTGGATGGTTTTGTAAGTTATTGTTAGTATCTTGAATTTAATTTTTTGGTTGAGTGGCAGCCAATAGAGGGATTGTCAGAGAGGTGTAGCAGACACCGAGCATTTTGTAAGGTGTATGAGTCTGGCAGCAGCGTTCATGATGGACTGAAGTGAGGATAGCCTATTTAGAGGTAATCCGCTGAGGAGGGAGTTGCAGTTAGTCGAGACAAGAGATGACCAGGGAGTGGATTAGAAGCTTTGTGATAACATTGGTTAGGAAGAGGAGTATCTTGGGAGATGTTGAGGAGGTTGAGGCGGCAAATTTTGGATATTGATTGGTTGGTGTGGGGCAGAAAGGTTAGTTCGGAGTCAGGGATGTTGAAGTCACCGAGAATGATTGTTGGGATTTCAGAAGAGAGAAATTAGGGTAGCCAGCCATCAAAGAAGATTGATACCGGTCCAGGGGGGCCAGTAGATGACATAAATTCTTAAAGAAATTGGGGAAAACAGACAAATGCAATGTGCCTCAAAAGAGGAGAGTGTCGGAGAGGGAGGTGGGTGAAGTACCTGATAGGTGCTGTATGGGGCTAGAAGGATTCCCACTCCATTCCCCCTTCTGTCCACTTGGTCTGGGGGAGTGAGTCCAGAGAGAAGGCCACAGCAGGCAAAGTAGTGTTGGATTTCTGAAGCCAGGTTTTCGGTAATGGCAAGTAGGTTAAAGCAATTTGTGATAAAGAGGTTTTAAATACAACATTCCAAGCCCACTATCCAAAGAAGGCCATACAGAAATAGATTCCACCATCCATTCCAAACAGTGGCTGGTCAAATCTCTCACCGGTGCCACTGGCTGTCAAAATACCTAGAACACTGCCTGCATCTGATTGGATGAGGGGGCTGTTTGACCACAATTTTCTTACCAGTGCCTGGTGTCCACCATGGTCTTCCCAAAGCTGGTTATTCTTACCGCTGTGGGTCCTTAGCACCACCATATGAGATACGGGAGCCATCTGTGGCTTCCTGAAAAACCACAGCTGGCTTCCCACTGAGCATGCGCAAACTTGCATGGTGCTCTATGAATGATCCTGCGGCTCCCTGGGACATGTGACATGTCCCAGGATGCTGGAGGAGTGAAGGGTGAAGGACATGGTGTGTCACCCTCACCTAAGCGAGGATTGCAGAAGTGGGAGGGGGTACTGATAAAAATTGGTAGACGTCCCCCTCCTCCCTACCAAAAAAATTTCTGGGGGAGGGAGTGACCCAGCTTTAAAGTGGTTGTATACTCATTTTTTTAACTTTTACCTACAGGAAAGCCTATAATAAGGCTTATCTGTAGGTAAAAAAAATATCTCCTAAGCCTGTACGGTTTAGGACCGAGGTCTCAAACTGGTGGCCCTCCAGCTGTTGAAAAACTACAACTCCCATGAGGCTTTGCAAGGCGGACAGTTACAAGCATGACTCCATCAGGCAGAGGCATGATGGGACTTGTAGTTCCGCAACAGCTGGAGGGCCACCAGTTTGAGACCCCTCCGTATGCGCCGCTGACTGCAGCGGCGCATGCGAACAAGGGGATTCTCGGCCTGAAAATCCGGCAGTGGCCGACCGGCCGGAATGAAATCTCCCGCGCGCATGCGCGGGAGTGATGATATCGCAGCTCCGGCCACTCACAGCACCGGAGCCGCGATACCCGGAAGAAACGCAGAGGGAGCATGTCAGCTCCCTCGGCGTGGATCGGGCCAGATGTCGGGGCCTCGTTCTAAGGTAAGTATTTCATAATGAGCTAGTATGCGGTGCATACTAGCTCATTATGCCTTTTGCTTTGTAGGTGTTAAAAAAAAAAATAATAATTGCGGGTTTACTACCGCTTTAAGAGGTGTATCGGATGGGAGGCCACGGGAAAAAGTAAATGGCTGCACACCACCATAGAGCTGATGCAAAATGGATTCTTTAATATTTTCACAGTCAGGAGAGCAGTACAAGGCAAGCTGTTGAAATGTTTCAAACTCAAAACTCTGTGCATGGCCAGCTTTAGCCCTTGTACACACGGTCGGACATTCTGACAACCAAATCTGACGGATTTTGTCCGAAACTGTTGCATACACACGGTCGGACAAAGTTGTCGGAAAATCCGATTGTACATAAAGTGATGACGTTATTTCGTTACGACGGGACTACGTTCAGGCTAGTAGCCAATAGCTTTGGTCTAGGAATTTGATCTGAGCATGCGTGGCACTTTGTCCGTCTAAATAGGCTACACATGATCGGAGTATGTCCGATCGGAGCATTTTGTCGGAAAAATTTTACCGGCAAGTTGGAAAACTTGGTCCGTTGGATATTCCGACGGAAACAGTCCGATGGAGACCACACACAGTCGGATTATCCGACAAAACGGTCCGATAGGACACATTCCGTCGGAATCTCCGATCGTGTGTACAAGGGCTAAGTGTTTCTATTTTATTCTAGAGCCCTGAGGAAGGAGGCACCTGCGAAACCCTGAAACGTGTTGTCTATTTGTACTTATTTAACTTGAAATCAAAATGGAAAAAAAAATTAACACAATTTACTGATAACTAATATGCGATTCATTTAATTATTATAATGTATTAATAAACATTAAGTTAAAAAATATAAATTAATTATCCAATTAAACTTGCTTTTTGAACTACAATGCTTTGGTATGACGCAATCCTTATTTCCTTCTTGTAAGTGCCTAACGCTGATTGGAGTACAGCTTTAAACAACACCATTCCAAACTCACTAACATCGTTATGATTAGAAGTACAGATTCCAGTTGGCCTCCCCACCCCCTCCTTTGGAGCATTATGTTTATTACTATAGTAAAAGTGCGCTATAAAACCAGTGTTGATATGTTACTCTGCTGCTGTTGCACAGATTCTAATTTAATAAGCACAGGTCTGTTTCCACGAATATTCAATAGTCTATATCCCCCCCCCCCCCCGGCTGTACTGGGGGAATCATTATCTGCCAGGCTGGATAATGGTAGGCAGACGTGTGCTCGCTAAAACAACAGATAATAATAATTACAGCCCATACATGAAACATTAATGTGCTGCCAGCATATGGGCAATTCCCCGCAACTTTAAATCTCTTCTTAGCCTCATCTGTGAAAGATTTTGCTAAATTATTCAAAGCCGTTGTTAAACCGAAGGATTAAAGCTCATAAATTCTTAGGCTAAGCTTCAGGTATTGCAAATATAGTCTTGGTTTTGCTAGCCCCCTCCGCTTCCATGGAAAGTCAGAATTCCTTTTTAGAAAGTGATGAAGCCTTTAGATATGAATGATGACCAGGTCACCAATATCAGGTACAGGCAGTACTCCCATACGCCCGACTCCAGGCCCCATTGGGTCATCAGAGGGGTCTGGGCCTGGCACAGACTGCCTATGGGTGGCCACATAGGGGATATAGGGCTCTCTAGTGCTGCAGTATCTCCTATTAAATACCGGTAATGCAAGGTGCCCTGGGTCCATCTATTCTAAAGCAGTTGGCCAAAGCTGTAGCTCCAACTACGGCGGCCATGAGCGGACAGTGCTGACAACAGGGGCTCACAGACAGTCCTTTGGGGGCCCCTGTACAGTGTGCAGACCTGTCTAGTTGGATGGCCATTGCATAGGCCAGTGGTCCCCAAATTGCAGCCCAGGGGCCTGGATGTGACAATTGGCTTGCTTTTATCTGGCCCTTGTGGCACTCTTCCACCAACTGACACCATCGATGGGGCACTATTTCTCTCACTGACACCATAGATGGGGCACTATTCCTCCCACTGACACCATCGATGGGGTACTATTCCTCCCACTGACACCATCGATGGGGCAAAATTCCTCCCACTGACACCATCGATGGGGCAATATTCCTCCCACTGACACCATCGATGGGGCAATATTCCTCCCACTGACACCATCGATGGGACACTATTCCTCCCACTGACACCATCGATGGGGCAAAATTCCTCCCACTGACACCATCGATGGGGCACTATTCCTCCCACTGACACCATTGATGGGGTACTATTCCTCCCACTGACACCATTGATGGGGTACAATTCCTCCCACTGACACCATCGATGGGGCACTATTCCTCCCACTGACACCATCGATGGGGCACTATTCCTCCCACTGACACCATCGATGGGGCACTATTCCTCCCACTGACACCATCGATGGGGCACTATTCCTCCCACTGACACCATTGATGGGGTACTATTCCTCCCAATGACACCATGGATGGGGCACTATTCCTCCCACTGACACCATTGATGGGGCACTATTTCTCTCACTGGCACCATCGATGGGGCACTATTCCTCCCACTGACACCATCGATGGGGTACTATTCCTCCCATTGACACCATCGATGGGGCACTATTCCCCCCACTGACACCATCTATGGGGCACTATTCCTCCCACTGACACCATCTATGGGGCACTATTCCTCCCACTGACACCATCGATGGGGTACTATTCCTCCCACTGACACCATCGTTGGGGCACTATTCCTCCCAGTGACACCATCGATGGGGCACTATTCCTCCCACTGACACCATCGATGGGGCACTATTCCTCCCACTGATACCATCGATAGAGCACTGTTCCTCGGAAGCTCCCACTGACACCATCAATGGGGCACCATTCTTTCCATTTATATCAACAACAGGGCACTATTCCTTCCATTCAAATCAACAATGGGGCATTGTTTGTGCCCACTGATACCAGGGCATTTTCTGCTCCCACTGTTCACAGCCGGGGGCTCCTAAAGTCTGACAGAGAGCAAACTGGCCCTTTGCTTAGAAAGTTTGCAGACCCCTGGCATAGGCTGCTCAGGTTGGTCTGGCATAGTGAAGGTATTAGTAAAATAAGTTAGATAGTGAGATCGGCTTGCACTGTATGGGCAACTTTACATGGTGACAGGTCAATGCGCCATCTCTGTGGCTCAGAAGCTCCTTTTGCTATTGACTTGCCAGCATGAACTTATTAGACACGACTACAAATGGACCCCCTTGGCACAGCCTAAACCTGACACTGGGTGCCCAATGATTAGGAATGGGGTCCCGGTGATGGCATGGTAACTGGTATTTTCAGGCGAGGTTAAATTTGGGAGCCCACATTTTTTTCTAATGGTTTCTTTTTTGGCAGAGATCAGGTGACTAAATGCCTTGCCTGAACTTGGATCATCCCCTTCAGCAGAGGTCATATGACCAAAGATAAACTAAAAAGTGCAATCAATGAGAATTCAGCTTTTTAATGAACTTCAAGTAGGTCTACATTAATGGTGAGAGAAAGTCTGAAATATTTACAGTATCTCACAAAAGTGAGTACACCCCTCACATTTATGTAAATATTTTATTCTATATTTTCATGTGACAACACTGAAGAAATGACACTTGTCTACAATGTAAAGTAGTGAGTGTACAGCTTGTATAACAGTGTCAATTTGCCGTCCCCTCAAAATAACTCAACACACAGCCATTAATGTCTAAACCGCTGGCAACAAAAGTGAGTACACCCCTAAGTGAAAATGTCCAAATTGGGCTCAACTAGCCATTTTCCCTCCCCAGTGTCATGTGACTAGTTAGTGATACAAGGTCTCAGGTGTGAATGGGGAGCAGGTGTGTTAAATTTGGTGTTATCGATCTCACTCTCTCATACTGTTCAACATGGCACCTCATATCAAAGAACTCTCGGAGGATCCGAAAAAAATAATTGTTGCTCTACATAAAGATGGCATAGGCTATAAGAAGATTGCCAAGACCCTGAAACTGAGCTGCAGCATGGTGGCCAAGACCATACAGAGGTTTTAAAGTACAGGTTCCACTCAGAACAGGCCTCACCATGATCGAACAAAGAAGTTGAGGTCATGTGCTCAGCGTCATATCCAGAGGTTGTCTTTGGGAAATAGAAGTATGAGTGCTGCCAGCATTGCTGCAGAGGTTGAAGGGGTGGGGGGTCAGCCTGTCAGTGCTTAGACCATACGCCACACACTGCATCAAATTGGTCTGCATGGCTGTCATCCCAGAAGGAAGCCTCTTCTAAAGATGATGCACAAGAAAGCCTGCAAACAGTTTGCTGAAGACAAGCAGACTAAGGACAGGGATTACTGAAACCATGTCCTGTGGTCTGATGAGATCAAGACTATTTGGTTCAGATGGTGTCAAGCATGTGTGGGGGCAACCAGGTGAGGAGTACTAAGACAAGTGTGTCTTGCCTACAGTCAAGCATGGTGGTGGGAGTGTCATGGTCTGGGGCTGCATGAGTTATGCCGGCACTGGGGAGCTACAGATCATTGAGGGAACCATGAATGCCAACATGTACTGTGACATACTGAAGCAGAGCGTGATCCTCTCCCTTCAGAGACTGGGCCGCAGGGCAGTATTCCAACATAACAACCCCAAACACACCTGCAAGATGACCACTGCCTTGCTAAAGAAGCTGAGGGTAAAGGTGATGGACTGGCCAACCATGTCTCCAGACCTAAACCCTATTGAGTATCTGTGGGGCCTCCTCAAATGGAAGGTGGAGGAGTGCAAGGTCTCCAACATCCACCAGCTCTGTGATGTCATCATGGAGGAGTGGAAGAGGACTCCAGTGACAACCTGTGAAGCTCTGGTGAACTCCATGCCCAAGAGGGTTAAGGCAGTGCTGGAAAATAATGGTGGCCATGCAAAATATTGACACTTTGGGCCCAATTTGGACATTTTCACTTAGGGGTGTACTCGCTTTTGTTGCCAGCGGTTTAGACATTAATGGCTGTGTGTTGAGTTAATTTGAGGGGACAGCAAATGTACACTGTTATACAAGCTGTACACTCACTACTTTACAATGTAGCAAAATGTAATTTCTTCAGCGTTGTCACATAAAAACGACATGATAAAATATTGACAAAAAAAAAAAGTGAGGGGTGTACTTACTTTTATGAGATACTGTATAATTCTTGGAGAAAACACCCCTCCCTTCCCTTCAGTGCTGCAAACATGACCACATGACCAGGCAGCCTAGGCACCTCGCCCTGTGATTTCTGCTATCATTCCCTGCAAGAGATCACATGACCCAATGCCTAGACTTTCAGGCATTCTCTATGTGCAGTCCATTACAGTGTTATTCATTGTGAATGGCACCACTACGCAATGTACAGTCCACTGCATAATACACTGCAGCACCCTACAATGCATATAAAAAAAAAAGGGGGTCATGCATGTTTTTTTATTAGTTGTAGTATGTTGGCAGTCCATTCACAATGAATAGGCTACCTTAAAGCTGAACCCCAAGAGAAGCAAATACAAAAGTCCTGTGTATTTTGTATTAAATCTTGGTGTGCTTTGTATATTTCTTCCAGATCTGTGCAGTAATCCAGTGTGAAACGTTACAAACATGTGCAGGAGCTTCCTGTAATAAAGACCACTCACTGCTGCTCTCTCCTTGTGCAGGGTGACTGGTCTTGTCTCCGCCCCCTTCCTGTCGTTTTCTGCAGGCAGCCTGTAGTAGGTGGAGTCTGCTGGGCCCCTCCCACCGCTCTGCTCTCTGCACATGCTATGTACAGCAAAGTGATTGTGTCACTGCTACTTTTACTGTGATAGCTGGGTTTGTAAAAGTATTACTGCACACAAAGTGGAGTTATATATTTTGTGCTTATTGAGGAATATATTTAAATGATTGCTTTAGTGCAGGGGTAGGCAACCTTAAAGAGGCGAGGATCTACCTGAACAACATGGGAGAAGTCACTGGGCACAGTGTCACCTCCTCACACCTGATTGCCATAACCGTGTGCAACTGCATGCTTCTGCGGAGTCCAAGGGGTTAAAGCAGGTGGTAAGAAAGCAACACAACACTGCCTGCCTAAACCCCTTGTTTGCTGTACTGCAAGGCATTTGCAGAGCGGCCTCATACACTTGAGTGCTACACCCACCAACCATGACAGGGTGTAGAACTCTTGCTGCAGCTGCGACGTGTACACCCCTGATTTAGGGTTCCCACCTGTCCGGATTCACCCGGACAGTTTGGGCTTTGAATCTTGTGTCCGGGTTTCAAGCGGACTGAAACCCGGACATGTTATTCTGACTGGGCTGTGGCTCCCCAAGTAACCAAGATAGTGGCACACAAATCTGTTGCTGTTTGGGGGCAGGTTCGGCACCACTGGGGGGCAGGGCGATGATGTGATCAAGAGCAATTTGACCACACCCACTGTTCGCTCCGGCACACTATGCGCACTGCATTACTACTCTCCTTGGGGCACCCAAAAGTGTCCCAGGCCACTAAAGTGTTCGGGTTTGGCTTGAAGAAAGGGTGGCAACCCTACCCTGGCTACTGTAGCTAAAAGGGGGGGGGGGGTGTGTGTTTGGGTCAGGGGTAAAAATACATCTTAACTGTGGGGTTTTACACATCCCCAAACTACAAATGTAAATAAACCCTTAATGTTCTGAGCCCCCTATAGGGCTGCTTTCACACTGATGTGCTGTGGTTTTCGAATCTGCGACCTTCCTGGGTTAGGTGCTCTTTGCCATGGACTTCTATTATATCCTGAGGGTGTGGTGCACTTTCTGAAAGCGCACCAAAACTCCTACGTTTAGAAAGCGCACCAAACCTGCAGGATATAATAGAAATCTATGGCTAAGCGCAGCAAACCCACAGGAAAGCTGCAAGTACACTGCCTGCACCTGCAGTATGGGTATACCCAGGGCCAGCCCTACCATGGATCCCAGTGGGTCCATTGGACCCAGGCAACACTTTGCCTCTCCTTCTCTTCTATTTACCCAGCAAATTGACAACCAAGATTTTTTATCCAGTAGTTTTGCCTGCCATTATACTACCCTAGCCCGCACCTATACTACCCTAGCCTGTCCGTATCGTACCATAGCGTGCCCATTTACTACTCTAGCCTGTTCATATACTACCCTATCCTGTCTGTATACTCTCCTAGCCTGTCTATATACTACCCAAGCCTGTCTATATACTACCCTAGGCTTCCCCTATACTGCCCTAGCCTGTCTATATACCACCCTAGCCTGTCCAAATCCTACTCTAGCGTGCCAATTTACTACCCTAGCCTGTCTATATACTACCTTAGCCTGTCCATTTACTACCCTAGCCTGTCCATTTACTACCCTAGCCTGTCCATATACTACCCTAGCCTGTCCATATACTACCCTAGCCTGTCCATATACTACCCTAGCCTGTCTATATACTACCCTAGATTGTCTATATACTACCCTAGCCTGTCTATATACTACCCTAGCCTGTCCATTTACTACCCTAGCCTGTCCATTTACTACCCTAGCCTGTCCATTTACTACCCTAGCCTGTCCATTTACTACCCTAGCCTGTCCATTTACTACCCTAGCCTGTTCACTTACTACCCTAGCCTGCCTATATACTACCCTAGCCTGTCCATTTATTACCCTAGCCTGTCCCTATACTGAATGTAAACGACAGCTATTCTGCGCAGATAAACTAGAAACCAGGGGCGGACTGACAACTCATGGGGCCCCCGGGCAATAGGAGATTATGGGGCCCTCAGGCAATAGGAGATTATGGAACCCTCAGACAATAGGAGATTATGGGGCCCCCAGGCAATAGATTATGGGGCCACACAGTACACACACAGACACAATATACACACACAGAATACACACTGAAAAGGTACTGGGGAGGGGGGGCAGCTATAATCTTGGGATTTTTAAGAAAAAACACTGATTTTTACATACTGTCCCTGATTTTATTGAGGCTGGCAACCCTGATGGGGCCCCTTAGTGGCAGGGGGCCCCTTAGTGGCATGGGGCCCTCGGGCAGTGCCCGAGTGCCCGAATGGTCAGTCCGCCCCTGCGAAAAGTATTGTTAAAATAAAATAAAAATAGAGGAATGCAAGCTGACACTTAAGGATAATTCAAAACGCCTCAATCAGATAATAAAGAGAATACAGTGCAACGCAATCAATTTGGATGAAACAAAACCGTCCATAAAATCATATGATTGATGGTGAAACAGTCCTGTGAGTAAACCTATATTAAGAGCCTCCTATGGTGCAATGATAGACAAAGACAGTAAAGCGGTGATTGTAGCATACTCCGATACTCCAGCCTCTCACCTCATAGACTCGACCTGTAAAGGTCACACAGCATTTGACCCACACCTGGGATACCAATCATTTAAGGATCCAGCCGGTAATGACATCACACATAAGCATGAAAAAGAAGGGGACAATCTAGTGCTCTCCATTTTGAAATTTTAATTATAAGGTAAAAGAAAAATCCACATACAAGCAAAGCACTCTGGCCGAATGCTGGCAAACAAGCGTTTACTGATAACAACTGGTTTCAACCCAGGAAGATGGGCCTGAGTGACGTCAAACGTAGCTCCTCCCCCGTACGCGTTACGCCCTGTGGGCAGGAATTCTTCAGCGTGGGGTCGCTGCCCTAGCCTGCCCCTTGGAATTGAACATATGTCATATAATTTTGTATATAGACAAGGTGCTGTTGCATGTAAATCTGACATCCTGATAAAATTTAATTTTAGTTTTAATTATCATGATATAAAATAATGGATGTGAGGGCCTTTTGGTGGGCATTTCATTCTTGGACCTAGGCAGCACAATGTATTGGGCCAGCCCTGGGTACACCACAGCACATCAGTGTGAAAGCACTTCTTTCCTGCTGCTGGCACCACTCTGGAGACCGCTAGCCGGGATAAGAGGTGAAGTGCAGTTGGCATCACTCCGCATGGGACAGGAGCCGGCACCACAGAGGAGGCATCGGCTTATGTGGCTCTCGCTCCCTAATACAGCTCCAACTTTACAAGTAGCCCCTCTGCATTGCACCCTGTTTGATGATCTGGTATGGCGGGTCAGCAAGCCCAGACTGCGATCTACCAGTCAACTAGCTGCAATATACTGGTAGATCGTGATCTACTGGTTGCTTACCACTGCTTTAGTGTAAAGTCTTATGCCCTGTACACACGGTCGCACATTCCGACCACAAAATCCATTGGATTTTTTTCCGACGGATTTTGTCTGAAACTTGTGTTGCATACACACGGTCACACAAAGTTGTCGGAAAATCCGATCATTCCGAACGAGGTGACGTACAAAACGTACGACGGGACTACGTAGAGGCCAGTAGCCAATAGCTTTCGTCCACAAATTTATTCTGAGCATGCATGGCAGTTTGTGCGTCGCAATTCTATACGTACGATCGCAAAAAATCCGATCGGATTTTGTTGTCGGAAAATTTTAGGTCCTGCTCTCGAAACTTTTTTTCCAGCGGAAATTCTGACGGAATAAGCCCGCTAGAACCCGCACACGATCTGATTTTCCGTCAACATAATCTGATCGGACTTTTTCCGTCGTAATTTCCAACCGTGTGTATGGGGCATTATTGTTCTGCAAATATTCACATCTGGAAGCTGATGCTGTAACAGAAATGGGGGGATTGGGGATGCTATTACCATCAGGGCCAGATTAAGAGCATCATGGGCCTGGTGCTGAGGATTTTGGTAGGCCGCTTTTATGGTTAATAAATAAAATTAAAATGCAAACAAATTTTTATTAAAACAAATTAGGTATTTTTAACAAACTGCTCATTCACACTATGTGCAAGAGAACCCGTGCGAAAGAGCAAAAATTTTCTGTATACCGTATTTCTCTTTACATTTTTAAATTTTTTTAAAATTATTTGTTGCAATCTTTTATTGTTTACATTCTTATTTTTGTTTTTTATGTCTTTTTTTTTTTTTGTTTTTTTACAATTTTTCTTTTTTATTATTATTTTTTTTCCAGTGGAGCGCAGTGGATGGTGTAAGTAGTGCTGTGGATGGTGTCAGCAGTTTTTTTTTAATTTAATTTTTTTATAATTTATTTTTTACAATTTATTTTATTTTATTTTTTCAAAATGCATTTGGGGCTGGGTTTTTAGCAGTAGACAGCATCAGTAAGGCAATGGCCATTCCCAAATGGTCAGTCCAACCCTGCTGGGCCTATATTAAAGGTAGGGGCTTGGAGCTGCAGCTCCAATAGCCCCTACGTTAATCTGGCCCTGATTACCATCAATATAATGTGTGGATTTTCCAGCTGCAGTTTTATTCATTTTATATCTTCCTCTCCACCACCTCTCTTTCCTTACTGAAACCAGAGAAAACCTTGATCTGACCATATGTATAGATCTCTGGAGCATTTTCAAAACTTTAGGTTCTCAGATCGTTTAAAAAATAACCCAATCAAAGGCTGTTAAATAACAACACCAGGTAAAACGTAAAGTTCGCCACTGATCCGGGAACTCTGCCCAAGAAAACTTTACAACGGTCATAAAGTTAGAAAGCTCACTAAATTCACTATAGTCCGCTTTGTATAAAGATGCAATGTTTCCAGATCTCCCATCATTCTAGGTTGTACATCCACCCATTTATTCCGTATGTGTGTGGATGGGGCTGCGTGGGCATACAAGTGGGCATACAAGTGGGCATCGCTGGAACCCCTGAACAACTTTGTTGTTATTCAGGCTCAGATACAAGACATTTAGAAGACCCATTAAAAGTATACAGTATGTGAACCCTTACCTTGTAAAACAAGCCATTAAGTTAAAAATAGAAATGCAAGGCAAAACATGTACGTGTACAACTCCTATTCCAAAAAAGCTGGGACGCTGTCTAAAATCGACATAAAAACAAAATGCAAATCTCAAAAATCCATATTTTATTTACAGAAGAAAACCAAAAAACATATCAAATGTTTAAACTGAGAAAATGTAACATTGTAAGAAAAAAAATTAAGATAATTTTGAAATTGATGGCAGCAACACATCTCAAAAAAGTTGGGACAGGGCCAGGTTTGCTGGTGTAGTGTAGCATCCCCTCTTTTTTTGACAAGACTCTGTAAACATCAGAGAAGGAAGGAGACCAGTTGCTGAAGTTTCGGAAGAGAAATGTTGTCCCATTCTTGCCTAAGCATACAGTATACTGTTCTAAAACCTGTCCTGGATATATCTTTCAGCACTGATGGCGCCTTTCAAATGTGCAAACTGCCCATTCTGTACGCTCTTTTGTGCATAGTTGAGTTTCTAAGCCATGTTTCCATGTCCTGTTCATGAAAACATAGGAACTGGGGTGCAGAAAAATGGCAGCAGGTGCTTCGGACTGATGAGTTAAAATGTAAAATATTAAGACCCCATTTACACTGAGCCACCACCGGCGTCAGCGCTAAAGCGGAAATATTTACCGTTGTTTTAGTGGCGCTCCAGTGCGAGCAGCTGTTTTAGGCAGGGACGTTTTTAAGGCAGGGCAAAAGGGGCAGCTGCCCGGGGCCCTGTCATGGTTGTGGGGCCCAAAGCAACTGCCTCATACTTGTCAACTATCCTGGTTTAAATTCCCTTGTCCCTTGAGTCTTTAGTCTTGTGCTGTGTCCCAATATCTCAGTGTGAAGTGTTGGTACTAAAGCTGCCCAGCTCTGCCCTATTGTTGTGTACAGATGACTCACCTGCAGACCCTGTGTTTACATGTAAATTAGCAGCATTCATATGTAAATAGGGGCAGCAGACGGCATTTATATGTATATCATGCCCCCCTGAGGTCATAGCCACAGTAATCTCTAGCAACCAATAAACAAGCAGAAATCATGTGCTGTAACTTCAAGCAACTAATCAGTGAGCTGTAATGTGTGCTGTAACCTCTAGCAACCAGTCAATGAGCGTTAATGATACACTGTAACCTCTGGCAACCGATCGCAATCGCTGCCTGATCTGATACAGTAAACTGATTTTGAGTCTAGCTGCTATTTATTGTATGTCTCAGAGCAGTTGGAGAGCAAAACTGCATGGGGGGAGGGGGGGGGGCCCAAGAAAAGTTTTGCCCAGGGTCCAATCAATATTAAAAACGGCCCTGGTTTTAGGGCATTTTGCAGGCACTATTTTTAACTTTATAGCGCCTGCAAAATGCTCCAGTGTGAAAGGGGTCTTAGCTTTGCAAAGTAGATCATTGCACCAAGCCTGATGAAGAGCATGGAATGCTCGCAACTGTACAGTAGCATGTAACAATTTTATGCCTTGAAGAGCATTTGATATAAATACATTTTGCATTGGAGAACGTGTCCCGTTTGTTTTTTCTATTGGATATTGGTGGAAAATATCTAATTTTTCTTTTTCTTTTTTTTTTTTTTTTTTACTTCCAAAGAAATGGTGATTGGTGATCACTTTATGAAATTGCATTGGTCTCCTGATATAGGATTTAGCTGAATTTTTATTGATTTCTTTTTAGCATTGTGAATAACCTTCAGCAAAGCCTAAAATGTAGCGACACATTGAATATTTCAAAAGTTGCCCATACACAAGTATAGATTTTCAAAAGAACTTTCATACAAAAACTCTCAGTACATTCAATCAATTGATGAATGTCAAATAAAAGTATGTCGAAAATTTTATTTGCTTTAACATTCCATTTTAGAATAAATTACATTTTCTGAACAAAAACGGCATACTCTGTTATGCCGCGCACACACGACCAGACTTTCCGGCAGAAAAGGTCAGATGGAATCACTCGTCCTCTTCGTTCCTCTCAAGACCTCCTGCTCTCTAGCTCCCTCATCACCTCCTCCCATACTCGCCTCCAGGACTTTTCCAAAGCCTCTCCAATCCTATGGAATGCCCTACCCCAATCTGCCTGCCTATCTCCTACTTTATGAGCTTTTAGACGATCCCTGAAAACCCTTCTCTTCAGAGAAGCCTATCCTACCCACACCTAACAACTGTATTTTCATTTTCTCCATCAACTCATCCCCCACAGTTATTACCTTTTATTTCAACTTGACCCTCCCTTCTAGATTGTAAGCTCTTACGAGCAGGGCCCTCTGATCCCCTCCTGTATTGATTTGTATTGTAAGTGTACTGTCTGCGCTCATGTTGTAAAATGATGCACAAACTTTTGGCGCTATATAAATCCTGTATTATAATAATAATAATTTCATCGAATATTCCGATCGTGTGTGGGCTTCATCTGACTTTTTTTATTTTTTTTATTTTAATTCTGACAGACCTAGAAATAGAACATGTTTTAAATCTTTCCGAGGGAATCAATTCCTTTTCGGGAAAACCGTTCGTCTGTATGCTATTCCGATGGACCAGGGGCGTAACTATAGGGGGTGCAGCAGTTGCAACCGCAACTCGGCCCTGTGATGCAGGGTGCCCATGCAGGCCCCTCTACATATGGCCGGCAGCAGCATAGGCAGCTACGGGTACCAGTGGGCACCATGCACACGGGTGGCTGGAGGTGAAGGGTGACTAGTAGAGCTCCATGCTGACTGCTGACTGCTCTTTAGTTGTGCATTCCCTGCATGACCTGTGTCCTCGGCCGGCTCCTCAGAGTACCCCTCTCCTGCTCCATGCATTGCCGCTCAGTCCGATGTCTGTTCTCCCCAGCCAGAGTCCCGCCCCCCCTCCCCCCGAGTCCGGCCCACACTGCACTGCATACTTCTCCCGGGTAAACAAACTTTAAGCACACAGATGCAGTGCAGCCCTATGAGAGCCGGCTCCCCGGAGGACGCTGCAGGCTTGTCTGCCAGCCCCCCTCCTCCCCCGTCATACACAGATGATGAAAGGTCTTTCTGGGGGATATGCTGATCACCCGTCCAGCACACTGGATGGAGCCCAGGCCAACATGGATGAGTGTGTGGCCTGCAGCTTGGTCATGGTGAGTGAGAGGACCCCGTCCCCCACACACCATTACATACCCCCTCCATCTCCCCCTGGGGACAGGGACCCCTTCTCACGTGGGGACAGGGACACCCACCTCCCCTGGGGACAGGGACCCCTTCTCAGGTGGGGACAGGGACCCCCATCTCCCCTGGGGACAGGGACCCCTTCTCACCTGGGGGCAGTAACTTCATTTGCCCTGGAGAAAAGGACCTCATCTCTTCTGGGGACGGGGACCTCATCCTGCCTGGGGACAGTCCCCCAATAGGGCACCTAAAAATTAAAAAATTAAAATGAAAAAAAACTACTGATACCAGTGGTGGAACTACAGGTCTCACAAAGGTCATACCTGTGACCACGCCCCGGAAGTTCCACCGCCGGACTCGGAGGGAAGGGCCCTGGCTGGGGTTCAGGGGGGCCCTTCATGGTTTCTTGCATCGGGGCCCTGAAGGTTCTAGTTACGCCACTGCGATGGACCAAAAACGCAACTTGGCTACTGGCTATTGAACTTCCCTTTTCTAGTCCCATCGTACGTCATTACGTTCTAAATGAACGGACTTCGGCGTGATCGTATGTAGGCGAGTCTGTTTCAACAGAACTCAGTTGGAAAGACCGTCAGAGTTTATTCTGACAGAAAAAAACGATTGTGTGTACGCGGTATTAGAAGTTCATAAATTCCAGAAATGTTTTTTCCATCCAGCTCCTTAGAAATTTTCTTGTCACAGCGGTTGATTACGAACATTGATTTGCCCCCAAATTGAACAAAGGTTCTTAAAATTAAAACATGTCAAACAAAATTCTACTAGTGTATAGCCAGCTTAAGCCTTCACATTGACATTGACTATTGGGTGGCACATCCTGTCCTTCCAGCACAAATACTTGTTTTCTGTTTATTTCTTAACCCAAGTCTTGGCCCTGGTTCTGGAAATCTGTGTCACCGTTGTCGGGCGGAAGCCACCATACCAGGAATGTGACTTGTCTGCAGTTCGGGGAACCACATCCTAGACAGCTTCCCGGTCGGGGATAGTCAAAGCTGCAACATCATTATTTTTATCATTTCCCTTCCGTTTCCTCCACTTCCCTTCTGAGCTTCTGAGCAAAATGGGATATCTAATGGACGTTCAAAAAGCTTTAAAAGCTGAACTCCAGACAAACATCCTAAAATCCAGAGGAGACACATATGCTTGCCACGTTTTGTGGTTTATATACATATGAGGTAAGAGCCCAAAAGGCTGTGATGCTGCGTACACACGATCGGAATTTCCAACGGGAAATGTTCGATGTGAGCTTGTTGTTGGAAAGTCCGACCGTGTGTACGCTCCATCGAACATTTGCTGTCGGAATTTCCGCACACAAATGTTTGACAACTTGTTGTCAGCAAGTCCGACCGTGTGTACACGAGTCCGTCGCACAAAAGGGGTAGGTGGGTACATAGTACCCCTACCCATTCATATAAGGGGGTGGCAGGATCTGAGGGCCCCCTTGTTAAAGGGGGGGGCTTCCAGTTTCTGATAAGCCCCCTGCCCGCAGACCCCCACAACCACCAGCCACATCATCATCAACATGGGGACAAGGTACTTTAGGGTGGGGAGGGCGGAACACACACCCCCACCCCCCCATGTTGAGAGCATGTGACCCAGTTTGGTTCAGGAGGGGATGTGTGCTTGTCCCCCCCCCCCCCCCCTCTCCTGACCTGCCAGGCTGTTTAAGGGTCTGGTATGGATTTTGGGTGGGCACCACACCTTTTTTTTTTGGTGTGGGGTTCTCCATTGAGGAGGGCTACGCTGTTTTTTGGGGGTTTTTTTCATCATTTTTAAATGTCAGCTTTCTTCTTTTTTTTTTTTTTACATTGTGCTGTCAGCAGGGAAGCCGCTGACAGCTGATAAGTCATCTGTTGTTAATGACACGGCGGTCGGCTTCCTGCCCCGCTCCTTAGCAACAAGCTCAATGCGGTAAATCACTGTATTGAATAATGCGGTAATTACCGCTAAATCGAGCAAGTACCGCATTTGGTATTTAATGCAAAATTCCTAGTGAATTGAACACTTGCACAATTGTTACTGCATGCTGTATTTTACCGCATTTTATGAGCTGTTATTTAACTCTTAGGGCTAGTTTACGCTTTGTTAAAGCTCTCTGAATGCCAGTCAAAGCCCCTATCACTAAATAAAATGGTTAGCTTAAAGTCCTGTTTACACCTGCTTTTGCTTGGTGCTAGGATGAGGCTTTCGTTGAGGCTTTGGTGGAGCTTTTGTGGATCTTCAATGGGCCTTCGGTGGGGCTGTGATGAGGCTTCAATGGGGCTTCAAGCGAGCTTTGCCATAGACTTCTATGGAGGCTTTGAAGGTCCTGTGAAGCACCACTGAAGCTACATGGGGTATAAATTTTGAAGTGAAGCCGAAGCAAAGCAAAAGCAGGTGTAAACAGGACCGTAAGCTAACCATTTTATTTAGTGGCTTTGGCTAGCATTCAGAGAGCTTTAACAAAGCCTGTCCGAAGCCATGTTTTGAAGCAAGTGTAAACTAGCCGGTAATGTGTGTTGAAGCTGAAGCAAGTGCAAATGAGCCCTTAGTGAATTGACCCCATTGTTAGGCTTTACAAAAAAAAAAAGAGGAAGGGTAGAAGCCACCAGGTTGCATGAATTAACAGATAAATATAAACAGTAAAAAAAAAAAACCGAATCATGATGAAAGGAAACGGAAGAGAATAAGATATAAAAATTAGGACTTCCATTTAATATTTAACTAAAACGAATGAAATCATCTGTTTTGTTCTGCCAGTAAAAGTTTTGCTTCTGGTGTAAAGGTTATCGGTTCCAGGAATCGCACTGGTGATTTGTGTACAACAATATTTAAATGTTATTGCAGTCTCTGAAATGGCAGTTTTGTAATGGTCTATATACAGTGGTTATGGGAAAGAATCACCCCCCTTTTAAAATAGTCAAATTTTGTTGCTTTGCCGCCTGTAATGAAGACAGGCACATTTTTTGTTTTTATCCAGCTGTGTTTACTCAGTTCAACTTAAATACAAAAATATAACACCAACATGTCAGAAAATAATTTAACAAAAAATCAAAAACAGAATCGCTGAGGGCCGGTTCACACTGGGGGCAATGCGAGGCGGCACGACTTGCCTCGCCGCGACCTACCGCGACCTCAGCGGCGACTTGCAAATGACTTCTGTATAGAAGTCAATGCAAGTCGCCCCGAGGTCGCCCAAAAGTAGTACAGGAACCTTTTTTCTAAGACGGAGCGACTCGAGTTGCTCCTCTTAGAACGGTTCCATTGTACAGAACGGGGGCGACTTGTCAGATCGCGGCACGGCAAGTCGTGTCGCCTCGTGTCGCCCCCTGTGTGAACCGGCCCTAAGTTGTAAAAGGATCACCCCCTTTATGTCAGTATTTTGTTGGACCACCTTTTGCTTTAATTACAGCCTTTAGTCTGTTGGGATATGACTGCAATATTTGCCCACACTTCTTTGCAGAACTGCTCAGGTTCAGTTACATTTGATGTTGACTGCAGTTGTCAAGTCATTCCACAGATTTTCAATGGGGTTTAAGTAGGGTTGCCACTTTTTCTTCAAGCCAAACCTGAACACTTTAGCGCCACACAGCAAAAATGTATTTTTTTTAGCATAAACTATATGATTGTAAAAGACCTGGGACACCTTTGGGTGCTCCAAAGAGAATAGTAATGTGGCCTGCATAGTGCCTCCTTCACCCTCCTATCAGGTCCTGTTCTGAGCCACATTCCTGTCTGAATATTGTCTCTGGGTTTTAGGTGGACTGAAAGCCGGACCCATGATTCAAAACCCGAACTGTCCGGGTGAATCCTGAACACGTGGCAACCCTAGGTTTAAGTCTGGGCTGACTAAGCCATACAAAGACATTCACCTTTTTCTTCTTTGACCACCGTGTGGTAATTTTTGCTGTGTGCTTTGGGTCATTGTCATGTTTGGAAGGTAAATCTTCTTCCCATTGACAACCCCATCCATTTTTCTTCTATCCTGACTAGTGCTCCAGTCCCTGCTGCAGAGAAACACCCCCATAACAGGATATTACCACCGAGACTTACTATGACTGACTGAAATGCTTGTTTTACTTCTCCTAAATGTGAGTGCATAAGTGTATACGAATTAAAGTGTTTTAAAACGTCTACTCTTAGCCCTTGTACACACGGTCGGACATTCCGACGGAAAATGTCCGATCGGACCATGTTGTCAGATAATCTGACTGTGTGTGGGCTCCATCGGCCTGTTTCTGTCGGAATATCCGACCGACAAAGTTTTAGAGCTGGGCTATAAAACTTTCTGACAACATGATCCGATCGGGAATTTGTCCGATCATGTGTAGAGAATTCCGAAGTGCCACGCATGCTCAGATCAAATTCGTAGACCAAAGCTATTGGCTACTAGCCTGAATGTAGTCCCGTTGTAACGAAATAACGTCATCGCGTTCTGAACGATCGGATTTTCCGACAACTTTGTCCGACCGTGTGTATGCAACACCAGTTTCGGACAAAATCCGACGGATTTTGTTGTCGGAATGTCCGACCGTGTGTACAAGGGCTTAGTGGCGCCTCTCTCCCGGTTTTCTACATGGAAAAGGGTGTTATGGTCAAATGAGACTAAAATTGAATTATTCGCAAACTTGACCCTTAATCAGTGTCTCAAAAAATTTAGAAGCAGAACAGTAAGCTTGGTGAATGGTTGAAAAATGATTTGAACACCGTGCAACAAATATAAGATGTAACAGTCTAGATGTGGCATCATGAGGATGGTGGGCAGCAAAATGAATAAAGTGTTGACCCGGGAGCACTTCTAAACAAGCCTACTAGGTCTAGGGGCTGCTGGGAGTTCCTTTTGGCCATTTCTCCCATTTTGCTATGGACATATTTGCATTATATTCCCCTATACACTGGTGCAGACGATGCTTGCATCTCGCCTCCATCATCTCTCTTCGTGGGCATGATGTGTGTTTAGGGAAGTCATAGAGCTCTCAGATATCTGAGGACAGTCAAATTGTATCTATGGTAGCCTCTGGTACGGGCAAGTGAGGAGTGCCAGGAATTGTCAAAAGGCAGAGATATGTAGGGGCTTATCAGGTTTATCTAATGGTAAAATGCTCAAGGCCAATGGATTTCTGAGAATAAAGACCCCCCCCCCCCCAATCTTCATGGCTGTAATCTAATTTGGTTGAAAGTTGCCTTGAGGGTAGTGCCACTGGTTCTTGAAGGTCTTTTGTGATGGGAGAGTGCTGTAACTTTGGAGTGATGCAACCATAACTACTCCTACATCCAGTGCCATGCCAAACACCTACCAGTATGTATGGTGGCCTTGGGCAGCAGGCAGCCAGAAACCAGCCACACTCCAGGTTTTCACGTAATAGGAAAGTCTATAACCATGCAGGTCCAATCTTACTAGGTATTTTTATTTTATGTATTTTTGGGGGAACTACTACAAGGAGAGGGAGAGTGTCTGCCAGACACTTCCAGCTACAGCTGTCAGAAGGAAATATATTGTATATGGATCATAGATAGATCAATCAACCAGTTGCACTTCCTGTTGACTAACTTGCGCTCTTTGCCCAAACTATGAAAAATTGTCCAAATTGAATTGTCAACATCTAATGTCTATGGAAACCCAACTCTGCAATGCACTTTCTCCTGCCTGACTATGTTCAGGGCCGTTTTTAAGGCAGGGCAAAAGGGGCAGCTGCCCTGGGCCCTGTCATTGTTGTGGGGCCCAAAGCAGCTACCTTATACTTGCCGACTATCCTGGTTTAAATTCCCTTGTCCCTTGAGGTTTTAGTCCTGTGCTGTGTCCCAATATGTGAAATGCTGCTACTAATGCTGCCCAGCTCTGCCCTATTGTTGTGTACAGATGACTCACCTGCAGACCCTGTGTTTCCATGTTAATTACCGGCATTCTTTTGTAAATAGCGAGAGCATTCATATGTACATGCTGGTGGCAGACAGTAATCTCTAGCAACCAATCAACAAGCAGAAATCATGTGCTGTAACCTCTAGCAACTAATTAGTGAGCCGTAATGTGTGCTGTAACCTCTAGCAACCACTCAGTGAGCTGTAATGATACACTAACCTCTAGCAACTAATCACAATAGCTGCCTGATCTGATTCAGTAAACTGATTTTTGAGTCTAACTGCTAATTATTTTATGTCTCAAAGCAGGTGGTTATTGAAAACTGCATGGTGGGGGCCCCAAGAAAAGATTTGCACAGGGTCCAATCAATATTAAAGATGGCCCTGACTATGTTATAGGCTCAGAATGAATACGGACAATGTTTTTTCAGACAGAGATTTGGCTAAAATATTAGGGCAGGTGACATAAAATCAACATTTTTCCTCCGCTCCTTACAATATACTTTAAAAATGATTCACTTTCTTTCAGAATGGCCAACCCTAGATAGCTGCTGTTTTCCTTGGAATGTATACTTGCTGTATCTCAGTGCTGAAAAATGTAAAGTCTTACTATTTGTTTTCTTTCAAGCTCCCTGGGGGACTCTCTGCAGTTCCTGAGCACCGTTCAGCTCTGATTTCTTCCTCTTCGGAATGGAGTTGTTTACTTCTTAAAGTAAAAAAAAAAAAAGGGAAAGACACGGTTCACTTGAGCAAGCTCTTTAGCAGATGGGCCCCACCTCAAATACACAACCATCCTACACACCAGTGTTAAAGGGCATGTAAACTCCAATAGACTTCTCCTATTTTCTGCCCTATGGTCTGATAAATATACCACTGAAATCATTTTGTTATATCTAACGTGATAAATGCAAAAAAGGTCCCGTGTTTTTATCCTTACATACTTTTAGTTCTAAGGTTACAATGCTGCTCCTCCATATATACAGTACAGTGAGGGAGCGCTGTCCCCCTAGGATAGGAAGTATATTACTTGCAGGATCATCAGATGAAAATGTAGCGGCCATAACCCTTGGAAGGACGCCCTTAAATTTTGGGCTTACCGGTTACCTCCGCTTGGCTGGTTCTTCCACGTCTAGGGGTTCCCAGGGTTAGTACCCAACAACTTTGGACGCTGACACCATAAAAGCCCTTTAGAAAAGGTTTTTATTTGCAGGGGTAACATCCAACACCACAGTCTCATATGGGAACAGAAGGTGAATAACTCAGGCACCTTGAACCGCTAATATCAGAAAGTCTCTAATACCGCCTAGAGCAGTGATGGTGAACCTTGGCACCCCAGATGATTTGGAACTACATTTCCCATGATTCTCATGCACTCTGCAGTGTATTTGAGCATCATGGGAAATGTAGTTCCAAAACATCTGGGGTGCCAAGGTTCGCCATCACTGGCCTAGAGAGTAGCCATTCACAGCTGGGCGCTTCAAGGCTGAACAAATCTCTAGCCAGAGATTATGGCAGTCAGCACTTTGATCCAGAACTTGTGAAATCTCTGACCTTGAGTAACGGGTAATAGAAGTGAACAGGAACCTTCTTCCTCAGTACCTGGAACGTTCTCTGTCTCCTTGGCAGTACTGGAAAAAGCGTGAATTTGTCAGTGTCCTTCACAACTCAGTAACCAGGCACTTCTCAGGATGCCAGCTTGTTGGCCCTCCTACGAAGAGTCCTCCCCGGTCACTTCCACAAGCTGCGGTGCCTCTCCAAGCCGAGAGTACACCCGGACACCTTGAATCCTCCCTCAGTTACTGCGCCTCGGACCAGCCGGTTCCGAGACTCTGGAACAGACGGATCCCCACCCCAGACCGGGCGGGTCTATTGGGGTTAGCCAACTGAAGCATGTTGCGGAACGGCGAACGCTCCCGTGACCAGGACCCCTCGTGGGGCTACCCCGGTCCAGAACCAGGAACAGACCGCTAGGGCCTCACAAACGAACAGGACACGTGACTTCAACATCTTAAGTACCCTTCCCCAGACTCCTCAGCCGGGCCCGGCGCACCCACTGATTGGCTCCAGGGAAGCTGATACCTAAAACGTCCAACCAGGCCTGGTACTGGCCTGTCATGTGCACCTCACTGTACTCATGACCAGGCAGAATTCTAACACAGCCCGGCCAGACTGATGTCAAAGTGAAACCTGCACAATCAGCCCTCAGAACCCCTACTGTTCTGAGGCAAAAACTAAATTTGTACATAGCGGACACCTTGTCCAAAGTGTCATCGCTACAAAAATAAAGGAGAAAAAGTCTTAAAAAAAAGAAAACGAATGCAGACTTTACATGCTGGCAGGAAGTTGGCTGGCGGTCTCTTTTATATCTGAGGCCCACACTCCTGTCAATAGTAACCCTATGGGGTCAAAACTGGATTCCAGGCAAAATGCTAAGCTCACAGCTCATGCTTCCTAATGATTGCAGAGCTCCAGCTCTAACGTAGCAAAAGGGTGTGACCTCTGCAGGGGGTCCACTGCTTCCACGCAAAGTTCAAGGGTCCCTCTCGAGAATAGGCTGTCAGGGGAGAGGCTTTTCTACTTAGTCTGTGGCTGCTTGCTAAAGAAAGAAAACTAACACTTTGCACACCTTCTGCTTTAATTTGCTTGCAATGCATTTAACTGGTTCAAACTGGAAATTCAATGGTATAACTAAAGGCAAAACTATTTTTTTTTTTTTTTTTGTTTTGGACAAAGTGCAGAGGGATTAAGTAATTATCCTATTTGTCCTGTTTATCATTATCATCAAAAGTAAACCCCAATCACAAGTTTTGGGTTGTCTCCGTAACAGTAATAGAGGGGACATTTTACAATGGGGACACTAGTTTTAGTAACCTGGGGGACCTCACTGAATTCCCTTAATTTGTAAGGATTTCCCCTCAGTTCCTGTTTTGGCTATGGGACAGGAAGTGAAGTTAAATCTCTCCAACGGGACACAAATGGCAAAAATAAATTTGACAAAGACTATAACGCTCCTTTACTCTATCCAAAACACACAACAAAAACTTGTCCATAGTTCTACTTTAAATAGTACATATTTTATAGATAGGGGTGCGCCTAGGTTAATTTGCCGCTTGTCCCCTTTCCTAGGTTGACACTACTCTAATCCCCCAGGATGCTACCTGATTCTTTTCCACTTCCCATTTTATTGCTCGGATGCTTGCATGGCCAGCACCATAACCATCATTATACAGGGCAACATTACTGTGCTGGTTGCTAGGACACTGGGCACTAGCGTTGCTAGGACACTGGCAAAGTCTGAACCATAACAACCATACTGATACTGTGGTACACAGCCGCCTGCATCCTAGCAACCAGCTTGGTAACTCTGCCCTGTGTTTACTGAGCTGCAGTAAGGGCGGAGCGTCCGGTATGAACAATACAGCCCCAATGCCACCTCCCTTTGTCTTATTGGAAGTACGCTTCTGTTTGACCCTTTAAGGTCCACATTTTTCAATGAGTTAGCGTGACTCAAAATGTGCGCTACCAAACGGTGGAGCAGAACGTTAAAGAGGTCCATACATTCGACCAAAAAAAAATGGACAACACAGAAGGAAAGAGGGATTTGATTCCAAAAGAGGGGCAGTTCCTCCAAATGAGGGACAGATGGGAGCTATGCCAACCGCTAAGGTGTCCAAAGGACCATTTTACCACCGGCCTGAATGGCTGAATCCCAGAGAAAAGATCTGCTGATCTCCGCTGACACTCCTCCCATATCTCACTTTTTAGATTTAATGAATAAAATGAATACATTTTAGTTGGTAGAATGATGTCACGATTTTCTGGCACTGACAGTGTGTTGGAACGTCTCTGCACAGTATCGCATTCTGCAAGGAACAGAACCAGCCGCTGTCTGTGGTAAATAAACACGTGGATCCTCTTGATCTTTGTGTATTTTCTTTATCCTGCAGTCAGCTATCAGAGGAAGTGAAGGGGAGAGGAGCGGAGAACAGACAGTTCTGATTTCTGACTAATCTTTGCGGCACGGTGTATAGTGTTACAGGAATCCTGATTAGCAGCCATTCAGAACATGGCGCTGGAGACAGTCTGCGGCTGATAGGCCTTGCGCTGCCGCTCATTCCTTTCCTAAAGCCACCAAGGTTCATCTGACAGGAAGAGGGGGGTCATACACCGAAATATTTCTGTCAGGGGCCCTCCGATACCAGGGCAGTGAGTGCTGTAGGCCTACAAGCTGCACTAGGCCTCTCATGGATGCCTCATGTACATTATGATGTTTATATAGTGACATACAGTGACTTCCGGCTGTCCCTGAATAAATAATCCCTTTATTTTTCATCACTGTCCATATAGTTCTGGTCCTGACAGGGGCGGACTGACCATTGGGCCATTTGGGCACTGCCCGAGGGCCCTGGGCCACTAGGGGGCCCCATCAGGGTTGCCAGCCTCAGTAAAACCAGGGACAGTATGTAAAAATCTGTGTTTTTTTTTACATCTGTCTCTGAAATGTCCCTTACCAACATCCTTTTGGTCTAAAAATCCCGAGATTATAGCTGCCCCACCTCTCCAGTACCTTCTCAGCCAATAGAAACATGTCTGTGTATACTGTGTGTACATGTATGTGTATACTGTGTGATTGTGTGTGTGTGTGTGTGTGTGTGTGTGTGTGTGTACAGTGTGGCCCCATAAACTTGGATTGCCTGGGGGCCCCATAATCTCCTTATTGCCCGGGGGCCCCATGAGTTGTCAGTCCACCCCTGGGTCCTGATGTATATATAAAACAACAACTACAGTGCCTTGAAAAAGTATTTATACCCCTTGAAATTTTCCACATTTTGTCATGTTGTCACCAAAAACGTAAATGTATTTTATTGGGATTTTATGTGATAGACCAACACAAAGTGGCGCATAATTGTGAGTGGAAGGAAAATGATAAATGGTTTTCTAAACTTTTTACCCATAAATATGTAAAAAGTGTGGCGTGCATTTGTATGGCTCCCCCCTGAGTCAATACTTTGTAGAACCGCCTTTCTCTGCAATTACAGCTGCAAGTCTTTTTGGGGATGTCTCTACCAGCTTTGCACATCTAGAGAGGGACATTTCTGCCCATTCTTCTTTGCAAAATTGCTCAAGCTCTGTCAGATTGGATGGAGAGCGTCTGTGAACAGCAATTTTCAAGTCTTTTCAAGCCACAGATTCTCAATTGGATTTAGGTCTGGACTGTGACTGGGCCATTCTAACACATGAATATGCTTTGATCTAAACCATTCTATTGTAGCTCTGGCTGTATGTTTAGGGTCGTTGTCCTGCTGGAAGGTGAACCTCCGTCCCGGTCTTTTGCAGACTTTAACAGGTTTTCTTCTAAGGCCGCGCACACACGGGCGGATTGTCTGTCCAACTTAGTCCGCTGAACCGCGTTTCAGCGGACAATCCACTCGTGTGTGGGCTTCAGCGGACTTTTTCAGCGGACTGTCTGACGAACAAAGTCTTACGGAATTTCCGTAATTTTGTCCGTTCAAACTTGGTTTTGTCCGTCCAAACTTGGTTTCAGCGGACAGTCCGCTCGTGTGTAGGCAAGTTGGACAGACTAAGTATGGCGCATGCTCAGAAAGGATTTACACGGCCGAAGGTTGCATTGCAGTGTATAGGACGTCATTTTTCTAGTCCCGTCGTACGTGCTGTACACGTCATCACGCACGCTTTCAGCGGACTGTCTGCTCATCGTGTGTGGTCAAGTCCGTTCATTCAAATTTTGAACGGACTGTCTGTCGGATTGTCTGACGAACTTAGTTGGGCAGACAATCCGCCCGTGTGTACGCGGCCTAAGATTGCCCTGCATTTGGTTCCTTCCATCTTCCCATCAACTCTGACCAGCTTCCCTGTCCCTGCTGAAGAAAAGCATCCCCACCACATGATGCTGCCACCACCATGTTTCACGGTGGGTATGATGTGTTTAGGTTGATGTACAGTGTTAGTTTTCCGCTACACATAGCGTTTTGCTTTTAGGCCAAAACGTTCAGTTTTGGTGTCATCTGCCCAGATCACCTTCTTCCACACGTTTGCTGTGTCCCCCATATGGCTTCTCACAAACTGCAAACATTACTTCTTATGGCTTTCTTTCAACAATTGCTTTCATCTTGCCACTCTTCCATACAGGTCAGATTTGTGGAGTCCACGACTAATAACATAGTTGCCAACATTGTAAAAAAAATTTTAGGGACACTTTTTTTGGCTGTAGGCAGAGTCACATTATAATTAGGGGATGGGACATGCGTTTGTAGGCGTTGCATAGGAAAAAAAAGAAAACGTGGCGTGCGAAGCACTCTGCACCAAAAATGGGCGTGGTTTACACAGAATAGTGGAGTGGTCTAAATGGGCGTGGCTCAAAGGGGGTGAGTCTGAGTTGAAAGAGGGATGGAGAGGGAAAGGGGGAAAGGGGGGAGAGGGAGAGCAATACACTGCAATAGAAATATGTGAATTCCAGAGTTTAACAATCAGCAGATAAAGATACTCCAAACATCATCCCAGCACCATGGTTGTTATGGTGTCAGGATGATTGAAGGACATTATTTCTATTATTACATTGTAATATAAAATTAAATCATTCAACTCACCATAATGCAGAATCAGTGGGACCCCTGAGCATGTCACCTGCCACGTCGCCTGCCACCAGAAGAGTCCGTCCTTGCATCAGGTGTCCCCAGCAGAGTCCGTCCTTGCATCAGGTGTCCCCAGCAGAGTCCATCCTTGCATCAGGTGTCCCCAGCAGAGTCCATCCTTGCATCAGGTGTCCCCAGCAGAGTCCGTCCTTGCATCAGTTGTCCCCAGCAGAGTCCGTCCTTGCATCAGGTGTCCCCAGCAGAGTCCGTCCTTGCATCAGGTGTCCCCAGCAGAGTCCTTCCTTGCATCAGGTGTCTCCAGCAGAGTCTGTCCTTGCATCAGGTGCCCCCAGCAGAGTCCCTAGTTGCATCAGATGCCCCAGCAGAGTTCCTCCTGACATCAGTTGCCCCGGCAGAGTCAGTCCTTACACCAGTGTCCCCAGCCTCAGTCCTTACATCAGTGTCCCAGGCAGAGCCATAGTTAACCGCTCTCCTGTACATAGTTACCCCCTCCCCCTGTACATAGTTACCACTCTCCCCCTAGTAACCCCCCTGTACATAGTTACCCCCTGTACATAGTAATCCCCCATGCATAGTTACCCTCCCATGCATAAAAACTCCCTGTGCATAGTTACCCTCCCTGTACATAGTTACCCCCTGTAAATGGTAAACCCCCCTGTAAATAGGTACTCCCCATACATAGTTACCCCCCCTGTACATACTACCCTCCCCCCTGTACATTACAGTTACCTCACTGCTGGCCTGAGCTTTACACTGGGAGGGACAAGAGTAGAGCAAACTCCATGAGCGGCGCTGTGTGTTTAGTGGAGAGGGGAGGGGCCAATCAATGCAGCTAACACCGGCTTCAGAATTGTGAAGAGAGAAGCTGATTCATTGGCTGCACGGATCGAGCCCCCTCCCCTCTCCACTGAACACATTCTAGCGGCAGTGCCGGCAGCCATTTTTTTTGAGCCCACTGCTGCAGAGCCAAAAATTCCCGATTTCTCTGGACGAAAAAGGCAAAATCCCGAATTGGGACGGCCTCCGATCAGGACGAGGGTCCCAAAATCAAAGATTGTCCCGGGAAAATTGGGACTGTTGGCAACTATGCTAATAATTGTCCTGTGGACAGATTCTCCCACCTGAGTTGTGCATCTCTGCAACTCCTCCAGACTTACCATGGGCCTCTTGGCTGCTTCTCTGATTAATGCTCTCCTTGCCTGTCTGATGTGTTCATGATGCTGTTTGTTCACTAAGGTTCTGTAACAAACCTCTGAGGGCTTCCCAGAACATCTGTATTTATACTGAGATTGAATTACACACAGGTGGATTCTATTTACTAATTAGGAGACTTCTGAAGGCAATAGGTTCCACTAAATTTTAGTTAAGGGTATCAGAGAGGCTGAATACAAATGCACCCCACACTTTTCACATATTTAATTGTAAAAAAAAATTAAAAACTTTTAGACCCCTTTCACACCAGGGCGTTTTGCAGGTGCTATAGCGTTAGAAATAGCGCCTGCAAAACGCCCTAAAGAAGCTGCACCATTGTGTGTAGTGTGAAAGCCCCGAGGGCTTTCACACTACAGCGTCAGAAAAAAGTCCTGCCAGCAGCTTCTTTGGAGCGGTGAAGGAGCGGTGTGTTTACCGCTCCTCCACCGCTGCTGCCAATCAATCAATGCAATCAATGGGGCAGCGCTGTAATGCCGCCGGCAAAACGCCGCTATTGCGGCGGTTTTAACCCTTTCGCGGCCGCTAGCGGGGGGTAAAAGCGCCCCGCTAGCGGCCAAAATGCGCCGCAAATCCGGAGGCAAAGTGCGGTGTGGTGTGAAAGGGGTCTTAGACCCCTTTCCCACCAGGGCGTTTTGCAGGCGCTATAGCGTTAGAAATGAACAAAGCAAGGTCCATAAAGACATGGATGAGCAAGTTTGGGATAGAGGAACTTGACTAGCCTGCATAGAGTCCTGACTTCAACCCAATAGAACACCATTGGGATGAATTAGAGTGGAGACTGCGAGCCAGGCCTTCTTGTCCACATCAGTGCCTGACCTCACAAATGCTCTTCTGGAAGAATGGTCAAACATTCCCATAGACACTTCTAAACCTTGTGGACGGCCTTCCCAGAAGAGTTGAAGTTGTTATAGCTGCAAAGGGTGGGCCAACTCAATATTGAACCCTACGGACTAATGCCCTGTACACACGGTCGGATTATATTGTCGGAAAATCTGATCGTTTGTGGGCTCTATCGGACTTTTTCCATTGGAAAAAATTTGAGAGCAGGATCTACAACTTTCCGACAAAAAAATCCGATCTGACTTTTTCCGATTGTTTGTAGAGAATTTCCGATCGGACAAAGTGCCACGCACGCTCAGACTAAATTACGAGACCAAAGCTATTGGCTACTAGCCTCTATGTAGTCCCGTCATACACAACGAACGTCACTTCGTTCCGAACGATCAGATTTTCCGACAACTTTGTCTGACCGTGTGTATGCAACACCAGTTTCGGGCAAAATCCGTCAGAAAAAATCAGACGAATTTAGTTGTCGGAATGTCCGACCATGTGTACGAGGCATAAGACTGGGATGCCATTAAAGAGGAAGTAAACTCTGATAGGTTTTACTTCCTCTTTATTTCCCTGCCAAGGTAAAGCATAATGGGCTTTTATGCATCACATCGCAGCCCATTATGTGTCACTTACCTGAAAACGAAGCACCGCTGTCTAGAAGCGTCCATCTTCAGCCCTCTTCCTTCCGGGGTCGCAAACTCCGGCTCTGTGACTGTCCGGAGTCGCGTGACGTCACTCCCGCGCATGCGCGGGAGCTGCCAGTCATGCCACGGTCCCTTTCGAGCCCTTTCTAAAGTGTGCATGCACCTATGAACTTGTAAATATGTAGATACTTCCAGCACCTACAAGCCTTAACCACTTCAGCCCCGGACCATTTTGCTGGCCAAAGACCAGACCACTTTTTGTGTTTCGGCACTGCGTCGCTTTAACTGACAATTGCGCGGTCGTGCGACGTGGCTCCCAAACAAAATTGACCTCCTTTTTTTTCCCACAAATAGAGCTTTCTTTTGGTGGTATTTGATCACCCCTGCAGTTTTTATTTTTTGCGCTATAAACAAAAATAGAGCGACAATTTAGAAAAAAAAACATTATTTTTTACTTTTTGTTATAATAAATATCCCCAGAAATATATAAAAAAAAAAAAATTTTCCCTCAGTTTAGGCCGATGCGTATTCCTCTACATATTTTTGGTAAAAAAAAATCGCAATAAGCGATTATTGATTGGTTTACGCAAAAGTTATAAAGTTTACAAAATAGGGGATAGTTTTATGGCATTTTTATTAATAATTTTTTTTTTACTAGTAATGGTGGCGATCAGCGATTTTTATTGTGACTGCGACACTATGGTGGACACATCAGACATTTTTGACACATTTTTGGGACCATTGTCATTTATACAGCAATCAGTGCTATACAAATGCCGTGATTCCTGTATAAATGACACTGGCAGTGAAGGCGTTAACCAGTGGGTGGCAGTGTAGGGGTTAAGTGTTCCTAGGGGTGTGTTACTAATTGTTGGGGGCTGGGCTTTAATTTAGAGAACACTGATCTCTGCTCCAATCACATGGAGCAGAGATCAGCGTCACTAGTTGCTAGACAGAACAGGGAGATGCTGTTTACAACGGCATCTCTCCGTTCAGCCGCCTGGTGAGACGATCATGGGTATGCCCACGGCGATCGAGTCCGCGGGACCCATGACTGGACTCACGGGGGTCCCAACCAGCACGCGAGTGTGGTGCCGGTGGGGCGCTCGCGATGGCAGGGCGGCAGATTTAAAGGGACGTACCTGTACGCCAATATGCCTGCCCGTGCCATTCTGTTGACGTACATCGGCGTGTGCTGGTCGGGAACCGGTTAATATTGGCTTACTTGTAGGGAAAAGTGGTTGTACAGAGTTTACAACTACTGTAAAGTCCATGTGCGCGTAAAGGCAGTGTCCCAATACTTTTGGTAATATAGCGGTATCGGTACATTCTGTCACAGATCTGAAGGATAGCCACGAAGGCCCATGCCGGCCTGGCCTCCACCAATGTACCGGTTATCCTGCTCACATATGTACCTCTCTGTTGTTTTCTTGGGGAAGTGCATCTGGATAGGAAACGCAGACTAAACATGTGGAGCGGGCCGAGACACAGGAAAAAAAGCAGGAAGAGATTTTTATTTCACTGAGCTGCACAGCGCTCACATCAGGAGTTTATTAAGATTCCATCATTCTTGCTTTGAGGGCGCTGATATTTTATTTTTACAACCGTGTACTGTATGTATTTCAGAACAATAAATTGTGTAGGTTTATAATAACATTCTGTCGGGATCAGATATGCCTTAAAAGCCAAACTCCCAGCAAACAGCTAAACATTCTCTTAAATTGCATAGAAGGGAGCTGTTTTGTCTGTGAAATGAGTTGTATTGCTGCCCATTCAGTCCTGGGATTTGCACAGCCCTGCCACACAGCATAGCCAGGTTGGTGATCTGACTTTTCCCATTCTCTCTATTACAGCTTGGTAACCTACCTAGCTTCTGATTGGACAGTGAAGGGGTGGCAGCAGGCTGTTGAGCCCACCCCTCTGTTCACTCTGATTTCTCCACCTGTCAGCACATGAACATGCGGCAAATCCTGATTGGCTGCTAGAACTGCCCTATCTTCCAAGCTGAGAGGTACTTTACAGAGGATGATACCAAGCTTTCAAGTACTTGCATTGGTGCGTTTAAAAACTGATTTAATTGTCTTTTTTTTTTAAAGAATACATAACGGCATTAATATGACTTTTTATGGCTCAATAAATTTCTTATTGAATTTTACAATAAAAAAACAGTATATATAATTTATAATTTAAAATAGAATTTTTTAATATATAAATTTAGCTTTAAATAAGCAAATATTCATTTTTTTAAAGAAGCAGCAAAAGAATGGCAGCTGCCTAATGGTGGTACATTCCTTAAAGCTAAACTAGCAAAAACATTAAAGTGGTGTTCCACAAAAAAAAAAAAAAAAAAATTAAAATTCCTAAAAAACAAAAACAAAAAAAAAAGTTCATAATTTTTTTTTAAACTTACCTCTAAATGGCTGTTGCTAGGGGGTCCCTTGTAGTCTGCCTCCTTCAGTGCCTGGGCTGGTGACATCACTTCCCCTCGGTGCAGGAAGGGCTCAGCTCTGCCCCCTCCCTCCTGTCAGTCATCTGGGACACATGACAGGTCCCAGGTGACTGCGTGGCCAATCGCATGCGCAGTGGGTGCCCCCGGCTGTGAAGCCACAGCCGGGTGCCCACAGTTGCAATGCCGACGCTGCCGAGCGGAGGGGGGGTGACAAGCAGGGCTTCGTTCCCCTGCATCGCTGGACCCTGGGACAGGTAAGTGTCCGATTATTAAAAGTCAGCAGCTGCAAGGGGTTAACACTATGGGGCGATCAAGGGGTTAAGTGTTCCCTAGGGAGGTGTTTATAACTGTGGGGGGGAGGGGACTGACTGGAGAAGGAGAGAGATTGCTGTTCCTGATCACTAGGAACAGCAGATCTCTCTCTGCTCCCCTGTCAGAACGGTGATCTGTCTGTTTACATTGACAGATCCCCGTTCTGCCTCCCTGAGGAGTAATCGCTGGTGGCCGGCTGACATTGTGGCCGCGTGCATCGGCTCCAGCGCGCTCTTCACCTATTGCTGTTAAATCAGCCGACGCACAGCCGTGTCAACCTGCCACCGTATAATGATGGCGGCTGATCGGTAAACGGTTAATTCAATGAAAATTTGATAAAAGAAATAAAATGAATTCCTAATACGAATCACGAATGTGAATTAAACGAATCATCCGAATTTAAGAAAACGAAATAACTAGATTAATGAATCGAAAGAAACAAAACACATTATATATATATATATATATATATATATATATATATATATATATATATATATATATATATATAATGGGAAATTCGGAATAGGCACATAATATACAGTGGTGAGAACAAGTATTTGATACAATGCTGATTTTGCAGGTTTTCCTACTTACAAAGCACGTAGAGGGTCTGTCATTTTTATCATAGGTACTCTTCAACTGCGAGAGACGGAATCTAAAACAAAAATCCATAAAATCACATTGTATGATTTTTTTTTAAGTAATTCATTTGCATTTTATTGCATGACATAAGTATTTGATACATCAGAAAAAGAGAACTTAATATTTGGTACAGAAACTTTTGTTTGCAATTACAGAGATCATGCGTTTCCTGTAGTTCTTGACCAGGTTTGCACACACTGCAGCAGGGATTTTGGCTCACTCCTCCATACAGACCTTCTCCAGATCCTTCAGGTTTTCGGGGCTGTCGCTGGGCAATATAGACTTTCAGCTCCCACCAAAGATTTTCTATTGGGTTCAGGTCTGGTTGCCCTGGCTGTGTGTTTCGGGTCGTTGTCATGCTGGAAGACCCAGCCACGACCCATCTTCAATGCTCTTACAGAGTAAAGGAGGTTGTTGGCCAAGATCTCGTGATACATGGCCCCATCCACCCTCCCCTCAATACGGTGCAGTCGTCCTGTCCTGTCCCCTTAGCAGAAAAGCAGCCCCAAAGAATGATGCTTCCACCTCCATGCTTCACGGTTGGGATGGTGTTCTTGGGGTTGTACTCATCCTTCTTCTTCCTCCAAAGACAGAGAGTGGAGTTTAGACCAAAAAGCTCTATTTTTGTCTCATCAGACCACATGACCTTCTCCCATTCCTCGAGGTGGGCCTGGACATGCACTGGCTTGAGCAGGGGGACCTTGCGTGCACTGCAGGATTTTAATCCATGACGGCATAGTGTGTTACGAATGGTTTTCTTTGAGACTGTGGTCCCAGCTCTCTTCAGGTCATTGACCAGGTCCTGCTGTGTAGTTATTGGCTGATCCCTCACCTTCCTCATGATCATTGATGCCCCACAAGGTGGGATCTTGCATGGACCTCCAGACCGAGGGAGATTGACCGCCATCTTGAACTTCGTCCATTTTCTAATAATTGCGCCGACAGTTGTTGCCTTCTCACCAAGCTGATTGCCTATTGTCCTGTAGCCCACCCCAGCCTTGTGCAGGTCTACAATTGTATCCCTGATGTCCTTACACGGCTCTCTGGTCTTGGCCATTGTAAAGAAGTTGGAGTCTGAGTGTGTGGATAGGTGTCTTTTAGGCTGGGTTCACACCGCTGTGGCAGCAAGAACCAGATGTGATTCGCACCGCACTGCAGTGCAAATCACATCGGATCTCTGTGCGATGCGAGTTCAGCCATACAGATAGTATGGCTGAATTCGCATCGCACCCGCCGCAAACTCGCACGGGGGCCTTTTTTTGGTCCACAGCAAAATCGGATCGCATGGGTGTTCACACCATGCGATCCGATTCCTGTCTGAGTTTGCAGATCGCACTGCGATATGCGAACTGATCTGGGGGTGTCATTAACATTTCACTGACACTCCAAGCAGTCCGCATAGGGCAGTGTGAACTGCCGACGGGAGGCATGTGATGCGGGAAAACGCCGCGGATTTGCGGCGTTCCCGCATCGCTTCAGTGTGAACCCAGCCTTATACAGGTAACAAGTTCAAACAGGTGCAGTTAATACAGGTAATGAGTGGAGAACAGGAGGGCTTCTTAAAGATAAAAATAACAGGTCTGCGAGAGCTGAAATTCTTACTAATATTTGTCATGCAATAAAATGCAAATTTTTTTTTTTTAAATCATACAATGTGATTTTCTGGATTTTTTGTTTTAGATTCTGCCTCTCACTGTTAAAGAGTACCTATTATAAAAATTACAGACCCTCTACACAGGGCCGTTTTTTAAAGGCAGGGCAAAAGGGGCAGCTGCCCTGGGTCCTGTCATTGTTGTGGGGCCCAAAGCAGTTGCCTCATACTTGCCAACTATCCAGGTTTAAATTCCCTCATCCCTTGAGGTTTTAGTCCCGCGCTGTGTCCCAATATCTCAGTGTGAAGTGCTGCTACTAATTCTGCCCAGCTCTGCCCTATTGTTGTGTACAAATTATTCACCTGCAGACCCTGTGTTTACATGTAAATTACTGGCATTCATATGTAAATAGCGGCGGCCGGCGACATTGATATGTATATCATGCCCCCCCTGATGTCATATCCATAGTAATCTCTAGTAACCAATCAACAAGCAGAAATCATGTGCTGTAATTTCTAGCAACTAATCAGTGAGCTGTAATGTGTGCTGTAACCTCTAGCAACCAGTCAGTGAGCGGTAATGATACACTGTAACCTCTGGCAACCAATGGGAATAGCTGCCTGATCTGACTCAGTAAACTGATTTTGAGTCTAGCTGCTATTTATTGTATGTCTCAGAGCAAGTGGACAGCAAAACTGCATGGGGGGGGGGGGGGGGGGGGGGGGGGGGCCAAGAAAAGTTTTGCCCAGGGTCCAATCAATATTAAAGACCTGCCTCTACATGCTTTGTAAGTAGGAAAACCTGCAAAACCGGCATTGTATCAAATACTTGTTCTCACGTTTGAGACACCATATAAGAACTTCACAAAATCAAGTTAGAAAGCTGGATGTTGAATATCCTCTGTTTGATATTTAAAGTTTATTGGCCGTGGTTTTTGCAGGGTGATGTGCAAACAAGGTCAGTATTGCAGGAAGGGGAACTGAGGATGTAATTCAAACTTGTTATTGTTTGAGAACTATTTGAGTTTTGCTTGGAATGAGCCCAACAGGTGATGTAACGGTATTGAGTTACCATCATGAAAAACGGTCAGCGAGGGCCTGTTCGCTTTTGCATTTGCCTAACGATACCGTTAGAAAACAGGCCAATATGCCCTAAACTGGTAGTCTCCTCCAAGGATAAATTTATACAAACCATATTTTTACATGGAGTGTACTATACTTCCCTGAGACTTCATAGAATGTATGCGTAGCGCAATCCTATGTGCCCACGATGTTGCCTTCACCTGGGTTCCTATCTCCAAAAGTTCTGGGATTGGCCCAAACTCACTCTGGTCGGATGTTTTTGGTATGATTAATCTTAGGCTTCAAATGTCTATCCCTTTTTTCCCTGGAATTAGCCCTTTTGGGGATACATGAAGACGCCCAACGATACTAAACTGCTTATTTCTTATCTCCTGTATTAACCAGTTGCCACCCACTCAGTGGCGACCCGTCCACACACCGCCACCCTAATCCAGCGTCTGGCCCCCTAATCTACATGCGGGGCGCTGGACGCATGGGTTCCAATGTTTTTTTTTTAACACGTACGTGATTAGAGCCTCTGGCCAATAGGCTTCAAAAAAGGGCGGGCTCGGGGCACAGAGCACTGTGCCCCGAGTCCACCCAGTTGTGTGACAATAGCGAATTATATGCCACTGTGCCCCAAGCCCACCCAGTTGTGCGACAATAGCGAATTATGTGCCACTGTGCCCCGAGCCCACCCAGTTGTGTGACAATAGCGAATTATGTGCCACTGTGCCCCAAGCCCACCCAGTTGTGTGACAATAGCGAATTATGTGCCACTGTGCCCCGAGCCCACCCAGTTGTGTGACAATAGCAAATTATGTGCCACTGTGCCCCGAGCCCACCCAGTTGTGTGACAACAGCAAATTATTATTTGCTATTGTGTTCCTGGTTTTCCTCCCGGCCAATCAGGAAGCAGGTCCTGAGACCCGTCAGCCGATTGGTCAAGAGGAGAAGCGATCCTATTGGCCGCCAAAGAGGAGGAGGGAGAAGACACGGGAATCTGCGGCCGGAGCGCTGCTTCTGCTGTGATTAGTCACAGCAGAAGACGATCAGTGGGTGCCGGCCAATGGATGTCTGCTGGCACTTGCTAATCCTCCGTGAGAGACATAGGATGGAGCTCTGCCTTGTTTACATAAGCTGAGCTCCATCCTGAATCTTTGTCAGCAGGGATGTGATGGGTTTTCTTTCCCTCCCCAGTGAAAGCAGCACACAATGTACACAAAATCCCCATCCAGCCAAGTAATAACGGCCACTCTCTGCTGTCCAATGAAGAGGACATTGGCAAAAATGTCAGCGGGCCTGGTGCCCGTGAATTAATCACGGTCACTGAGGGGTCGGACATTCAGCAGGTTGCCGACCCCTGGTGTACATGAAGCCTTATGCCACCTACACAGGAGCGGAATTTTGCTGAAGCTTGTCTTGCATACACACGGTCACACAACAGTTTGCTGAACTTTCAACCGTCAAGAACACGATGACGTACAACACTACCACAAGCCGAGAAAATTAAGTTCAATGTTTCCGAGCATGCATCAAATTGTTTCCTAGCATGCGTAGGAATTTTGCGCGTCCGAATTTGTACAGACGATCGGAATTTCCGATCGGAACTTTTTCCGACCGAAAGATTGAGAACATGCGCTCAATCTTTTTCTGGCTGGAATTCCGCCAGAAGAAGTCAGATTGAGCGTACACACGGTCAAAATTGACGTTTTTATTTTTTGCGCTATTAACAAAAAAAAAAGCAGCGGTGATCAAATATCACCAAAGGAAAGCTCTAATGCCGCGTACACACGAGCAGATTGTATGGCGTACTTAGTTCGTCATACAATCCGACGGACAGTCCGTCGTACTTTCCACTGAACGGACTTGACCACACACGGATGCACAAACAGTCCGTCGAAAGCTTGCGCGATGACGTGTACAGCACGTACGACGGGACTAGAAATAGGAAGTCCAAGACACAGCAAAGCAACCTTCCGCCGTGTAAATCCTTTCTGGGCATGTGCCATTCTTAGTCCGTCGAACTAGCCTACTGACGACCGTATTGTCCGCTGAAACCAAAGTACGACGGACAGAATTTCGGAAAAACCAAAATTCTTAGTACTCCGGACTGCACGCTGAAAAAGTCCGTTGAAGCCCACACACGAGCAGACTGTCCGCTGAAATGTGTTTCGACGGACTAAGTACGCCATACAATCCGCTCGTGTGTACGCGGCATAATTGTGGGAAAAGCATTGCATGAGCCATGATGAATGCAACCCTACCTTTTGTATAAGCTCACCTATATGTATGTCACGGCAGTGGGTGTGTGATGTCTTTGTCGGAGTTTGGTGGGCTTCTTCCCCTCTTACAAATAAATATGTGAAAAGTGTGGCGTGCATGTGTATTCAGCCCCGTTTACTCTGATACCCCCAACTAAAATCGAGTGGAACCAATTGCCTTCAGAAGTCACCTAATTAGTAAATAGAGTCCACGTGTGTCTAATTTAATCTCAGTATAAACACAGCTGTTCTGTGAAGACCTCAGAGGTTTGTTAAGGAACGTTGGTGAACAAACAGCATTTTTCGTGCTTCCGAAGTGAACGTTCTTAGTTTCTGAGATCGGTTTTCTAGAAAGGATGTGAACCAGGATAAGTCTGAATCTGCAACTTCAGCTACTTCTGTGAGACGAGTGAGCAGGGTTTTGTGGTCTACTGTGTCGAACTGTTATCCCGGTTAGCAGTCTCAGCAGGCACTGCTGCTCCTCTGAAGAGGGATCCAAGTGTATTTGACAGATGGTGAGGAGGTGATCTGTTGCCTCCTTACTACCTGATTTAAACCTATAATTGGCAGGCATTGCATGTGATTTGCGACACGGTACTACGGAAATGAGATGTTTAAATCAGGTGTGAGGAGGTGATCTTTGACTTCTCCCATCTTGTTCAGGTAGATCTCCACCTCTTCAAGGTTGCCTACCCCTGTATTATATGATATCAATATGGGCTACTTATGCCGCGTACACACGATCAGACTATCCGGCGGACTTAGTCTGGCGGACAAACCGCCGGAAAGTCCGCAGGACTTTCCTAACAAGCGGACCTGCCCACACACAACCAGACTTTTCCGGCAGACTAGGTCCGTCGGACTATGGAGGGAGTACGCCGTACGGACTTGCCCACACACGGAGGAAAGTCCATTCATTTTGAACGCGGCTCCAGGTATCTGGGACTAGCGAAGGAAGTCAATGTCACCACCTTCGGCGCCGAGATTGACACGTCGCTGCCCTGTCACCTGGTATGGACTTAAAAGGGAGGCCCTACGCCGAAAAAACAGAGTGGGGATCCCCCCCCCAAGGTCCATATAAGACCCTTATCCGAGCACGCAACCCGGCCGGTCAGGAAAGGGGGTGGGGACGAGCAAGCCCCCCCCCACTGAGCCACGTGCCCTTAACATGGGGAGTGCTTTGGGAAAGCGGGGGCCTGCGGCCCCCCACCCCAAAGCACCTTGTCCCCATGTTGATGAGGACAAGGGCCTCTTCCTGATAACCCTGGCCGTTGGTTGTCGGGGTCTGCAGGCGGGGGGCTTATCGGAATCCGGGAGCCCCCTTTAAAAAGTGGGCCCCCAGATACTGGCCCCCACCCTATGTGAATGAGTATGGGGTGCAATGTACCCCTACCCATTCACCTGGTGAAAAAAAATTTAAATAAAACACAACACAAGGTTTTAAAATAATTTATTGCACAGCTCCGAGGTTCTTCTTTCGACTTCGGGGGTCTTGTCCCCCTCTTTGTGGGTCTTGTCCCCCTCTTCGGTTCTTCTTGCCGGGCCTCCGCTTTCTTCCTATAGCTCTTTTACTAGCGGTGGCCCGGTCTTCTGTCGCCGCCGCCTTTTCTTCCGACTTCGGGAGTCTTGTCCCCCTCTTCGGTTCTTCTTGCCGGGCCTCCGCTCCTTCTTCCAGCTCTTTTACTAGCGGTGGCCCGGTCTTCTGTCGTTGTCGCCGCCGCCTGGTACGGCTCAGCGGGGGCGCTCACTCGTCCACATCCCCTTTCCTGACCAGCCGGGTTGCATGCTCGGATAAGGGTCTTATATGGACCTTGGGGGGGGGACCCCCTCCCAGTTTATTCGGCGTAGGGGTTCCCCTTTAAGTCCATACCAGGCGACGGGGCAAGCGACGTGTCAATCTCGCCTCCGAGGACGGCGACATTGACTTCCTTCGCCAGTCCCGGCTACTTGGAGCCGTGTTCAAAATGAACGGACTTTTCTTCCGTGTGTGGGCAAGTCCATTCATTTCAAAAGTCCGGTGAACTAGCACACTGCGAGTCCGGCGGACAATTTTTGAGTCAAAACTACTTTCTAAGTCCGCTGGACTTTTGGGGAAAAAAAAGTCCGGCGGAGCCCACACACGGGCGGATTGTCCGGCAGACTCTGGTCCACCGGACCAAGTCCGCCAGATAGTCTGATCGTGTGTATGCGGCATAAGATTAACATTCTGTGAGGTTAAAAAAACGGCCTTAGTCGCTGGACTGTTAATCATAAAAACAATCCGAAAACGAATGTTAAAAAGAACAATGTCTGTTAAAAGCTAGAAGATTTGCAGAACCTGCTGTGAGTATATCATATATCTGTTTAATAATATCTGATTGGCCACCCCACTTTGATCCCACCCTGACAGGTTCCCTCCAGTTTCCCGGCACGACACCACCGAACTCCTTCTATCGGGATGTCAGTAAAGCTGGTTGGGTTCCTGCATCTTATTTTCTTTTCATTAACATGCCGGCTGTGTTTTTGATTCTGAAGCCAGAGCTTCTCTTTTCTACATAAAATATTAATGCCTTTGATTTAGCATGTGCAGTACAGGATCGCATTTCAAAGTTGAACTCATCCTTACATCTCTGGGCTTTCAAGGCGTTGGGATATTTTTCTGCGCTCAAGCCAGAACGTTCTTTGATAAACCCTCTGCCTGACCATTGTGTTAAAGTCAACCTGTCGATTCCGCGGTAACTTGAAGAGTACATAGCGTGCCCTGTATGGGTAGGATGCGGTCGACTTTGCTGTAGTGGGCCTCTGTGGCTGTGTGCCAATAAAAGAGGGTGGTGCCCAGGGGCGGACTGACCATTCGGCCACTCGGGCACTGCCACTAGGGGGCCCCATCAGGGTTGCCAGCCTCAGTAAAACCAGGGACTGTATGTAAAAATCTGTGTTTTATTTACATCTGTCTCTGAAATGTCCCTTACTGACATCCTTTTGGTCTAAAAATCCAGAGATTATAGCTGCCCCGCCTCTCCAGTACCTTCTCAGCCAATAGAAACATGTCTGTGTATACTGTGTGATTGTATACTGTGTTTGTGTATACTGTGTGGCCCCATGATCTTTTATTGCCTGGGGGCCCCATAATCTCCTATTGCCCGGGGGCCCCATGAGTTGTCAGTCCGCCCCTGGTGGTATACATCACTGAGACATGATGGTCAATAATCCAGATTGTGGATCAGGGCCGTCTTTCAGGCAGGGCAAAAGGAGCAGCTGCCCTGGGCCCTGTCATTGTTGTGGGGCCCAAAGCAGCTGCATCATACTTGCCACTCTCGTGCACCCTTGGCGCTAGGACAGGGTGCAACCCCAATTTCTATAAAGAGCCCCGGCTTTTTAATCATGTGATCGCCTGTGTCCAATCACAGCCGGTCACATGTAAACACAACGATGCTGGTAATCAGCGTTCCTCGCCTCACACTGACAGAGTGTGAGGAGAGGAGAGCCGATCAGTGGCATCTCATCACAAAGGCATGTTATCAGGGCACTGATAATCAGTACCGTGATTACAATAAAGCACCCACAGTGCCAGAAGTGAGTGCCAGCAGTGAGTGCCCACCAGTGCCAGCAAACAGTCCCCACAAGTGCCAGCAATCAGTACCCATTAGTGATGCCAGTCACGCTGGCTATCACTGCTGCCCACCACTGTTGCCTATCAATACCTATCACTGCTGCCCATCAATGCCATCCATCAGTGCCCATCAGTAGTGCCCATCAGTGCCACCTATCCGTGTCACCTATTTGTGCCCACCAGTGCCATCCATCACTGTCCACCAGCGCCCCCTTAAGTGCTCATCAGTGCCACCCATCAGTGCCCATCCATGCCACCTATTTGTGCCCACTAGTGCCGCCTATCTGTGCCCACCAGTGCCACCTATAAGTGCTCATCAGTGCCACCTATCAGTGCCCATAAGTGCGGCACATTCGTGCCTCCTCATCAGTGCCACCTAATCAGGGCACATAAGTGCCGCCTCATCAGTGCCATCCATCAGTGTCCACCAGTGCTGCCTATAAGTGCTCATCAGTGCCAGTGCCCATAAGTGCGGCACATTCGTGCCTCCTCATCAGTGCCACCTCATCAGTGCCCATCACTGCCGCCTCAACAGCGCCCATCAGTGAAGGAGAAAAATGACTTATTTACAAAATTTTCTTTGTCGGAAACATTGTCAGAAACTAAGAAAATCTTTTATTTTTTTTCAAAAATGTCAGTAAATTTTTTAGGAAAAAATACAAAACCCTGAAGCGATTAAATACCACCAAAAAAAAAAGAAAAGAAAAAAGACAAAATGAAAGCTCTATTTGTGTGAAGAAAATTATAAAAATTTGACATGGTTACAGTGTAGCATGACTGCGCAACTGTCATTCAAAGTGTGACAGCGCTGAGAGAGGAAAAATGGCGCCTGGGCAGGAGGGGGGGGGCGTAAGTGTATTGATGTAGTTAAATAAATATGTTTTGTGCCCAGAGTTCAGCTTCATATGAACATACGTGTACTATGCGATACGTGTTAGTGCAAACCATAATGTGCCTCCTTTGTAGGTTTCATACATGAATATCATCAGCGCGGCGCTCGGGTTCCTCCTGGTGCGGTGGCACCGCTGGAGGTGAAGGGGCTGCATTACTGCACACTTGTGTTTTAACTGCCTGCAATTTTCTAAATGAGTATTATTGCATGTGAAATCTCTATCGCAGCTGAACAGTTATACTGCCGGGTTAGAGCCCCGCTGCGCTTAGGATAGAGTTAACAGTAATCCTTAAATCTGCAATTCGTTTTAATTAAATGTTGCAGTATAGTCAGCTATCAAGCTTTATGAGAAACACGGTTAATGAGGTCAGCCCAGTAAAATGACAGAATAAGCTCCGTACGATCTTTTTAGAAGGGGGGCAGGAGAATATTCTCCAATGTTCTGTCAATGCAATGTAATATGATGATAGAAGTTTGAAGAATACATTACTCCTATTGGGTGAGGACTTATTTCAAGATTTTAAAGAGGAAGTAAACCTTGATGGGTGTTACTTCCTCTTTGATTCCCTGCAAAGTTAAAGCATAATGGACTACTATGCATCGCATTGCATTGCATAGTAGTCCATTATGTGTCACTTACCTGACACAGGAGCCAGCGATGTCACCGCTGTCCCCTGTAGTCCAGCGCATCCATCTTCTCGGTGGGTCTCGCCGCTCCGCCGCTGTGATTCAGCGAAGCCGCGATGATGTCACTCCCGTGCATGCTTCGTAGACAGCGGCGCCTGTTTTTTGGCAAATATCTCCTAAACCGTGTAGGTTTAGGAGATATTTCTTGGACCTACAGGTAAGCCTTAATCTAGGCTTACCTGTAGGTCAAAGTGTGTTGTAAGTGTTTACAACCACTTTAAAGCTAAATTTCAGGTACGGCAATTCTTGCAGACTAACGCCCCGTACACACGGTGGCGACATTCTGACCACAAAATCCGTCTGTTTTTTTTTTTCCCCCGACGGATTTTGGCCCAAACTTGTGTTGCATACACACGGTCGCTCAAAGTTGTCGGAAAAAATCTGATCGTTCTGAACGAGGTGAACGTCAAACACGTACGTCGGGACTATATAAACGGGCCAGTAGCTACTAGCTTTCGTCTCTTAGTTTATTCTGAGCATGCGTGGCACTTTGTCCATCGGAATTGTGTACACACGATCGGATTTTGTTGTCGGAAAATTTTAGATCCAGCTTTCAAACTTTGTGCGTCGGGAAATCCGACGGAAGAAGTCCGATGGAGCCCACACACGGTCGGATTTCCCAACAACATGATCAGATCGCACATTTTCCGTCGGACAATCCGACCGTGTGTACGGGGCATTATATTGGCTTAGCTTGGACCAATGTAAGTATATATGTGTAGCGGCCATAACCCATTTGCAGGGCTCCCTTGACTTAATGGGCTTACCGGTTACCTTCTCCTGGCCTGCTCTTCAGCATCTAGGGGTTCCCGGGGTTGATACCCAACGACTTGTACACTGACACAGATAAAGTCCTTTCAAAAGGGTTTATTTTGCAGTAGAACTTTCACAGAACATAGTCTTCTAGGGAACAGAGGGCACGGGCGAAGAACTCAGGTACCTTGAACTGCAGGTTTAACAAAGTCTCTACTTCCACCCAGAGAGTAGCCACTCGCAGCTGGGCACTTCAAGGCTGAACAGACCTCTAGCCAGAGATCATGGCAGTCAGCACTTTGACTCAAGACTTGAACAATCAACTGAAGATAAATGGGAACCTTTTTCCAACCATACCTGGAACGTTTCCCACTTCCTTTGTGGTACCGGAATAGTGTGGATTCGTCAATGTCCTTCCCAACTCAGTAACCGGGCATTTCTCAGGATGCCACTTGCCGGCCCTCCTCCGGAGAGTCCTACCCCGGTCACTTCCACGAGCTGTGGTGTCCCTCCAAGCCGAGAGCACACCCGGACACTGTGAATCCTCCCTCAGTTACTGCGCCTCGGACCAGCAGGTTCCGAGACTCAGGAACAGACGGATCCCTACCCCAGACCAGGCGGGTCTATCAGGGGCCACTGACAGGAACATGTTGCGGGATGTCCGACACCCCGTGACCGAGACCCCTCACGGGGCTACCCCGGTCCTGGAACCAGAACAGACCACACGGGTCTCATGAACAACTCCGGAACCCCGAACATGTGACCCACACCTGCTTAAGTACCCCCTCCCAGACTCCTCAGCGGGCCCCAGCACTCCCGATGATTAGCGCCGAGAAGGCCGATACCCAAACATTCAACCAGGCCTGGTTCTAGCCTATCATGTGCACCTCACCGCTCACGTGACCAGGCAGAACTTCCAAACCTAGCCTGGCCAGACTGGTGTTCGGCCGACCTACACAATTAACCCTCAGTACCGTAGGGTCCTGAGGCAAAAACTAAATTTAAAATGCGTGTGACATTTGGTCCCAAATCTCATCCGCTACACATGCATCATACTTGTGGGATCTCTGTGGAAGCTGGAAATTGTGTTAGTAGTCTCTGCTACTCCAGTGATCTCCACTTGTTTCCGAGTCCTGTGCCCAGATGCTGATCTGCTGCATTGTGAACACAGGAGGTCGATCGGTCAGCACAGACACCATTCAGAGAAAACGTCACATTTTCTCAATGAGTGCAAAGCATTCTCTGATTGGACGGGGTGGAGAGGTGGGGTGGTGGCATCAGTTTCCACCATGTCCAATCAGAGAACACTTTGCATTCATTGAACAAATGCAAAGTGTTCTCTAAATGGTTCCCGTGCTGACTGAGCAACCTCCCTTGTTCACTAAACGGCAAGGCAGCTGCTCAGCACGGGACCTGGAGCTAGCTGGAATCGCTTTAGTAGCAGTGGAGCTTCAAATTGTGCTTCAAATAGCTCAGGAGTCCTAAATGAATACAAAGCCAGATTCATTTGTTTACATCAGAGAACTGCGCTGAATGCACCGGTGGAAAACGCACTATCCTGGCGCACCACAGTTTTCCCAAACTTAATGAAATCCTAAAGTGACATTTAAAAAAGTACTATTCCATAGCTGCCAACATTGTAAAAAAATTTATAGGGACACAGATTTTGGCTGTAGGCTGAGTATTGTTATAATTAGGGGGCGGTGCGTGCGTTTATAGGCATGACATAGCAAAAAAGAAAAATGTTGCACGCGTCGAAAAATTGCCGTGGTTACGTGAAATAGTGGGCGTGGCTTATATGGGCGTGGTTCAAATGGGGGAATGGTTAGAGTCTGAGATGAATGAGAGATGGAGAAAGAAAGGGGAACAGAGGGAGGGAGGGAGAGAGAAATAAGGAAAGAAGGAGGGAAGGAGAGAGAAGGAAGGAAAGAGGGATGGAGGGACAGCAGGCCCAGGATCCTACACCACAATAGAAATGTGTATTCCAGCAAATCAGCAGATAAAGATACTCCAAACACCTGGTGTTAGCGCTTCAATCATCCCAGCACCATAGTTGTTGTGGTGTCAGGATGATTGAAGCGCAATATTACTATTATTAGATTGTAATATAGAATGAAATCATTCAACTCACCATAATCCAGAATCGGTGGGACCCCTGAGCGTGTCACCTGCCACCAGATGCCATCAGGTGCCCCCAGCAGAGTCTGTCCATACATCAGGTGCCCCCAGCAGAGTCTGTCCATACATCAGGTGCCCCCAGCAGAGTCTGTCCATACATCAGGTGCCCCCCAGCAGAGTCTGTCCATACATCAGGTGCCCCCAGCAGAGTCTGTCCATACATCAGGTGCCCCCCAGCAGAGTCTGTCAATACATCAGGTGCCCCCAGCAGAGCCCGTCCTTACATCAGGTGCCCCAGAACAGTCCGTCCTTACATCAGGTGCCCCCAGCAGAGTCTGTCCTTACATTAGGTGCCCCCAACAGAGTCCATCCTTACCTCAGGTGCCCCCAGAAGCAGAGGCCCTCCTTACAGATCTGTGTCCCTGACAGCGGCGCCCCTCTTTACATCTGGTGTCCCCAGCAGCAGAGCCCTCCTTTACATCAGGTTTCCCCGGTAGCGGAGCCCTCCTTTACATCTGGTGTCCCCGGCAGCAGAGCCATACTTTAAATTTGGTGTCCCTGGCAGCGGCGCCCCTCTTTACATCTGGTGTCCCCTGCAGCGGAGCCTTCGTTTACATCTGTGTCCCCGGCAGTGCAGCCCTCATTTACATCTGGTGTCCCCGGCAGTGGAGCCCTCCTTTACATCTGGTGTCCCCAGCAGCGAAGTCCTCCTTTACATTTGGTGTCCTCCAGCAGCAGAGCCCTCCTTTACATCTGGTGTCCCCCAGCAGCAGAGCCCTCCTGTACATCTGGTGTCCCCAAGCAGCGGAGCCCTCCTTGCAGATCTGTGTCCCCCAGTAACAGAGCCTTCCTTACTTCAGTGTCTCTGGCAGCAGCAGCTGAACCCTCCTTACATAGCAATCTGTGTCCCCCAGCAGCACGGCAGCTACAGTTCCCGGCTTTCTCATGTGTGTGTTCAGTGGAGAGGGTAGAAGCTGATTGGCTGCCCCTCTCCTCTCCACTGAACACAAGGGGAAATAATCCTTGTGACAGCGGCGGTGGCCATCTTTTTTTAAGCCCGCCAGGCGGTTTTTTCTAAAACCTTCCCAATTTTCCCAGGACAAAGGCAAAATCCCAGGAAATGAATCGGGATGAGCTCCAATTGGGACGAGGGTCCCAAAATCGGGATTGTTCCAGAAAAATTGGGACTGTTGGCAAGTATGCTATTCACACAGCAGCATTGCAATGTAGTTGTTTGCATATGCATACAGTATTTTTCTTTTCAACGCACACCACCCAGCTCAGTCCTAGCATGTCCCTCTTTCCTCCTCATTTGTCCCTCATTTTGGTCTGATCCATATAGTTTTATACAAAATGCACTTTTTATCTTTCAAAAAGTGTTTACCAGCGCTAAACCTTACATCCGATTTCCAAATTGCTGCATTTGTACATTTTAAAGAGGAAGTAAAGGCAAAAAAATAAAAAAATAAAAAACACACCCTGTAAGGCAAAGGCATAATGAGCTAGTATGCATAGCATACTAGCTCATTATGAATAACTTACCTGAGAACAAAGACCCCGAAGCGGTCCTCCGTCTTCCTCTTCGCCGCTGCCATGGATCCCAGAGCGACTTCCGGGTCTCGCTGCTCCGGCGCCATGATTCGCCGGAGCCCCGGTGACGTCATTCCCGCGCATGCGCACGGGAGCCGACACTCATGGCATATCGCCGTGATCTGCGGCCTGCCCAGTGCGCCTGCATGCCGCTGTCTACGGCGCATGGCTGTCTTCGGGTAAATATCTCCTAAACCGTGTAGGTTTAGGAGATATTTCTTGGACCTACAGGTAAGCCTTAATCTAGGCTTACCTGTAGGTCAAAGTGTTTGTAAGGATTTACAACCACTTTAAAAGCCAATATAAAGGAATAGTAGTGTTAAAAAAAAAAGTCATTTTTGGATTTAATTAACCTTTTTTTGGTTAGTTCTCCTTTTAAGGGGGGTGTGGCAGGGGGCGTGTCCTATGCCTACATATATTTGTTAGTAGATGTCCCTCATTCCCATCTCAAAATGTTGGGGTGGGTATGTAGATAGACAGACACTTTAGATAGATACAGTAGATAAAGTAGCTATAGAGATAGATCTTATTATCAGTCAGCTGCTGCACCTGCAGGCCTCCAATGAGGAAAGCTGCAGGGTCTGCATCCCTTTAGATGTGATCTCTTTTTGGAAGTATCTCACCAGAAATTACATTTTTGTTGCAGGAGATGCCCTAAATCTGACTTGTATCTTGTCTAGTGCAGAATTTTGGGAAGAATCAGTAAGCCAATCACACAATGAGGAAATTGCATTTCTGGGGGGGGGGGCGCATTCTGTACAATATCTGTGTATTGAACGTCTCAAGGCTGCCATATTAAATTTTACAGTAAATGACAGAGCAGCAAATTCAAAAGGAAAGGTAACTTTTAATAACATTCAATTACAGTACGACTCGTGTCCCAATTGTTTATGCTATATAATTAGATTTTTTTATTTTTTCCCACGAAAGTGGAGTTACCCTTTAAGGTGGTTGTAAACCCTTAAAACACACTTTGACCTACAGGTAAGCCTAGATTAAGGCTTACCTGTAGGTCCAAGAAATATCTCCTAAACCTACACGGTTTAGGAGATATTTGCTGAAAGACAGGCACCGCTTTCTACGGCGCATGCGCCGTAGACAGCGGCGCGCAGGCACACTGAGCATGCCGCGGTCAACGGCGATATGCCGCGAGTGGCGGCTCCCGTGCACATGCGCGGGAGTGACGGCATCGCGGCTTCGCCAAATGACAGCGGCGGAGCAGCGAGACCCACCGAGAAGATGGATACGCCGGACTACAGGGGACAGCGGTGAGTTCGCTGGCTCCTGTGTCAGGTAAGTGACACATAATGGATTACTATGCGATGCGATGCGATGCATAGTAGTCCATTATGCTTTACCTTTGCAGGGAATCAAAGAGGAACTAAACTCATCAGGGTTTACTTCCTCTTTAAGCCTTGCAAAGTGTGACATATTTACACCAAGTCTGTCTGAGACGGAGACATTTGCCCCATTTTCCAGGGCGTTTTTTTTTTCTCTACAACGTTCTTTAAAAGCTGTATAAACAAGAAACTGAGATATAAAATAGAAAAGAATGTATATTTAGCTTGGAGTTTACCTGAATGACTCACCTGGGTGATAGATGTTTATATATAAATGGATTCTGAGCCTTCTTACTCTCTGCATGTAAAACCAGCCTGAGGTCTGATAGACGGGATTGCTTAGAAATACCTCCCATCTACTCCAACTTTACATTCCCTGCAAGATGTTTTTTTTGCTAAATAATAATTGGTTTTAACCACTTTCAGCCCCGGACCATTTTGCTGGCTTAAGACCAGACCACTTTTTGCGATTCGGCACTGCGTCATTTTAACTGACAATTGCGCGGTCGTGCGACGTGGCTCCCAAACAAAATTGACGTCCTTTTTTCCCCACAAGTAGAGCTTTCTTTTGGTGGTATTTGATCACCTCTGCGGTTTTTATTTTTTGCGCGATAAACAAAAATAGAGCAACAATTTTGAAAAAAATGAAATATTTTTTACTTTTTGTTATAATAAATATCCCCCAAAAATATATAAAAAAAACTTTTTTTTCCCTCAGTTTAGGCCGATACGTATTCTTCTACATATTTTTGGTAAAAAAAAAAAAAAAAAACGCAATAAGCGATTATTGATTGGTTTGCGCAAAAGTTATAGCGTTTACCAAATAGGGGATAGTTTTATGGCATTTTTTTATTAATATTTTTTTTTTACTAGTAATGGCCGCGATCAGCGATTTTATTGTGACTGCGACATTATGGCGGACACATCAGAAATTTTTGACACATTTTTGGGACCATTGTCATTTATACAGCAATCAGTGCTATACAAATGCACTGATTCCTGTGTAAATGACACTGGCAGTGAAGGGGTTAACCAGGGGGTGGCAGTGTAGGGGTTAAGTGTGTCCTAGGGGCGTGTTACTAACTGTGGGGGGCTGGGCTTTGTGTTAGTGAATGCTGATCTCTGCTCCAATCACATGGAGCAGAGATCAGTGTCACTTGTTGCTAGGCGGAACGGGGAGATGCTGTTTGCAACGGCATCTCCCCATTTAGCCTCCCCGTGAGACGATCGCGGGTATCCCCGTGACTATTGAGTCCGCGGGACCCGCGACCGGACTCACGGGGGTCCCGACCGGCAGACAAGCGTGCGGCCGGCGGTGCACACGTGATGGCAGGGCGGCATATAGAAATGGACGTACCTGTACGCCAATTTGCCTGCCCGTGCCATTCTGCCGACGTACATCGCCGTGCACCGGTCGGGAACTGGTTCAGGTAGCACTGGTCATCGTTTTTACACATAGGGCTGGAAGAGGGCCAGACCACTACTAACCAGAGCGAGCAAATTTAATGTCTGCCCCTATGTACATGTTCAATCACAAACTATATCCCATTTTTTGTAAAACATTGGGGGGTTATTTACTAAAGGAAAATCCATTTTGCACTGAAAGTGCACTTGAAAGAGCAGTCGCTGTAGATCCGAGAGGGACATGCAAGGAAAATAAAAAACAGCATTTTAGCTTGCAAATGATTGGATGATAAAATCAGCAGAGCTTCCCCTCATTTCAGATCTACCTCTTATGCCCCATTCACACCATAAGACATTCCGACCACAAAATCCGTCAGATTTTTTTCTGACGAATTTTGGCTCAAACTTGTCTTACATACACACGGTCACACAAAGTTGTCGGAAAATCTGATCGGTCGGAATGAGGTGACGTCAGACACGTACGTCGGGAGTATAAACGGGCCAGTAGCCAATAGCTTTAGTTTCTTAGCCCTTGTACACACGGTCGGACATTCTAACAACCAAATCCGTTGGATTTTGTGCGACGGATTTTGTCCGAAACTGTTGCATACACACGGTCGGACAAAGTTGTCCGAAAATCCGATTGTACATAACGTGATGACGTTATTTCATTACGAGGGGACTACGTTGAGGCTAGTAGCCAATAGCTTTGGCCTAGGAATTTGATCTGAGCATGCATGGCACTTTGTCCGTCGGAGTAGGCTACACATGATCGGAGTATGTCCGATCGGAGCATGTTGTCGGAAAATTTGGATATTCCGACGGAAACAGTCCGATGCAGACCACACACAGTCGGATTATCCGACAATACGGTCCGATCGGACACATTCCGTCGGAATCTCCGACCGTGTGTACAAGGGCTTAGTTTATTCTGAGCGTGCGTGGCACTTTGTCCGTTGGAATTGTCTACACGCGATCGGAATTTAAACGATCGGATTTTGTTGTCGCGAAAATTTTAGATCCAGATCTCAAACTTTGTACGTCAGATAATCCGACGGAAAAAGTCCGATAGAACCCACACACGATCGGATTTTCCCAACAACATAATCCGATCGGACTTTTTCCGTCAGAATTTCCGACCGTGTGTACGGGGCATTAGATTTAGAGCGGCTGCACTTCCAAGTGCACTTTCAGTGCAAAGTGGATTTTCCTTTAGTAAATAACCCCCATTGCGTTGATCTGTAACACATTTGTGTTAAAAATACATACTATAGATTCCTCAAGCCTAGACATTATAGAATGGTAGAGATTAGAGTATCACCTTTAGGCTGCGTTCACACTACATCGCTTTGAATCGCGTGCAAATATGCCGCAGATCTGCCCGCGATTGGACAGCGCTGAGGTGTGAATGACAAAATGCAGGACTCACATTCGAGGTGTCATTTATTTAAATGACGCCTCAAATCACTGCGCGGGTTTGGCACGATTGTCACGTGATAAAACGCGTTGCAAACGCGGGACATGCATGCCGCTCCAAAGTATCTCCTGAACGATTTTTGGGCGCCATGCGTCCCTCAATGCGGGTTGCAGCGTTTGCAATGCGTTTTATCGCGCAACAATCGTGGCAGACCCGCACCCCCCGATTTGAGGTGTAATTCAAATGAATGGCATCTTGAATGCGGAAGTCCCGTGTTTTGTCATTCGCAGGCAGATCCGCAGCAAATCTACCCATGATTCAAAAGCGCTGGAGTGTGAACGCACCCTTAGGGCCTCCACTGGTTGGACAAGCCTGCCGCTGTTCCTTTGCCATGTTGTCTCACCCCTCCTACTGCAATCAAAGTGATGTCAAATAATATCAGATCCTAGTCCAGAAGTGGGGGACGTATACCTGTCAAAAACAAGTACCCCCCCCAAAAGGTACCAAATGTGGCACCAGAGGGGGGAGGAAGCAAACAAGCGGAGCTTTCCCTTTAAGGTGGAGCTCCGCTTTAATTACATTTTACTCACTTAAAGCATTTGTTAACCCCCCCCCCCCCCCAAAAAAAAATGGATCCTGCTCCTTTAAAGCATGTTACAAGACACAGTGCCTGTTCTGTGTCATTTGGCCCCCTGTAACACCTAAAAAACCCGGCCGATCCTGCCAGTTTCTCCCTACTTCTCTGTAAACTGACCACGGTGTATCTTGACTGCTAAGACCAGGCACCGTGGTCAGTTTACGTGCCTCCGCCATCCGCAGTCTGCTATCTGCTCTCCTCTCTTCTCCTGTGTCCTCCTCTCCCCTCCTCTCTCTGTCTGTGTGTGAGCCACCCCTCCACCCTCCTGCTGCTCTAATAACACTAACCTGTATACACCATCAGCACTGCCTCCTATTGCAGTGCTCCTCTCTGGGAATGATTTATAAATATAAATGCTGTAAATACCTCATTTGAGAGCCGAGATTGTGATCACATGACCAGCCAGGTCTCTCCTCCTCCCCTCCAGACTGACATCAGCAGAGGAATCTCAGCCCCGCCCGCTGCATCTCTCAGAGGAGAAAAGGGGAAAGCTGGCCAGTCATGTGATCGCAATCTCAGCAGTGAAATGAGGTATTTGCAGCATTACTTTTTATAAATCACACAGAGAGGGGGATACTACAATAGGAGGCAGTGATGATGGTGTGTACAGGTTAGAGTGGCTTAACAACCACTTTAAAGTGGTAATAATAGTGGTAATTGTTTTTTTTTATTTAAATAACAAACATGTTCTACTTACCTGTTCTGTGTAGTGGTTTTGCACAGAGCAGCCCGGATCCTCCTCTTCTGGGGTCCCCTGCCTGTGCTCCTGGCCCCTCCCTCCTGCTGAGTGCCCCCACAGCAAACAGCCTGCTCCCGAGCTGCTGCTCTGCCTGCCCATTTACACACAGAGTTGTGGCTCGGCCCCACCCCTGTGCGCTCCTAACTGGTTTACTGGTTGTGATTTGACCCATTGGCCCCGTCTGCTGTTTCAGCCAATGAGGAGGGAGAGTCCCTGGAGAGTCAAGGCTTATGTGTACAACACTGGATTGCAATGGGGCTCAGGTAAGTATTGGGGGGGGGGGTGCTGAGGGGGTTGCCTTGATTGAGGTGCATCGATGATTGGTTGCTTGAGGTGCATCAATGCATCTGTCAGGAGAAAAGCATTTAGAAGAGCATAGTGAGCATGAGGCCTTAGACCCCTTTCACACCAGGGCGTTTTGCAGGCACTAGAGCGTTAGAAATAGCGCCTGCTATCCGCCCTAAAAAAGCTGCACCATTGTTTGTAGTGTGAAAGCCCCGAGAGCTTTCACACTACAGCGGTGCGCTGGCAGGACGCCAGGAAAAAGTCCTGCCAGCAGCTTCTTTGGAGCGGTGAAGGAGCGATGTGTTTACCGCTCTTCCACCGCTGCTCCCCATTGAAATCAATGGGGCAGTGCTGTAATACCGCTGGCAAAACCCAGCTATTGCGGCGTATTGCCGGCGGTTTTAACCCTTTCTTGGCCGCTAGCGGGGGTAAAAGCGCCCCGCTTGTGGCCGAAATGCGCCGCAAATCCGGCGGTAAAACGCGGCTAAAAATAGCGCCGTTTTACCACCCACGCTATGGACAGTGTGGTGTGAAAGGGGTCTTAAAGCGGAAGTAAACCCATTGATCTAACAGTTTTAAAAAACTGTTACATTCCCGGCATGCCGGAAATGTTAACTGCCACATTGGTTGTGCTCTCAACCAAACTGTCAAACCATCCAATGGCTGGTGTCATAACTGATCACATGTGCAGCTGCATGGCAGTTAAAGATTAAAGGGAGGCAAAGATGGCAGCTTCCTTGGCTGAAAACGATAGGAGGGTTTACTTCCATTTTAATACTTAATAGGGCAGCACAGTGGTGTAGTGGTTAGCACTCTCGCCCAGCAGTAAAAATGTTTGCTGGTTAAAATCCCAACCACAACACTATCTGCCTGGAGTACACATGCTCTCCCTGTGCCTGCGTGGGTTTCCTCCGGGTACTCCAGTTTCCTCCCACATTCCAAAGACATGCAGGTAGGTTAATTGGCTTCTGTCCAAAATTAGCCCTAGTATATGAATGGGGAAATTGGATTGTGGGCTCCTTGAGGGTAGGGACCGATGTGAGTGTGCCATGTACAGGGATAGGGACAATTGTAGACACTCACTCAGGTTGAACTGGATGGACTGGTGTCTTTATTCAGCCTTACTAACTATGTAACTTCCCTGGCTTTAGCATTTTGTCAATTCCCTGTTCCAAGTATACAGACCACAAGTTCTGACTTTGCGTGCGTCATGCTTGTTCTAGCCACTGACTCAGAAAACATTAAGCAACTAACATTTTTAGGAGAACAGCAATGGCAGCCTCCCTTATGCCTTGTTTCAAGTTGGAGCGATTCGGCATGCGATCTGACATGTCAAATCGCATGCCAAATCGGCGGCATTTGCCGGCAATGGCACCGTCCGAATTGGTGCCATGCCGCATTCGGCTGAACTGGCACGATTTCATTCCCGCTGTCAGTGTGAACCTGCGCTCCATTCCCACGAGCTTTTTCCTAGTGCTTTCAGCATCTCCTTCTCTTATTGCATTTTTGATATGTGATTTGAGAATGTTTTGTCCCGCTTCTCATTATCTTGGCCGGCAGTCAAGCACCGAGCTGTGTCCGTGGCCCGTATGTTTCAACGCAGCGTGGAGACCGCCGTGTCTCCCTTTTGAAAACATTTGGCTCGTCTTCAGACGCCGAGTGCGCAAAAAGAAACATTTCAAGAAGAAACGACGATATGTGTTTTGATTACAGAAAGCCTTCCCGGAGCCAGGGCGAGAAGAAAGCACTTATCCTCCGGCTATTCCAATTCTGTGTCTGGAGTTTAAATACGACCAAAATAATAAGCTGTAATCGCTTCTGTGCCATACACACCTCCCACCTTCTATAATTCAATATGGATTCCAACTGTTCTGCATAAAAGTGGCAGAGCTACTTTTTTAACCACTTCAGCCCCGGACCATTTTGCTGGCCAATGACCAGAGCACTTTTTTTTGCGATTCGGCGCTGCGTCGCTTTAACTGACAATTGCGCCGTCGTGCAACGTGGCTCCCAAACAAAATTGACGTCCTTTTTTCCCCACAAATAGAGCTTTCTTTTGGTGGTATTTGATCACCTCTGCGGTTTTTATTTTTTGCGCTATAAACAAAAATAGAGCGACAATTTTGAAACAAACTCAATATTTTTTACTTTTTGTTATAATAAATATCCACCAAAAATATATATTAAAAAAACAGTTTTTTCCCTCAGTTTAGGCCGATACGTATTCTTCTACATATTTTTGGTAAAAAAAAAAAAAAAACGCAATAAGCGATTATTGATTGGTTTGCGCAAAAGTTATAGCGTTTACCAAATAGGGGATAGTTTTATTTATTTTTTGTCCCACAAATAGAGCTTTCTTTTGGTTGTATTTGATCACCTCTGTTTTTATTTTTTGCTCTATAAACCAAAATAGAGCGAAATTTAGAAAAAAAATGCAATATTTTTTACTTTTTGCTATAATAAATATCCCCAAAAAACATATTACATATTTTTTTCCCTCAGTTTAGGCCGATACGTATTCTTCTACATATTTTTGGTAAAAAAAAAAATCGCAATAATTATTAATTGGTTTGGGCAAAATTTATCGCATCTACAAAATAGGAGTTATGGCATTTTTATTAATATTTTTTTTTTTTTACTAGCAATGGCGGTGATCTGTGATTTTTATTGTGACTGCGACATTATGGCGGACACATCGGACAATTTTGATGCATTTTTGGGACCATTGTCATTTATACAGCAATCAAGATCTTCTCTGACATTCTGATTTACAGATCTCAGTCTGAATCTGTAGTTATGTAGCAAACAATATTCCTAAAAAGCCACAGGGCAAAGAAATGGGCACTGCCCCTGTTTTTCTATTTACTTCTTTGAGCTGCTTGTTTATAAAGTTGGGAAGAATCCAAGAACATTGTCCCTGCTTGGCCGTGAAATATTCTCCGTAATTATAATGCAAGGAAAATTTTGCTGGCAAATACTGGAGTAAGCAAACGGGGGCAAATGTAGAGCCAGTAACGTGGCATGTCTGTGGCAATGTGGCAAATGCCTGGAAATTGTCTGTCACATTGGCAAATCTGGAGAATGGTATTCATTTGATATTCTTGCATTACAAATAACAATGAGCACCAGGCCTTTGCCTGGACAATGAATATCGTATGATTTCCACCTTCCCTGCCCCTTCCCTGGGTTACATATTAGATTACTGACTGACACCTGCCCTGGTTCTTGCCTGGGTTATGGATTATGCTAGTGATTGCTGCCGGTCCCGACACTTGCCTGAATTACATATTCCCACCAGGGCTGGTGCAAGGATTTTTGGCACCGTAGGAAAAAATTTTTTTGCCGCCCCCTCTTGGCTCCACCCCTGACCCCGCCCCCTTCGCCCAGTCCATGTATAGCCCACCTTTTTAATGAAGTGCCAAATGCAGCCTCACCGGCGCCCATCAAAATGCAGCCTTACCGGCGCCCATCAAAATGCAGCCTCACCAGAGCCCATCAAAATGCAGCCTCACCAGAGCCCATCAAATGCAGCCTCTCCAGCTCTCATTAAAATGCAGCCTCACCAGCGCCCATCAATGCAGCCTCACCAGCGCCCATCAAAATTCAGCCTCTCCAGCGCTCATTAAAATGTAGCCTCACCAGTGCCCATCAATGCAGCCTCACCAATGCCCATCAGTGCAGCCTCACCAGCGCCCATCAATGCAGCCTCACCAGCGCCCATCAATGCAGCCTACCAGCACCCATCAATGCAGCCTACCAGCGCCCATCAAATGCAGTCCACCAGTGCCCATCAATGCAGCCTACCAGCGCCCATCAATGCAGCCTCACCAGCACCCATCAAATGCAGCTTCACCAGCGGCCACCAATACAGCCTCACCAGCGCCCATCAATGCAGCCTCACCAGCGCCCATCAATGCAGCCACACCAGCACCCATCAAATGCAGCCTCTCCAGCACTCATTAAAATGCAGCCTCACCAGTGCCCATCAATGCAGCCTCACCAGCGCCCATCAATGCAGCCTCACCAGCGCCCATCAATGCAGCCTCACCAGCGCCCATCAATGCAGCCTCACCAGCGCCCATCAATGCAGCCTCACCAGCCCCCATCAATGCAGCCTCACCAGCCCCCATCAACGCAGCCTCACCAGCGCCCATCAAATGCAGTCCACCAGTGCTCATCAATGCAGCCTACCAGCGTCCATCAATGCAGCCTACCAGCGTCCATCAATGCAGCCTCACCAGCGCCCATCAATGCAGCCTACCAGCGCCCATAAAATGCAGTCTATCAGTGCCCATCAATGAATGTTTTCTTGCTTTCATTCATTCGGGAGTCGGGACACAGACACAGTCCTCCGCTGCCGCTGTGCCTCAGACACTATGTGTGAACAGAGCGGTGGCTGCCTGCTGTTGCTGAGACTTAGTTGCTTGCTACAGAGAGAAGAGAGTAGAAACACCAGTGATCGGGCACCCTAGGCAGCAGTGCGCCCTAGGCGGCTGCCTAGTTTGCCTAGTGGCAGCACTGGCCCTGATTGTTGATCCAGGGAAAATCCGATGCCTCTCGGGGGATCAGGAAGGAATTTTTTTCCCCTGCTGTAGCAAATTGGATCATGCTCTGCTGGGGTTTTTCGCCTTCCTCTGGATCAACTGTGGGTATAGGCTTGGGTATATAGGCTTGTAGGATATTATTGTTTATTTATTGATTGATTTTTATGGTTGAACTAGATGGACGTTTGTAACTATGTAACTTGTTGTTGGAAAGCAATGATCCCAACTTCCCCTCTTTTCAAACTACAGCTCTTATAAACTCCTGAAAGCTTTATATAGAAAAACGTGGATGCTATTATTAATTAATAATGTAGGTTTATTGGCTTTTCAAGATTACAAAAGTAACAAGAAAAGTGTGCTTTCTCTCTGCTTTATATAAGTGCTAACTGAAATCATTATTTCCATGTTGCTCACAGCTATGAGAAAAAAGAAAAAAACAAGTTTGTTCATTTTTGTGCCTGCAGAGCAAATAATTTTACACAGGAAAAATGTGTGGTCGGTTTGGGTCGGTTTGTACAGGAATAACACTCCTTACAGCAATCGCAAATCTTCATAACAGAAATTCAACAGACGAAACCCGTAAAATCAATCTGTGCCTATTTCAGTGTGAGTTGCAATATTTTAGACTGAACTTCTCAGCGATGTCATCGGTCTCTAGTGAATTTATAGGTTACAGTCTTAGTGATGTCACTGGCCTCTAGGGAATGGATAGGTTGCATGCTTAATGATGTCACTGGTTTCTAGTGAATTGATAGGCTGCATTTTTAATGCCATCACTGGCTCCTGTCTGTCCTCTGACTCCTCCGCGTGTGTCTTCTTCCTGTATTCCTTGGTGCCAATGGGAGCACCTGTGCCTTCAGCCAATCAGGTGCCCAGTATTAAATCCGGGCCTCCTGATTGACTTAAAGGGCGCTTCTATGTTAGCAAAGAAAATATTAATTTGCTTCGCTAACGCACCCTGGTGCACTGATCGCGCAACGGATTGCGCTTGCAGGTCACCTTTTTTGATGCCCATTAGAGCCTATGGCTTTTATCAGGTGCTTCAAAAACACCCCTGTTCGCCATAATTCAGATGCTCGGCGCCCAAAAAGGGGCCGGAGGCCTTAATAGGGGGTGTCTACAAAGGGCCCTGGATAGATTCATGCAATGCATGAATCTATCCATAGTGCACAGAGGGGGTGGCTGGAAAGAGGGGGCAGTGCCCGAACCCCCCTAATAGATGCAACATCACTGGATAGGTTGCATTCTCAGCGATGTTACCGGGCTCTAGTGAATGGATAGGCTGCATTTTTAATGATATCACTGGTCTCTAGTGAATGGATAGGCGGCACTCTCAGTGATGTCTCCAGTCTCTAATTAATGGACAGGCTACATGCTCAGTGATGTCACTGATCTCTAATAAATGGACAGGCTACATGCTCAGTGATGTCACTGATCTCTAATAAATGGATAGGCTGCATGCTCAGTGGTGTCATCGGTCTCTAGTGAATGGGAAGGCAGCATTCTCAGTGATGTCACTCGTCTCTAGTGAATGGATAGGCTGCATTCTCAGTGATGTCACTGGTCTCTAGTGAATGGATAAGTTGCATTCTCAGTGATGTCACTGGTCTCTCATGAATGGATAGGCTGCATTCTCACTGGCAGGGGCGTTGCTAGGTGGCAAAAGGACCAGGGGCTTCAGCCCAGAGTCCAAGCCGGAAACGGGGGGGTCGGGTGTTGTACGCGAGGCAGGTTTTTTTTGGCTGGGCCGTGACACTGACGGTAGTGACTTACATACACTAACCTACCTACACTGACGGCAGTGACCTACCTACCTGACCTACCTACACTGACAATAGTGACCTACCTACACTCACCTGCCTGACCTACATACACTGGACAAATACAAACACTAACGGTAGTGACCTACCTACACTGACCGATCTACCTACACTGACATTTGCCTACACTGACATTTGCCTACACTGATCTACATACACTGACATTTACATACACTGACATACCTACACTGACCTGTCTGAGCCGTGGTGTCACAGCAGCCAGTCCTCAGAGGAGGAGCCGAGGAGGAGAGGAGAGCGGCTCGCCCGAGCGCCAAGCGGAGATGTGGCACGGCAGCCTCTTTGTAATTACCGCCTTCTGAAGCCAACAGCGCCTATGATGGACGTCACACCTCCCGCTGTCCCGGCATTGGACCAGTGGGACGTCCAACATAGACGTGCAGGCTCCAGAAGGCGGGACCTGCTCTGGCACTCGGCCGCACTCGGCTACACGCTCAGCCGCGCTCGGCCGTACTGCACTGGCACTCGGCCACGCTCGGCCGTACTGCTCTGGCATTCAGCCGGAAACTCGGCCGCGCTCGGCCATAGTCGGCCACGCTCGGCGGCGCTTGTGATCAGATTGGTCCCGGTGCTCTCGCCTACCCTACAGAGCTGACATTCAGGGCTATAGGGGGACACATTTGGGGCTTCAGCCCCCCCAGCCACCCCCTCCCGACGCCCCTGGTCACTGGTCTCTAGTGAATGGATAGGCTGCATTCTTGGTGATGTCACCGGTCTCACCTGAATGGATAGGCTGCACTCTCAGTGATGTCACCGGTCTCTAGTGAATGGATAGGCTGCATTCTCAGTGATGTCACCGGTCTCTAGTGAATGGATAGGCTGCATTCTCAGTGATGTCACCGGTCTCTAGTAAATAGGCTGCATTGTCAATTAAGGCTGAATTCACACCTGAGCGTTTCCAGCTTGTAAAACGCCAGAAAAAACACCTAACAAAAACGCCCAGCAAAATCTGATTCATTTAAATGGCCCCTGTTCACATCTGAGCATTTTTTAGCCTGAAGCAAAATGCCTGAAGCTCAAAAAAGTACAATAGCTTCTTTTTGGGCAGATTACAGTCGTTTTTCTGCGTTTTTGTTACATTGGTGACTTTTTGACCTGTTTAACATCGCAGCAAAAAAAAACGCGGTAAAAATGGCGGCAAAATCTGCCTGAAAACCAAAACACTCAGGTGTGAATGCAGCCTAATAGGTGGATCACATTCTAAACAATTTCACTGTTCTTCAGCGGATGGATGGGCTGCATTCTCAGTGATGTTGTTGTTTTCCAGTAAATTAATGAGCTGCACCCCTCAGTGGTGTCATTGTCAGGTTTTTGCTACAGAATGGCGTCTCCGTCATGTACAATGGTTTGTTATAAGAGCTAATATGAATTATGTGTGGGCATCATTGTGCACTTTACCAGTTGATTGTACATGATGGAAAATTCCATGCCAATTACATGAATAGATAGAATTTGACTTCCATAACCCCATACAACAAAGAGGCTATTTTTTTCTTCTATTTTTTTTTTCCAGTGGTGCTTAAATTGTATTTTGGCAATCGTGTTTGTCCAGTTGGAATTATGCAAATGAAAAAGGCTTTATATAGTATGTTTGCATGTGCCAGGAATTCACCCACGGGCACGACAAGTTGAACTCCCTTTGGGGATAATTAGTGATCTTCAGTGAGTTTGTTGTCACAGAGCATATGTACCGGAAACAATGGAGCCTTGTAAAGGATTGTAGGTGAACAGTGTAATCCATTCTAATCATAGGGTATTCTTCAGCTAAAATACAGGTTCCTACATATGTAGAATTTCAAAAAAAAAAAAAGCCTCCTGAAATTACAGAATTCAGGAAATTCTCTTTAACTTGAAATAATCAGTTCATCGAAACATAGATTTCGTTTTTAGAGTCAACCTTTTGGATTCTTATATGTCTTGGATACTCCAACAATCTTCCTGAAACAATTTCCAGATCTGCCCCTGTCCACCTGGGAGGTTTGGATGTACCCACCACGTTCCAGCTCCTCCTGTTATATTTTCCATAATATAAAAAAATGCTCGGTGAGGGCCATCCATAATAAAAGATGGTGTGCAGACCCAACAACTTCCATCAACATAGTCTCTAAAGGATAAGCTCGCCATGGATGGATTGAAATTCGACTGGTTCAGGTGGGACCAGCAAGACTTGAATCTATCAATGGCCATTTCCTGTTCAAGAGGTGGTAGATCTAATCAACTCCTCTTGAAAGGGACTACTGGTAAATTTTCATTTTATTCAGAATCATAATACTGTATTAATCCCAAAGGGAAATTGTTTCCGACACTGCCAACTCAACAAAGACAACACAAGATCACGGCAATGGACAGAACAAGACACAAAGACACAACAAAATAACCAATAACAGCCATTAGCACCATTAAAACAATTCCTCCATCCACCTCAAGTGTGTGGATGGGGGAATCCATTCAGTTTATTTTGATAAGTTACTGTTAGGCTTAGGGCTTTCGGAATATAGTAGGTTTAGGGTATATGGTTGAAGGTTAAGGTTATGGTTAGGGGTAGGGGTAGGTTTAGAGATTACAGTTGGGGGTTAAGGTTAGGGGTAGGAGTAGGTTTATGGTTACGTTTGGGAGTTAAGGTTAGGAGTAAGAGTGGGTTTAGGGTTACAGGAGTGGGTTACGGTTATGGTTAGGGGCAGAAGTAGGAGTAGGTTTAGGGTTACAGGTGGGGGGTTAAAGTAAGGAGTAAGATTCGGTTTAGGGTTACAGTTGGAGGTTAAGATTAGGGTTAGGGGTAGGAGTAGGTTTACATTTGGGGCTTGAGGTTATGGTTGGGTTTAGGGTTACAGTTGTGGTTAGGGGTAGGAGTATGTTTAGGGTTATGGTTGGTGGTTAAGGTTAGGGTTAGGGGTAGGAGTAGGTTTAGCGTTACAGTTGGGGAATAAGGTTAGGGGTAGGAGTAGGTTTAGAGTTATGGTTAGGGGTAGGAGTAGGTTTAGGATTACAGTTGGGGGTTGACGTTAGGGTTAGGGGTAAGAGTAAGTTTATGGGTATGGTTGGGAGTTAAGGTCGGGGGTAGGGCTAGCAGTAAGTTTAGGGGTATGGTTGAGGGTTAAGGTTAGGGGTAGGGGTAGCAGTAAGTTTATGGGTATGGTTGGGGGTTAAGGTTAGGGGTAGCAGTAAGTTTATGGGTATGGTTGGGGGTAAGGTTAGGGGTAGCAGTGAGTTTATGGGTATGGCTGGGGGTTAAGGTTAGGGGTAGGGGTAGCAGTAAGTTTATGTGTATGGTTGGGGGTTAAGGTTAGGGGTAGGGGTAGGAGTAGGTTTAGTTAGTGTTACACAAAAGTGAGTCATCTATCACCAGCTTTAGAAGAAACTGTTGGGTGGTTTAATTCTTCAGCATCTGCAGAAACTAAAATATCAATTCCTGGGTGGACTGGCCCTTTGACTCCACAAAGTATTATGTATTTTCAGCATAATGGAACCATAGTGCCACACGCAGGTGATGCAGGTCCCAATAGAACATTTAGACTGAGAGAGAACGGCCTCCAAAATCTGGATATTTCGCCAGATTATACTTACCTTTCAGCCCCTACCCTCACATCTTTTAGCCAGCCTGTGACTGGACAGTAAAAGGAAAAGTAGCAGACTGATATTCCTATCCTCCTTTCACCCTGCTCTCACCTTCAAACAGCATGCCCCCTGTTAGCACATGAGTACTGCAGCATGACTGGCTCTTTGTAATGATTCTTCCTCTCTTAGACTGAGTTCTTATGTATAGCAACCATCAGAAACTGAAACCAGGTTAAATTCAGGTTGGATCACGCCAGAATCACACAGGAACACAGTCCACGGTCCTCATTCCTGTGTGATTCCTGCGCATTCCCTGCAGTGCAATCTACAGCCGAGTCACTTTAATTAACTGAAATTCCACCAGAAAAACTAGTGCATGAAAAACAAAATCGCATGGTGCCCAAAAATGCACTGCCTGTCAGATCTGCGTTTGGAGGGCCGTTAACAATATATCGGTAGATAAGAAAGGTAGTGCCCTTTCGACGCAGTTCAGGGAAACGCGCACAGAACTCGCCTTTTCCACACCATATACTGGTGTGAACCTGCCCTTAGCGATGTATTAATAACTACGGAGCTGCGTTTTGTGTGTCTTCTGTTTCTGTCTGGAGCTCAGCTTTAAACAGGTAGCTGAATAAAGACCTGGATAATAATTTGTTTTGATGATGAGGAAAGCTTTTGGTGCAGCCACCAGATGCAGAAAGTCTTCATCATGCCGAGCCGCTGTGTCATCTGTTTGTTGGGTGTTTAGCAGTTTCTATGAACCACCTGCCAGCCAACAGGTAATTAACCATTCATACTAATCACCATATATTCCAGCAGAGGCTGTGAAGCCTGGGAACTGTTATCTCCTAATAACAAGCTTCTGAATTGTGTAAACAAGGTGAGCTATCGGAGAACATGGCCATTGTCTAAGTCTGGGATTGCTGCAAACATTAGTAACAGAATTGGAATCCAGGTGTATTTAAAAGGCCACTATCACTATGAGTGTAAAGTTTAATCTGCTTATTTTTACCTTCCCTGGTTCCTCTCTTTTCCCTCGTCAACATGCAAAAAAATAACATGTTTTCTTTATATACCTTATTTTAGTCCCAGTGATGTCAACACTGTTGGAAGAACAACAGCAAGTTACTTATATACTGTGACTACATGTGCAATAGTCTATGCAGCAGGTGGCGCTGTAGGTTTATAGTGTAATGTGCATGTAACTCTATAACTCTATTGTACGATGTAAGGAGAGGTAGTTCTTTTCCTCCGTGTCATGTTGCGTTCCTGTTTCCGTACTGTTAAAGGGATTCTGCACCTAAAAAAAAATATATTAAAAGCCAGCAGCTACTAATATTGCAGCTGCTGACTTTTAATAAAATCACACTTACCTGTCCCAGGGTCCAGCGATGTCGGCGGCAAATGACGAGCGATCGCTCGTCTCGCTGCTGCCACCGCCGCCATCCTCTGTCAGGGAATCGGGAAGTGAAGCATGACTGCTTCACTGCCCGTTCCCTACTGCGCATGCGCGAGTTGCACTGCGCGTCTCTTCAGATCCCCCGCTGTGTCCTGGGAACTGTGTGTTTCCCAGAACACAACGGGGGGGGGGGGCGTCTGCGGGGGTCTGCGGCGGTCTGCCCGGAAGTGGGTGCAGATACCTGGATTATCCAGGTAACTGCACCCCCCTCCCCCCTAAAAGGTGGCAATTGTGGCACCAGAGGGGGGGAAGGATCAGATTAGCAGAACTAGAACCACTTTAAGAAATGTTCTGCTATGCTCCATGCAAGTAAAGTTGTTTCATGTATTCAAGAAGCTTCCAGCGCATCATATTAATACTGAACCCACAGGTTATGGGCCCAGGCACTTGAGAGGATACTACAAGTCAGTGAGTACTTTTCTGAAAGATTGCAAGCCGTTCACATGTGAAATTTGCAATTGCAAAGCTGGACAATGCCAGTTACCACAATAGAAATCTCTCCTGCACTTGGGTGTCTAGTTCCTCAATAGGTGATGTAACCAGCTTCATACAGTAATGCCTGCTGTCTTGCAGCCCTCCTTAGAATAATGGGTATTCATACACTAGAGAAAAAAAGAAATAAAGGAGGGCGCACCTACCTAGTGCATTACCACTGGTAAAGCTTTATTAAAGCATAAAACAGCAATATATATACTCCCAAATGGGTATTGATAGAAGGCATAAACAATAGAGCAGATTCACTGTATTTACCTGGTGGTACGGTTTAAAGCCTTCAGTCATCAGAGCTGTCTCTCCTAACCTGCCCACACAGCGGTCAAATGGCCGCTATATGGGCTCCCACCACGGACGCACACCACGCCATCACCATCGGGCATGGTGTTTATTTTGAAGAGAGGCCATCACCAGAAACACTGATCCCTGAAAGCTGTGAAGTGAACATGCCGAGCAAACCAGAATGAGAGGTCGACCAAAGTGAACCTTTGCAGGAGTCAGAACAAGAGGTGGAACTTACAATGACCAAGTCAAGCTCCTCACCAGATCCTGCCGATCTGCCTGAAGTCAGAAGATCCATTCGGACCACAAAGGTGATACCACCCCACAAGCTGGCGTACGCTGTCAAAACACACAGCATACTTGAACCAACACTCTGGGGAAGACATAGAAAAACTGCCAAAACGTGAAGGCAATAAATAGAGAGAGGCAGCAGAAGAAGAATTAAAGTCACTTCAAGAAAATAAAACCTGGACACCTACGAAGCTCCCTCCTAACTGCAAAAGTATAGGAAAGTAAGTGGACTTTCAAAGTAAAGCCAGGCTCAGAAGGGAATATTCACAAATACAAAGCCAGACTAGTGGCAAAGGGTCACTCCCAGAAATTTGGTGAAGATTACGATGAAATATCCGCTCCCGTCGTAAAACACTCCACCATCAGAGACACTGGTGGCAAACCAACGACACCCCCCCCCCCCCCACCCTCCGGTAGATGGATGAGTAGGCAGCAATCTCCCCCTCTTCCCCTGGGAGACAGACGGGAAGGCGGCGATCCCCCACCCTCTCCACCCTCCAGCACGGGAGACGGATGGGAAGGTAGCGATCACCCCCCTCGGGAGACAGACGGGAAGGCGGTGATCGAAGGCCTCCTTCCCTTAGGAGGTAGATGAGGATACAGGGTAGGGCTGCAGCTCCTCGCTGCGGGACCATTGCTTCTTCTTCTGGCCAAACAGGAAGTGAGTCCTGAGACCCGATTGCAGGGCCGAATTAAGAGCATCATGGGCCTGGTGCTGAGGATTTTGGTAGGCCGCTTTTATGGTTAATAAATAAAATTAAAAAGCAAACAAATTTTTATTAAAACAAATTAGGTATTTTTAACAAACTGCTCATTCACACTATGTGCAAGAGAACCCGTGCAAATGAGAAAAAAATTTCTGTATATTTCTCTTTACATTTTTTTTTTTTTTTTATTATTTGTTGCAATCCTTAATTGTTTACATTGTTATTTTTGTTTTTTTATGTCTTTTTTGTTTTGTTTTTTTTACAATTTTACTTTTTTATTATTAATTTTTTTCCAGTGGAAGGCAGTGGATGGTGTAAGTAGTGCTGTGGACAATGTCAGCAGTTTTTTTTTCATTTAATTTTTTATAATTTATTTTTTACAATTTTTTTATTTTTATTTTTCAAAATGCATTTGGGGCTGGGTTTTTAGCAGTAGACAGCATCAGTAGGGCAATGGCCTTTCCCAAATGGTCAGTCCAACCCTGCTGGGCCTATATTAAAGGTAGGGGCTTGGAGCTGCAGCTCCAATAGCCCCTACGTTAATCTGGCCCTGCCCGATTGGCTAGGAGTCCTAAGACCCACTTCTCGATTGGCTGAAAAGAGAATCAGGAAGACAATAGCGAATATTAATTCCCTATTGTCACACAACTGGGTGGGCTCAGGGAGCAGTGCTCTGCGTCCCAAGCCCACCCTTTTTTTTAAGTCAATTTGAGCCTCCGGCTCTAATCATGTGCTTCAAAAAAAAAAAAAAAATCCATGCATCTGGCGCCCTGCATGTGAGTTAGGGGCCCAGCGCATAGATTAGGGGGGCAGCGCCACCGCATCCCATATGGACAGGCCGCCTCTGATCAGAGCGTTTCTTAGCTTTGCAGCCGGGGCATGCAAGTGAAAAACCTAGACGTTAAAACTGCTTTCCTATATGGAGACATTAAGGAAGACCTCTACATGGAGCAACCACCAGGGTTTTGAGCAAGGAGACAACCTTGTGTATAAACTTCAGAAGTACATCTACAGTCTTAACCACTTTCAGACCGGACCAATTTGCTGGTCAAAGACCAGACCACTTTTTGCGATTCGGCACTGCGTCGCTTTAACTTACAATTGCGCGGTCGTGCGACGTTGCTCCCAAACAAAATTGACGTCCTTTTTTTCCCACAAATAGAGCTTTCTTTTGGTGGTATTTGATCACCCCTGCGGTTTTTATTTTTTGCGCTATAAACAAAAATAGAGCGACAATTTTGAAAAAAACGCATTATTTTTTACTTTTTGTTATAATAAATATCCCCCAAAAATATATAAAAAAACATTTTTTTCCCTCAGTTTAGGCCGATACGTATTCTTCTACATATTTTTGGTAAAAAAAATCACAATAAGCGATTATTGATTGGTTTGCGCAAAAGTTATAGCGTTTACAAAATAGGGGATAGTTTTATAGCATTTTTATTAATAATTTTTTATTATTATTTTTTTACTAGTAATGGCGGGGATCAGCGATTTTTATTGTGACTGCGACATTGTGGGGGACCCATCGGACATTTTTGACACATTTTTGGGACCATTGTCATTTATACAATAATCACTGCTATATAAATGCAGTGATTCCTGTGTAAATAACACTGGCAGTGAAGGGGTTAACCAGTGGGTGGCAGTGTAGGGGTTAAGTGTTCCTAGGGGTGTGTTAATAACTGTGGGGGGGTTGGGCTTTCATTTAGTGAACACTGATCTCTGCTCAAATCACATGGAGCAGAGATCAGCGTCACTAGTTGCTAGGCAGAATGGAGAAATGTTGTTTACAACGGCATTTCTTCATTCGGCCGCTCCGTGAGACGATCGCGGGGATGCCCGCGGCGATCGAGTCCGCGGGTCCCGCGACCAGACTCACGGAGGTCCTGACCAGCGCGGGAGCGCACCGCCAGCAGTGCGCTCCCGATGGCAGTGCGGCAAATTTAAAGGGACGTACATGTATGCCCATTTGCCTGCCCGTGCCATTCTGTCGACGTACATCGTCGTGCGCTGGTCGGCAAGTGGTTAAGCAATCTCCAAGGATGTGAAATGAGAAAGTGAATGAAGTACTTTACTATAGAGGGATTCTCCTTAAGTAAAGCAGACCCCTATCTCTACTCCAAGACTCAAGAAGACAGATGGATATACATCCTTATCTATGTCAATGACATTATAACCTGTTTTGAACAAGAAGGGGATTACAATCAGATCGTTCACAAGCTGAAAGCTTTGAAATCAAAGAATTAGGGAACATTAGCTACTATCTGGTAATCCAAATAAAGAGAGAAGAAGATGGAAGTTATCTCCTCAACCAATCTCAGAAAACCTCTGAAATCTTCGAGCAATTCCATGTGTGAGATGCAAAGGAAGTGAAAACTCCTATGGAACCAGGCTATCAATGAAGCAAAAAACTTGCTACCCAACCAGGGCCGTCTTTAATATTGATTGGGCCCTGGGCAAAAATTTTCTTGGCCCCCCCCCCCCATGCAATTTTGCTCTCCACCTGCTCTGAGACATACAATAAATAGCAGCTAGACTCAAAATCAGTTTACTGTATCAGATCAGGCAGCTATTGGGATTGGTTGCCAGAGGTTACAGCATAAAATTACTGCTTAATGACTGGTTGCTAGAGGTTACAGCACACATTACGGCTCACTGATTAGTCACTAGAGGTTACAGCAAATAATTTCTGCTTGTTAATTGGTTGCTAGAGATTACTGTTAAGTAATACTGCTCACTGATTGGTTGCTAGAGGTTACAGCACATCATCTCCTCACTGCAGGGGGGCATGATATACATATGAATGCCACCTTTTTTTACATATCAATGCTGCCGGCCGCATCTATTTACTTAGTAATGCCGCCACTATTTACATATGAATGCCGGTTATTTACGTGTAAACACAGGGTCTGCAGGTGAGTCATTTGTACACAACAATAGGGCAGAGCTGGGCAGCATTAGTAGCAGCACTTCACATTGAGATATCAGGACACAGCACAGGACTAAAACTTCAAGGGACGAGGGGATTTAAACCTGGATAGTTGGCAAGTATGAGGCAGCTGCTTTGGGCCCCACAACAATGACAGGGCCCAGGGCAGCTGCCCCTTTTGCCCTGCCTTAAAGACGGCCCTGTACCCAACAATGACACGAATCGCAGCGCAATCGGTAAGCTTCTATAGGTTGCCACTGTGACAAGACCAGAGAAAGCCGCAGCTGTGACCATACTATGCAGCAAAGTCTCAGCTCCCTGTCAGCATGACCGGAACTCAGTAAAAAGAGTGTTATGTCGCGTACACGAGACCGGACTTTCCGGCAGAAAAGGTCAGAAGGTCTTCCTGACGGTCTTCCCGACGGTCTTCCCGACGGTCTTCCCGACGGAGTTCCGACTGAGTTTAGACCGAACGGACTTGCCCACACACGAATGGATCAAAGTCCGTTAATTTTGAACGTGATGGCGTACGACGGGACTAGAAAAGGAAGTTCAATAGCCAGGAGCCAATAGCTGCCCTTGCGTCATATTTGGTCCGTCGGACCAGCACACAGACGAAACGGTTTTCCCCGATAGAAATTGATTCTGTCGGACAGATTTGAAACATGTTCTATATCTAGGTCCGTTGGAATTTTTGAAGAAAAAAGTCGGATAAAGCCCACACACGATCGTAATATCCGACGGAATTATTTTGTCTGACCTTTTCTGCCGGAAAGTCCGGTCGTGTGTACGCGGCATTACAATTCCTCAAAGAAACAATTCAGATGAATTTACGGCTACCAGCAACATCAAATCCAAAACTGGTCAGGTATGTGGATGTTGATTGGACCAGGGACTGCAATGCCGCGTACACACGACCGGACTTTTCCACGGTCTTCCCCACGGACTTTCAGCAGAGTTCCGGCAGACTTTCCGAATAAAAGGACTTGGCCACACACAATAATGCCAAAGTCTGATGGATTTGAACGTGATGACGTACGACCGGACTAGAATAAGGAAGTTCATAGCCAGTAGCCAATAGCTGCCCTAGCGTCGGGTTTTGTCCTTCGGACTAGCATACACACGAACGGACTTCTTGATAGGAACTGGGTCCATTGGAGTTCCGGACAAAAAATGTGAAACATGTTCCATTTCTAAAGTCCGTCAGATTTTTGGACAGCAAAGGTCCGATGGAGCCCCACACACGATCGAATTGTCCGATGGACTCGTTCCATCGGAACCTTTACTGTCAAAGTCCGGTCCTGTGTGTGCGGCATAAGGAGACAATACGACACCTCCTCACCACCTGTCAAATGCTGTATGAAGAGCGATCCGAACGTGGTTCAATCTTCAGAGACCAAACTACGCATGAATGAGCCCTTAGTCAACTCAATGATGGCAAGATCGAATGCTCTGATGAACAATTTCTCTATGAATAAAATTCAAACGGTACATGGCCAGCTTAAGGAGGCATTCTACCGTACAGGGTCAAGATGAGCAGGGCCAGGAGAAGGGGTGTGCAGACGGGGCATCTGCCCTGGGCACTGTAGTATCATGTGAGGTGGGGGAGGAGGGGGGAGAAATAGAAGGGGATTGGGGGGAGGGAATTTGTGTTGGAAGGGGGAATTTCTTGGGCACCAGGGGGTAAGTATTTATTTAGGGGGGGAATTTGTGAGTGGAGATTTGGGGGATCTGTGTTGGGAGTGGGGATTGAGAGAAGAATTTTTGCAATGGAGGGGATTCATTTGTGCTGGGATTTTGAAGTGGGGGGGAGAAGATGTGTACTAGGAGGGGTGAATTATTTTTGGGGGGAGCATTTGAGCTGAGGGGGGTTTGGAGGATGGGGGGCAAAGATGTGTGCTGGCAGGGGGGATTTCAACAGGGGGGGGCAGATTTTGTACTGGGCAGATGGGGCATTATGCTTGGGGGTAAGTATACAGACTAGTGCTCAGTATTTTTGTGGTAGAGGGGGCATTATGCTTGGGGGTAAGTATACAGACTAGTGCTCAGTATTTTTGTGGGGGGGGCAGATTTGTACTGGGCAGAGGGGGCATTATGCTTGGGGGTAAGTATACAGACTAGTGCTCAGTATTTTTGTGGTAGAGGGGGCATTATGCTTGGGGGTAAGTATACAGACTAGTGCTCAGTATTTTCGTGTGGGGGGGGCAGATTTGTACTGGGCAGAGGGGGCATTATGCTTGGGGGTAAGTATACAGACTAGTGCTCAGTATTTTTGTGGCAGAGGGGGCATTATGCTTGGGGATAAGTATACAGACTAGTGCTTAGCATTTTTGTGTGTGTGTGTGGGGGGGGCAGATTTGTACTGGGCAAATGGGGCATTATGCTTTGGGGTAAGTATACAGACTAGTGCTCAGTTTTTTTGTGGTAGAGGGGGCATTATGCTTGGGGGTAAGTATACAGACTAGTGCTCAGTATTTTTGTGGGGGGGGGCAGATTTGTACTGGGCAGAGGGGGCATTATGCTTGGGGGTAAGTATACAGACTAGTGCTTAGCATTTTTGTGTGTGTGTGGGGGGGGCAGATTTGTACTGGGCAGAGGGGGCTTTATGCTTGGGGGTAAGTATACAGACTAGTGCTCAGTATTTTTGTGGTAGAGGGGGCATTATGCTTGGGGGTAAGTATACAGACTAGTGCTCAGTATTTTCGTGGGGGGGCAGATTTGTACTGGGCAGAGGAGGCATTATGCTTGAGGGTAAGTATACAGACTAGTGCTCAGTATTTTTGTGGTAGAGGGGGCATTATGTTTGGGGGTAAGTATACAGACTAGTGCTCAGTATTTTTGTGGGGGGGCAGATTTGTACTGGGCAGAGGGGGCATTATGCTTTGGGGTAAGTATACAGACTAGTGCTCAGTATTTTTGTGGTAGAGGGGGCATTATGCTTGGGGGTAAGTATACAGACTAGTGCTCAGTATTTTCGTGGGGGGGCAGATTTGTACTGGGCAGAGGGGGCATTATGCTTGAGGGTAAGTATACAGACTAGTGCTCAGCATTTTTGTGTGTGTGTGGGGGGGGGGGGCAGATTTGTACTGGGCAGATGGGGCATTATGCTTGGGGGTAAGTATACAGACTAGTGCTCAGTATTTTTGTGGTAGAGGGGGCATTATGCTTGGGGGTAAGTATACAGACTAGTGCTCAGTATTTTTGTGGTAGAGGGGGCATTATGCTTGGGGGTAAGTATACAGACTAGTGCTCAGTATTTTTGTGGTGGGGGGGGTTTGTACTGGGCAGAGGGGGCATTATGCTTGGGGGTAAGTATACAGACTAGTGCTCAGTATTTTTGTGGTGGGGGGGATTTGTACTGGGCAGAGGGGGCATTATGCTTAGGGTTAAGTATACAGACTAGTGCTCAGTACTTTTGTGTGTGGGGGGGGGGGGGGGGTTTTCTTACTCATAATGTTCATACATCTTGGAGGTTGGGGGTAGTTTCGCAGGTTCGCCCCCGGGCTCTAGATAAGAGGATAAGCAAATATGCAACCTAAGGGGCAATGTATAGCTGGAAATGGATATCAGTACATTAGTGAGATATTTTTTACAAAATTGGGATAGGTTTTTAATGAAGCTCTCAGGACTTCCATGAGTAGACTGGGAGATCGTGGCTTTTCTGTGACTGCTGTTTGGGGCCATTAATCAAAGTGCAGCTGCAGCAGAAAGCCAGCTGTGGGTTCCCAGTTCTCCGTGGAGTCATTGTTGTTTTACAGGTGGGGGCGGCTGTCTGTGTTAGCAGGGGGGTAATTGCACTTTGGCACTGGTGGTTTTCCAATTATCCCCATCAATTTTACAAGCAGCTTGTCAATCCCAGCAACCCATAGAGGTCCATTGTACAGTCATTGAAGTGTCACACATTCCTCACATTTGTCATTACATTAACCACAAAAAAAGTAGAAGTTTACAAGAGCCGCGCACACGTAGGAAACGGCCGGTATTGTTCTACATGGCGACTCTTCTTTCTGCTTGGTGACCGTGTTGCAAACTTGCAATCAAAAACATTCAGGACCCATTCACACCATATGCACTGAGATACGTTGCCCAACACATTCCCAACACTTGGGCTCTAATGCCTGATTCACACCTAACAAAAATAAAAAGCACCATTTTGCATTTAAAGAGGGATTCCACCAAAAAAAAAAATATTAAAAGCCAGCAGCTATAAATACTACAGCTGCTGACTTTTAATAAATGGACACTCACCTGTCCCGGGTTCCAGCGATGCCGGCAGCCGAGGCCGATTGATCGCTGGGCTCTCGGCTGCTGCCGCCACCATTCTAGTTGAGGGAATCAGGAAGTGAAGCGAATCGGCTTCACTTCCCGGTTCCCTACTGCGCATGCGCGAGTCGCGCAGCGCAATAGGAATTCTCCGCGCTGTCACTGGGACCCGTGTGTGTCCCAGCAGACAGCGCGGCAGGACAGGAAATGGCGTAGACTCCCACGGGAGTCTATGCCGGAAGTGGGTGTAAATACCTGTCTTTGACAGGTATCTCCACCCCCCTCCCCCCTGAAAGGTGCCAATTGTGACACCGGAGGGGGGGAGGGATCCGATCAGCGGAGGTTCCACTTTAGGGTGGAACCCCGCTTTAACCACTTGCTGCCCAGCTGCCGTCATTATATGGTGGCAGGTCAGCTCTCCCGCGTAAAATAGCACGTTCGTGCCTGCTGCACGCTGCGGGAGCACGCCCGCGGCTGCGGGCGCGCTCAATGTCCACCGATGACCCACGATCGCCTAGTACAGAGTCAGAATAAAAAAAGACAGATCCCCATTCTGACAGATGACATGACAGAGATCTAATGTCATCGGGAACAGTGATCTCTGTCATGTCCCTGCCAGCCCATCGCACCCAGGGAACACAGTTAAGCCCTTGATCACCCCCTGCTGTTAACCCCTTCCCTGCCAGTGTCATTTTTACATTGATCACTGCATTTTTGGAGCACTAATCAATGTAATAATGCCACTGGTCCCCACAAAGTGTCATTTGGGGTCAGATTTGTCCGCCGCTATGTCGCAGTCCTGCTAAAAATCGCAGGTCGTTGCAATTACTGGTAACAATAAGAAAATAAAAGTCCCTAATACTATCCCATAGTTTGTAAATGCGATAAGTTTAGCCCAAACCAATCAATATATGCCCATATGCCAATTGCGATTTTATTTTCCAAAAATATGTAGAAGAATATATATCGGCCTAAACTGATGAATAAATGTGTTTATATATATATATATAGATATATAGCTATATAGATCGATATATGCAAAGGCATGCGTCAGGTGTGCCTAGGCACACCCTAATCACCTTGTGTGCTGTGGATGTCCCCTGTTTAAACCCAGAATCTTTTACCGAATAAAATAAAATTGTTAAAAATAATAAAAATTTTAAAAAATACCTAAAATAAAAAATAAAATGTTAAAAAAATTATAAAAATAAAAAATACCTCTGCCCTACTGACATTGTCCATGGCTCTACTGACACCGGCAGTATATATACACATACAGACGTATATGTGTTGGGGTGCACACCCTAATGCAATAGGCACACCTATGGATATATGTATATGTGTGTATATATATATATATATATATATATATATATATATATATATATAAACATTTTTGGTTATGTATTATAGCAAAAAGAAAAAACTATATTTTTTTCAAAATTTACACTTTTTGTTTGTTTATAGCAAAAAAAAAAAAAAACACACACAAAGGTGATCAAATACCACCAAAAGAAAGCTCTATTTGTGGGGAAAAAAAGGACATTGATTTTGTCTGGGTGCAACGTCGTGCAATTTTCAGTTAAAGCAACGCAGTGGCGCATCGCAAAAAATGGCCTGGCCATTAAGGGGGAAAATCTTCTGGGGCTGAAGTGGTTAAACTTCAGTTTCAAGCTTGACTGTAGGCCAGGACTAGTGCGATTAAGACGTCGCCATGCCTCCCCTTTAACTCTTGTTTATTGGGTTCTTATTGGGTATTGTTGTGTAAAGTGAATTGCTTCAGTCGCTGCTTTCCGCAGGGCCGTCGCCGGGCTCCGCATGAATTGACTTATTAACACCAGCAGAATTCTTGCTGGTTTGGGTTTTGATCTAACAGAGAGGCGACTTTGTTCCCCACTCACGCACAACCCCACGAGGCAGCAACACAATCGATTTTTCCAATGCTGCTTCTATCTCAGCTGCACAGCGCTCATTTTCTGTGAACCATATAAATGTGACAGACGCCTACATTGACTAACGCAGTTTCCATACATTATACTCCGTTTCTCAGTTAACCGTAATTACTTTTCTTTCCTCCTTTTTTGATTTGCTTTCACTTTTCTGTGTTCTTTTTACGTTTTACTAATTCGGCAGCCATGAATGTACATATGATTGCCCGCATGATCCTAGAAAAAAAATGTGTCCACTCACACTTGTGCGACTTCAAAATTGTGCAATTTCCTTTGCGACTTTGAGGCGACGTTGGACGAGTGTGCGACTTTGGCTTTGGCCAATGTGATTGTTTGTGCGCTACAAAGTCGCACAGAAGTCGCATGTACATCATGCAGGTGGGACTTTCATGTGACTTTTGAGGGTTTACTTTGGAGTCTACGGCCCTCAAGTCGCATGAAAGTGCAGACCAAAGTCATGCAGGAACTACTTTATATCGCTGCACAGATATGAACGGTACTCACTGGGGGCCCAGGTTCACACTGACTGTGGGAATAAAATTGTGCGAGTTCAGCTGAGCTCGCACGATTTCACTCCCGCATGTCAGTCCTGACTTCGGGGCGGCCAATTTCAGAGACATCTATGCAGGTTTCTGCACAGATGCCAATGGAAATTGCACACCAAAAAGCGCCAAAAGTAGTACAGAAACTACTTTTGGGAATCATTGCAATGCTGTGGCGTCACACTGATTCGGATGCTGCCATTGCTGTCAATTTCCGACGATTTGTCATGCAATTTGACACGTCAAATCGCATGCCAAATTACATCAATATGAACCAGAGCGGAAACATGAGGTGCGGCCTGTCATGTGGCTTTGGGGTCCAAAGTCGCATGCCAAGGCTCACATGTTTGAACGGGGCCTAAGTATAACCCAAAACGTTATTTTAATTGACTTTTGCGCACAGTGTAGCGCATAGCAACATCAGGAGAGAAAGAATAATTGTTGGCAAGTCCGAACAATTTTGTAGAACGATTTACACGGGCTATGCCATGGCCTGAGAAACTGCACGTCGCCACAAATCTCCATAATTTGTCTAATATGGGTATTTCCTATGATCATCAGCTCCATCTAGTGACCATAAGGTGGTATTATCCTTAAATTCTGCAATCGGGAACATACTGAATGATGGCCACTGGATGGAGCTGATGGTCATAAGAAAATACACATATCATGCAAATTACAGGGATTATTTGTGGTGGCTGCATGAATGCTCAGAATAAAGTCCACAATTTAAGGGCTCTTTCACACATTGAGCTAGGCTCATTTTTTTTTTAATAACAAAATCCTGCTTGGGATAAAGTAACACAAAAAAAAACAGATATTCAGGAGGTGGCAGGATCGCCTCTCAGATGCCTGTCAACCATTGCTATACCGCCCTCTGAAAATCAGAGCAAAAGGAAAGGAGAAATTTGTGCAAATGTTCTGGTAGCAACTGTCTAAGTCAGGAATTCTCTTTACTTTCAGGAGATTTCCTATTATTTCCTGTTGTGTCACCAGGACAGGAAGTGAAGAGTAATCTCCCCAACGGTACACTGACAGCAAAAATTTTTTTTAAATGGATATATTTAAATTGCATTTCACAACAGCCCCACTCTCCTTCCCTCCCCCGCATCTATCTATGTCTGTCACATGTCCATACTTTATATAAACGTGGTAAATAAACCTGTGCCCTGATTGGAATGCCAGACACAGTCGGTGAATCACATGGTGACTGCATTAGCCCTGCAAGAGAACCCAGTTTGTCCCTTAGATCAGGGCCGGGACAAGGGGTGGCCAGGGGGGACGGCTGCCCCTGGCGCAATGGTTAATTGCAGGGGTAGGGGGCACCCTGACCCTAACCCTAAGGGAAAGGGGGGCACAGTTTGGCATCTTTGCCCTGGGCGCTGGATGACCTTATCCCGGCACTGCCTTAGATTAAAAAAACAAATATTCCTCGGGATAGACCAGGAGGGGGGGGGGGGGCAGTTCAGCCTGGAATAGAGGGTCACATTCCCTCCCCTGTGTGCCATTAAGAATTGCAGGCATGTAAGGAATTATGGAGAGCTTTCTATGGGGGGGGGGGGGGGGGGGGGGCGGGTTTGCCTGTCAGAAACTCACAGCTGAATTCCTCTGTCAAATACCATCATCAACATAAAATGTTAAGTTTTACTTATTTCCCAAAACCACAGAATATTAATTTGTTAAAATGTGTGTTTTATCCTTATGTGTTGGTATTTATTCATTATTATTATTATTATAAAACAAAATGCATTATTATTTATTTTCTTTTTTTTTTTTTACATTTGATTAAAAATGCATTATTATTTATTTGCATTTTTTTTCAATGTTATTATTATTTTTGTTATTTTTTGTAGCAGTAATAGTAGAATTGTTTGCATTTTATAAAAAAAGGTTGCTGCTTTGTTTTATTGCATTTTGTTAAAAACACATTGTTATTACCATTTTATTAAATTTTATTATCATTTTTTTTTTATCTCGAATATGTGTGCAGTTGGCAACCATTGGATATTATTTTTTCTTTTTCACAATAAATCTTTATTGAAAATTTTAAGTATAGAAATATACAAGTAATGCATATGGTATAGGAAAATGATGTAAGAAAATGATGTTCAAGGAATACATCATGAAAGTTGGGGTAGGTAGACCGGAATGAACATAATGAAGTAAGAGCTTCAAACAAACGTCAATTGACTGAATAGACGTCATTGAGACTTATAAAGAAAATACACAATAAAGAAAGAGATTAAATAAACTGTAAAGTAATAATAAAAATATATATATATATATATAAAATCAAGTGAATGGGCTGCCCTAGGCGCAACACGTGTTAGGGCATGAAAAATGCGCAAAAGAAATCACAAGTGGGAATGACCGCCCGCAACATACAGGGATATACAATGTAATACTGACATATAATCACACACACATAGGTTGGACTTGATGGACTTGTGTCTTTTTTCAACCTCACTCACCTACTATGTAACCAGGGCTCAGGTCCTGCGGGAACGCATGGGAACGGAGTTCCTGTACTTTTTCCACAACAGGAACTCAGTTCCCATTAGCAGCCGTGTCCTGCAAGACTTTGAAGTATGTGAACTGTGTGGCAGGTGCTACACAAACAGCTGCCGACACAGCTCGCAATAGTAAGTGCTGCATACCTGACCATTCAGATATTGCCAGTAGGGGGCCCCATGACAGCTTCCGCTTCAATCTACCTGTCAATCACAGCTAGCTGATGGGTAGATCAGGTCTAGGTCTAGCTGATGGGTAGATCAGCTATTCTGCTCATGGGACATACAGGGAGAGAGGTGAGCTGAGGGAGGGACATCAGGTTGGGGTGGTAAGCCTAGCACAATACCTGGCAAAGTTTAATGCCAGGAGGGAATTTTATGTGGAAATATGTGAAGGGTTGGAATATCAGCGAGTGTGTGTTGGAGCCCTGCAGAGTTTGCAGCCCCCCAAGCTAACATACATCTCCTAAGCAGGAACACATCACTATCTCCCCAAGCATTCTGTCCAGATAATGTGCAATTAATTTATGACCTTTCCGTTTAACCCTGTGTAAATAAAATTCCCCAATAAAGATCAGAACATGATGTTCACATTTGCATGGAAGCACAATTGAATGAATGCTGATTATTCAGAGAATTACCGTATTTAGGTTTATTGAGGATTGATTTTTTTTATGTACTAACAGTTAAGCTTCATACACACAATACAAAAATTGGATGAAAAATACGACTTTTGAAGTGTTCGTGCATATGAGCGCATCATTTTTTTTTTCTTTTTGGTGGGGGAGTGGATCTTGGGTGGGAGTTCCCACACTTTTTTCCCCAGGACTTGACCCCTGTATGTAACTAATAACTATGAATGCGCAATCACACTGAGGTGAGAATGGGGCCTAAGTCTTCTTTATTCAGTGGCAAGCACAAAAACTCTATGATGTGTGAGAAGGAGGTGGGAAAAAGCGGGGGGAAATAGTTTTATATATTTTTTTATATGTATATATTTTTATATTTTAAATATTTTGGGAAAAGGTCTGCTTCTTGCCATGTTTCCCAAACGAGCTGCAAGCGTGCTGCAACCATGGGTTGCTCCTTTGGTGCCATTAGTTGGCAATGAAACCCTAAGTGCAGGTAACAGAGGCACGGCACATCATGCTACAAATGAGCCAAAACACACACTAAAAAAACAGCCAACGTTTCGCAACCAAAAAGGCACTGGGGCTAATCTGGGGCACTTGTCACGCCTAGACGGCCCATTTAAGTCAATAGGCCACCCTAGGCGTGACGCATGTGAAAAATGCGCAAAAAAAAATCACAAGTGCGAATGTGCATTCCCGCTGTGCCCAGGTGAGAATGGGGCCTAAGTCTTATTTATTGAGTGGCAAGCACGAAAACTCTATGATGACTTAAAAAAAACCATTTATATACATTTTATTTATTTTTTAAATATTATATTTATATATTTTTTGTTTTTTATATATATATATATATATATATATATATATATATATATATATATATATATATATATATATATATATATATATATATAAATATAATATTTAAAAAATAAAGAAAATGTATATAAATGTTTTTTTTTTTTTTAATTCATCATAGAGTTTTCGTGCTTGCCACCAAATAAAGAAGACTTAGGGCCCATTCTCACCTGGGCACAGCGGGAATAAAATAAATAATAAATATATATATATATATATATATATATAATATATATATTATTCCCCTCTGATTCCCCCTGTATTGAATTGTATTGTAATGTCTGCCCTAATGTTGTAAAGTGCTGCGTAAACTGTCGGCACTATATAAATCCTGTATAATATATATATATATATATATATATATATATATATATATATATATATATATATATATCTGGAGTTGGAGTTCCCCTTTAGTTGTTTTTATCTGTTTGTAGCAAAACAGAAAAAAAACAAAACAAAGAAAATAAACAAACACAAGAGCAGTTGTTACAATGTTGACACTTCTCTGATACATTGTTATTATTCAAAACTACTCCGCAGGACCTTCTTTTTCCTTTCTGTTCAGGCTGTTGATCCTCAATAAAGCATATTGAAAATGTAAAAAAAAAAAAGACAGGGGATAAAATTGAAGCATGCTTTCATTCCAGGGCTGTGAGTGTTGGGAGGGAGGAGAGGAGAGGGGAGTGATCCTGGAGTAGGGAAGGAGGGGAGTGATCCTGGAGTAGGGAAGGAGGGGAGTGATCCTGGAGTAGGGAAGGAGGGGGGACTCAGGAGAAGTGACTCCATCCAGGGATTGTATTCATACTGCTGAAGGCAGGCGGCTGGGACAAACTGCTCTACTGCTGGGACTGTCACACTGGAGGAGTCTTTAAACTTTTTACCCTCTGGATGAAATTTTCTCCTTTTTTATTTTTTATTTTTTTCTGGTGTCAGTGAAGGATTGGAGGCATTCTTGGATATGCAGCCTGTACGGGTTCTAGCATGCGTTAAAGTAAGTCAGCATTTGTGGAATGGAATTTTGAAGCGTCTGCATGTTGTACTCTGTGTTTTGTCTGTCTTATTATTGTACACAGCCAACTACTTACCAGCTGTCCCAGGGACCATCCCAGGGACCATCCCAGGGACATTGACATTTTACATGTCTTTTGTTCAAGCTGGACTATAAAATCGTTTTTTTTTTTTTTTTTATGGTATACATTTATTTTTATTAATTGCTTTCTACTACATAAACCATTGCTGCTTCTTCCTCACCAGGGAAGCGCTGATAATCTAAACCCTGCTACATTCATATGGAGGGAGGTATACAAGGCTGGTAATGCCAGCGGTACATTCTGGATGGAGTTGTGGGGAGATGGGGGGGTGTATGGAATCATGAGAACAGCATGTCATTTGCGTGCACATTGCATCCTTTTTTATTTTTATTATTATATTTTTTTTTTTTTTTTGAGTGAAGGCTGATTAACCCAATGGGACCCTTTGGGGTTACAGAAATGGGGGGGGGGGGGGCAGAAGTACGGAAACATGGGGGGGGGGGGGGGGAAGCATGGAGTTTCCATGAAGGTTTTTTTTTAGTTGAAAGTTGTTTAACACAATGGTACGTTTTGGGGTTGTGTGGAGATGGAGTGGATGTGTGGAAATATGTAAAGAACATATCATTTTCTTACAGGTTATATTGTTTTTTTTTAATATATATTCTTTGTGTAGAAGTTGATTGACCCAGTGGAACATTTTTGGGGTTGGGAGGTGAGGTAAAAGCTGATAAACCACTTGGCACATATTTGGGTTGGGGAACGATGAGCTAGATGTATGGAGACATGAAAAGAACATATCATATGTTTCAGGTTGTGTTTCTTTTTTATTAGAATTCTTGGGTAAAAGCTGATAAACCACTTGGCACATTTTTGGGGTTGGGGGAAATGGGGTGAATGTATGGAGACATGAAAAGAACATATCATATGCTTGCAGGTTGTGTTCCCTTTTTTTAAAAATTTTTTATTAATTTTTGGATAAAAGTTCATGAACCCCCCCAAAGCTGTTAATAAGGCAGTACAGCCAGTCCGCCTGTAATGGGCCTGGGTTCCATTGGTTCAAAAGGGGGGCAATGGTTGGTTGGCGGCTCTTCCTGCAGCTCTGCTGGTTTCTTTTCCCTTTTCTTTTGGCTGCACTGCAGGGGGACTGGTATCTGCGTCCCTGCCCGCCTGTTGTCCGGGCCTCCCTGTGTGCCCCCGTCCCCTTGCCAGCTTCCCTCTCCCACCTGCAGCTTCTGAGGGCACACAGGGGAATGTTTCAGGATGGTGAGCAGAGGAGGGGGGGGGGTTGGGAAGTTAAATATTTTCTATTTATCAGCCCCTTCCTTTCCTGAATTAATATGGTGAATGATTGGTACAGATCACTTGCTGTGCCCATTCATTACAGCTTGTGAGTGAACAGGAAGCCTCGGAGCACTTCCCGTTAATTCTCTGTTCAGGGCAGCTGATGTTGCAGAGAAAGGCACTGGGGAATCCCTGTCTCAAACGTGAGACTATAGAGATCTGTTTAGACCCCTTATATTTACCAAATGTCCCCAACAGGGCTGTTTAAAATGTAACAAAAAAAGACAAATTGAAGGGGCCCTGTCAGGTAGGCTGTACGGGGCCCCATAATTTCTAACAGCAGCCTTTATAAACCCAATGGTCAATTTTGGGGTTGAGATGAGATGGGGTGGATGCACGGAAAAATGAAAAAAAGTATTTGATTTCCTTACAGGTTGCGTCACTTTTTTGTATTCTTTAGGGGTAAAAGCATTTAACCCCAATGGTGCATTTGGGGTTGTGGGGAGATTGAGTGGATGTATGTAAACATTGAAAGAACATATCCTATCCTTGCAGGTTGTGTTTCTTTCTTATATATTTTTTGGTAAAAGTTGATGTACCCAATGGTACATTTTTGGGGGGGGGGGGGGGGGGTGGAGTAGGGTTGGATGTACAGAAACACATAAAAAAATAAAATAATAAAAAGTTTATAATTTTCCTGCAGGTTGGGATAAATAGATAGATAGATAGAAAGCTGTTACCCAGTTGTACATTTCAGGGGTCATAGACATAAGGGAAAGGTAAGGGTAGTGTTCCAGGTGAAGAATTAACATCAGACACCAACACAGCAAGGCAAGAGGGCAGCCTGCTAAAGCGCTGTATTATGAATGCTCATTTACTGGCGATTGAAGTCCAGAGTTTGAGTTATTACACATTTTATAGATTACCCTCTAAGAGAAAGTATGGAGAGTGACCAGGTTAACAGGTTAAGGTGCCCAATTACAGGCAGAAATGATCATATACCAACAATCTCTATATAATGTATAGTAATGCAAGCCTACAAGACAAGGTTCCTGCGTGTATCTTGGAGTTTTAACAAACCTTCTTGTGTACTTGGGGAACCCCCAAACCCAGACACGTGTTTCCAATCTCATAATTGAATTCAATTTGGAGAAAAGGAAGTAGAAGCGCTGGGGCCTTACGGCTGTCCTTTTGATGTAGAGTAGAGGTCTCCAAACTTTCTAAACAAAGGGCCACTTTAGATGGGCTAGACCACTGGGAGTAATCAATGCCCGGCATCAGTGGGCGTAGACAAGGTTTTAATCTTGGTGGTTAGTGGGAATAAATAAATTACATAGCACCTGCGGTCAGTAGGATCAGGAATAGTGCCCTATCGTTGGGTTGGTGTCAGTGGGAGGAATAGTGTCCCAAAGTTGGTCTTAGTGGAAAAAATGGTGCTCCATCATTGGTTTCAGCAAAAGGAATGTTATTCCATCACTGATATTGGTGGAAGTGATAGTGCTCCATCGTTGGTGTCAGTGGAAGGGATGGTGCTCCATCGTTGGTGTCAGTGGAAGGGATGGTGTCCCATTGAGGGTGTCCCATTGTTGGTGTCAGTGGAAGGGATGCGCACCCGGCTCTGAAGCCGCACGCTGTCCCGGCCAGGTGTCCACACTTGTGATGCGGTGGAGAGGCAAGGGAGAGAACCGAGGGTTTGGGCGGCCGCTAGATCCTGGGATAGGTGAGTGTGTCTATTAAGTCAGCAGCTACACTTTTTGTAGCTGCTGACAATTAATAAACACAAAAACAATTGGCGCTCCGATTTAAGCGTAGTTACGTTTTGACTGGAATTGTACTTTAACAAATAACTAAAGGCAAAACCTTTTTCTTTTAATTTTGGATAGAGTGAGGAGGGATTTAGAACACCTGTCAGGCTTTTATTGCTGTCCGTGTCTAGGGCTGCCACCTGTCCAGGATTCACCCAGACAGTTCAAGTTTTGAATCATTTGTCCGGGTTTCAGTCCGCCTGAAACCCTGACACAATATTCAGACAGGGATGTGGCTCAGAACAGGGCCTGAGAGGACTGTGAGGGGACACGATGTACGCCACATTACTATTCTCTTTGGAGCGCCCCTAGGTGTCTTAGGTCTTTTACAATCCCATAGTGCATGCTAAAAAGGGGAAAAAAAAGTGTTTGGCTTGAAGAAAAAAGTAGACCAGCTTCTGTTCTTCTTTAAAATGGCGGCACCCTCTAGCGGCCAGTGGCGAAAACCTAATCCCGGGAATGTCCCAGGAAATTCGGGACAGTTGGCAACTATGCATTAGAGAGCTTCACCCTCTGTTTTGCTTACCATTATCACCGAAGTAAAAGAAAATCCTACATTTTGGTTTATAATAGAAGTAATAGAAGGGGGTATCTTCCAATGGGGATACTAGTTTTGGTGACCTTGTTGACAACCAGGGATTCCCTCACTTTGGAAGGATTTCTCCTCCTTTCCTGTTTTGGCTATGGGACAGGAATTGAAGGAAAATCTCTACAATTGGACACAGATGGTAAAACAATTGAAAGGGGTTCTAACCCTTCCTTTATTATATCCAAAATTGGCGGGAAAAAAAAAGTTTGGTTCTTGTACTTGTGATGGGGTGATAGATTTATACAGTGATCTTCTGAAGTGTGACAGTTGTCCCATGTAAGATAAACCTCTAGATGCTATTAAACTGTTCTTGCCTCAGTCTCCTCAAGCAAACAGATTGCACGAAACAATTGGAAATTCTCTTTAGGCATTTTCATGTACTATCCTAATCTAATGCTGAACAAAGTGAAATTTCTGACTACATCAAAAGATCATCCAATGATGGCGGCTGGTGGGATCTTCTTCTTTTGGGGGGCGACAAACCCATCCGCGGCATGGCACTGACACTGCATCCACCCCACCCCATACCGCAGTCCGCCACTTAACCGCTCATGTGGTGAGGCTGTGGTGTCCTCTCCTGGAGTGCGGGCAGCGGCGGCTCCGTTGTCCGCTCCTCCAGCTTCTTCCACCGTATGTCTTCCACCATAGCACTAGGCATCCAATAGGATCGTTTAGCAGTTTGGCCAATCTGGAAACAGGTCTCACAGACCTGCCTCCTGATTGGCAGGGATGAACTTTAGTGTGATAATAACTAAAATGAACTCGCTATGGTTGCACACCTGGGTGGGAGTGCAATGCTCTGCGCTCCGAACTCACCCTCTTTTTTTGAAGCATATTAGAGCCTCTGCCACCCACCCCGCATTGGAATCCATAGTCTGGCACCACTGATGTGTAGATGGGGGGGGGGGGGGTCGGGGCTGGAAACATGGATGGGGGAAGCAGCGCCCACCCCGCATTGGAATTCATAGTCTGGCACCACTGATATGTAGATGGGGGGGGGGGGGGCTGGAAACATGGATAAGGGAAGCAGCGCCCACCCCGCATTGGAATCCATAGTCTGGCACCACTGATATGTAGATGGGGGGGGGGGGGCTGGAATGGAAACATGGATAGGGGAAGCAGCGCCCATGTCCCCTTTATGGATGGGCCGCCACTGGTGCACACACAGTGGCTTCCTAGTCTAATCGGGAACAAATTCAAATTTCCAACTGCACCAATCAACAGCTCATCTAATGCTCGTGATTTGATCCGATCCTTGCGCACAGCCAATTCCTAGTCTCCATGAAGAACAAATTAAAATTTCTATCTATGCCAATCAACCGTTCATCAAGTGATTGTGATTTGAATGGATGTTTGAGCAAAAAAAGTGCAGTCCTAGTCCGATGAGGCACAAATTAAAATTTCCAAGTACACCAAGCAACTGCTCACTAATGGTTGTGCTTTGATCGCATCTTATTTATTCATAGTCAAGTCCTATTCTGATGAGGAACAAGCTAAAGTTTCTGCATATGTCGCTCAACAGCTTGTCCAGTAACAGTGCTTTGATCGGATCTTTGCGCGCACTCAGTCAAGTCCTTGTCTGATGAGGAACACGTTAAATTGGCAACGCCACCAATCAAGAGCTCATTCAATGATTGCGCACACACACAGTAGTGTTCTAGTCTGATGAGGAACAAATTACATTTTTCAGCTACCTTGATCACCGGCCCATGTAAGGGTTTGTGCTTTGGATCTTTGCACATGCACAGTCAAGTCCTGGTCTAAGGAGGAACAAATTAAGATTTTCAACTGCCTCGATCAACAGCTCGTCCAATGATTGTCCTTTGGTTGGATCTTTGCGCACACACATTCTAATATATGTCAAGATGGGTCTGAGCTACCTAGGGGTGCCTGATCCATGGCTGTTTTTGGGTACATTTGTATAACAGCTCTGCGGTAATGTGTTCCTGACAACGACTTGGAAACATTGGTAACTGAAATTGTGTGCATGCAGTTAGCAGCAAGCCATCAATTTTCCTCTGCTTATAATTCTCCGTTAATTGGCCCCAGATTTGGGGTTTGGAGATGTGTCGAGGTGACTGCAGAATTGTCATAGTGATCAGAGCCAAACAAGTCATTGTCACCGGCTTTGTGAAAATATCCCTTGCAGTTCTGTCATACGCTGTAGGTTTTTTTTTTTTTGGAAGAAATGTAACAGATTTGTGTCACGGCAGTGTGCAAACCTAAAAAAAAGTACCGCTCTAATGCGATCACTGATATCAGCCAACATGACATGTAATGAACTGGTAGAGCTCATATAAAACAGATTGTCAGGCTACAATATGCTACAGAAAAACGGCAACCGATCGCACTTAGCCCCTGTACGCACGGTCGGAGATTCTGCCAACCCAATCCGTCGGATTTTGCCCGTCGGATTGTGTCCGAAATTGTTGCATACACACGGTCGGGCCAAGTTGGCGAAAAATCCGATCTTTCAGAACGTGATGACGTAATTTCGTTACAATGGGACTACATTCAGACTAGTAGCCAATAGCTTTGATGTAGGAATTTGATCTGAGCATGCGTGGCACTTGGTCCAATGAAAATGCTCTACACATGATCGGATTAGGTCCGTCCGGCCCAGTTGGTCGGGAAATATTTCCAACATGTTGGAAAATTGATTCGGACGGAATCAGTCCGCTGCATACCACACACAGTCGGATTATCTGACGACACGATCCAATAAGACTCATTCCGACAGATTCTCCAACCGTGTGTACAAGGGCTTTAGGATGACTCCACCCGCAGGAGTGGTCCCTCAGACCCATTTTCACCTCAACGATTAAGCCCACTAGCGGACAAAATGCGTTTGAGGGGCCTCTGCTGTGGTTGTAGCGCAGAGCTGAAGCCATCTTAGCCCTTGTACACAGAATCCGTCGAAATGTGTCCTATCGGACCGTGTCGTCGGATAATCCGACTGTGTGTGGTCTGCATCGGACTGATTTCGTCGTAATATTCGTCGGACCCAATTTTCCAACTTGTTGGAAATATTACCTGACAAAATGCTCCGATCGGACATACTCCGATCATGTGTAGAGAATTCCGATCGGACAAAGTGCCACGCATGCTCAGATCAAATTCCTACATCAAAGCTATTGGCTACTAGTCTGAACGTAGTCCCGTCGTAACGAAATAACGTCATCACGTTCTGAATGATCGGATTTTCCGACAACTTGGTCCGACCGTGTGTATGCATCAGTTTCAGACACAATCCGTCAGTCAAAATCCAATGGATTTGGTTGGCAGAATGTCCGACCGTGTGTACAGGGGCTAACACTATCTGGTTCAGTTTTGGTAACATTGAATCGGCATCCTGAGTGTGATTGGTTGCCTTTTTTCTACAACTCATAACAGTCTGGTTATGTTTGAGTTAGGAGAGAACAGGCCCAAAGAAATGGCAAAAGGTAGCTGGATTTAAAGGAGAAGTACAGCCAAAGCTCTTTTTGCTGTACTTCTACTGTGGATCATAGGTGCAGTATGTTTTCAGCAGACAGTGGTCTAAATGCCGCTGTTGGCTAATGTCACAGAGCCGGCCTAGGCTGGGAAAAGATTGTTATCCACCAAGGAGCTTTCACAGACATCTGGCTCAGCCTCTCAGTGAACCGTTACAAGCCCGAGTCAGCCGCTCCCTCCCCCTCCACAGCCCACCACTCCAGTGAGGGGGGAGGGATTGTGTCGGAGCAGAGAGTAGGTGACTGACCTACACCAGCTCTCTGCTCACGGAGCACTGGGCGATCAGTGGTCTTTGATCGCTCAGTTCTCACCCAAATAGCTGGCGGGGGGGGGGGGGGAAATCAGATCGCTGCTGCATCCACCTAGGTAAGTATGATTTAAATAAAACCTAAGACTTCTCTTTAAAAAAAAATGTCACTTGGAAGGAAATTTAAAGGTTTAGTCCACCAAGAATTGATGCTTGCCTGATGGTTTCTTCTATCTCATGGAATCCCTGAGATTTATGTTCTGTATTCCTGTCCCTGCACCCCCAGGGCCGGACTTACCATTAGGCTTGACTGGGCTCAAGCCCATGGGCCCCGCCGAGATACATAGCCGAGTGTTCTTGGCTCGGCACCGCACAGTCACGCCCAGTCCCGCCCTATGATCAGGGCCGGACTTACCATTGGGCTTAACTGGGCTCAAACCCATCGGTGCCGCCCAATAGGGGGCCCCGCCGAGATACATAGCCGAGTGTACTTGGCTCGGCACCGCTCAGTCACGCCCGGTCCCGCCCTATGTTGGACATGACATAGGGACTAGGTGTGACTGTGAGCCGAGTACACTTGGCTACTCTCGGCTCTGCTTGGGGCTGCGGAAGGACCCGAGAGCCACCGAGATGACCCAAGAGCCGCCGAGATACACAGGACTCTGTATCTCAGCTGCGACATTTTGAAACTTGAAGGCTGCAGATGCACGCCGATAAGGCTGCATTGATGGGCATTTCAATGTACGTTTTTTTTCCCTTAAACTTCCCTTCTAAACTTGGGGTGCGTTTTGTACGCCGGAGCATGTTATACACCGATAAATACGGTAATGTATAGAAGGTAGGGCCCGAAAGTGGCTCAAGCCCAGGGGCCCCCACTACCCTAAGTCCTGCCCTGTGCACCCCTGATGTGTCCATTATAGGGGTTCTCACCGTGCCTGCTGGATTGTTTATTTTATGTTCTGTATAATGAAAAGGGGAAACACACAAAGGTGGACCAGAACACCCAAATCTCCCAGGTGTATAGGAAGCAGAGTCAGAAAGTATGGTAGGGAGATCTCAATGATGGAGCCTCTAAGACATAAAATAAGCCAAACTCAACTTTTATTTAAAATATCACCCTTGAAAGTACTGCCCATTTAGGAAAGGATTGGCAAATAGCTGGAAAGCAGGTGGACCAGACATGAAATGTGTGATGCAGGAGATTGCTTAGTGAAGAAGGGAGGCACAGGTGGCCGTGTGGGAAGTACAATACCTCTTTTGCAGAGCTCTTATGGTAGACTTTTTTTTTTTTCATTATTAAACTGTTGCTTAAGTGCAATGATAATACATAGATAATTTAGCAAACAAGGTGATGAGATTGACCAAATTCAATCTGCTTCTCCGTAATTCTTGGGGGGGAAGGCGTACTTTCCAGATGAAATTTCGCCTAACGCCAAGCTGGTATGTCTGGGTTACGTGTCTCCTGATATAATTAAGTGAATAACTTGCAGCCTGTTATAGAGAAACCCGTCACCAGTGGAATGGCACTTGGCACTGAGGGACATTACTGTTTATAACTGCACCATGCAGACACTGACGGTGTGGTGGAATTTTATTGCGACTGACCGTTTAACATTTCCTAAATTCCTGAAGCTAATCCTGCAACAATCAGATCTGAACCGGACAATTATCAAACCCCGGGGAGGTTAACAGTTACTCATATTTATATAATGCTGACACTTTACACAGTACATAAGACTGTTCACATAAGTTCTTGTCCAGCTAAACTTATTTTATTTTTATGGAGTGGGGATGTGTTAAGAGCCTCTGTCAGGTTTAAAGCGAAGCTCACAGCCCCATAATCTATTATTATTATTATTATTATTATTATTATTTTATATATATATATATATATAAATACATTTTTTTTTAAAGGCTTTCCCGTGATTGTTTGTTTATAACTTCTACATTAATATCTGGATACTGTTGTGCCGCGTACACACGATCGGACAGCAAAAGGCCGATGAGAGCTTTTCATCGGAAAATGCGACCGTGTGTACGCTCGATCAGAATTTAGCTGGACGAATTACCGCCAGCAAAAACTGGATAGCATGTTCTCAATTTTCCTGATGGAAAAACGTTCTGTCGGAAATTCCGATCGTGTGTATGCAATTCCAACGCTCTAAAACTCGCGCATGCTCAGATTCAACTACGAGATGGAAGCTATTGGCTACTAGGTATTGAACTTCCTTTTTTCTAGTCCCGTCATACGTGTTGTATGTCACCGCGTTCTTGGCGGTCGGAATTTGCTGTGACTGTGTATAGGCAAGACAGTTTGAGCGGAATTCCAATAGGAAAACCATCAGAGCTTTTTCCGACAAGAATTCCGATCCGGTGTACGCAGCATTAGGACTGGCTTCTTGCTTGTTACTTTTAAGTCTATATTTTACATGCCCTTGGAAGTAGACAGGGGCCATCGAGGATGTGGGCATCTGAAGACCACGCGTGTGCATTTCTGGTATTGGGTGCAGCTGACTAACCAACATGCACCTCCCGATCTCACACCTGAGCAGTAATGACACTGCGTGGCGCACTTTGTTCATTACAGGTTGCCATAGCAATGGCAGTGTCGGCAGAAGTTCCCGCCCTGTTGTTCTGGCAACCTGTCAATCAAATGACAATCCAGCAGGCAAGTGCAGTCGGCTTAGGCCTCCCGAACACTCCTGGGACAGATGGCGCCGATATTCCAGGAGTCAATGGGAATCGCTCAATGATGTAATTTCCTAGGCAGTTGGGACAGGAATTTCTGCCCTGATATATCACAAAAAGCTAATCAAAATACACACAAAAATATCCATATATCCAATAGGGGTTTAATGAGAACATAGGGACTTGCAAAAAAGGGTGGAACTCCGCTTTAAAGTGTGTGTCCATGAACCATCCAACTTTATCCCCAAACAGCTCTTTCCCTATAGAACTTGTCCCCCAAACCTAGTTCTCCCCCCCTAGATTTTGTCCTCAAACCCAGCTTCCCCATCTAGATTATGCCTCTCAAATCTAACTCTCCCCCCTCCTAGATCCTGTCCCCCAAGCCTAACTCTTCCCCCCTCTGGATCCTGTCCCCCAAGCCTAACTCTCTCTTCCCCCTCTGGATCCTGTCCCTCAAGCCTAACTCTCTCTCCCCCCTCTGGATCCTGTCCCCCAAGCCTAACTCTCTCTCCCCCCCTCTGGATCCTGTCCCCCAAGCCTAACTCTCTGTCCCCCAAGCCTAACTCTCTCTCCCCCCTCTGGATCCTGTCCCCCAAGCCTAACTCTCTCTCCTCCCTCTGGATCCTGTCCCCCCAAGCCTAACTCTCTCTCCCCCCTCTGGATCCTGTCCCCCAAGCCTAACTCTCTCTCCTCCCTCTGGATCCTGCCCCCCAAGCCTAACTTTAGATGCCACATCTAACTCTCCCCCTCCAGATTATGTGTCCTACCCTGAGACTTGTTACAAGTTTGCAGTGTGATCATTGGGGGGAGAAGAGACTGAGGAAATGCTTCTTTATTCATGCAGCAGACTGATGACATCATTTTTAGCTCAGGTAAAGTCACTGGCTGCTTAAGGATGGCTTTTTAATGAAGAATGTGGTGTTTTTTCTGAAAAGATAGTGTTGCTGTATATTGTGACCTCTTAAAGCACGTTGGCTTTCTGAAATGTGTATTATTTCTTTCTAACATACAGCTTGGCACGTATCATGCTGTGCTGAGTTTTATAAATGCCTCCCTCCCTCTTTTTATTTTTCTAGTTCTGTTAAATTAGGAAATTGCCGGAGTTTGCATGTATGTAAAGTCTGATAGCCCAAAAGCAGTTAAAATCCAGCGGTTTGGACTCGGTCGTTGCCGGGTAATTACACTCTAGCTGAGTCTGTACATTTTCCGTCTTAGTAATTACAGGATCGGTATGTTATTGTTGCAATATGTTGGATTTCAGCTTAGAAGGGTAAGGAGGAGAGATGACTCTGGACCCAATTCAAATTTATGTCTTTTTTTTTTTTTTTTTTTTTTCCCCACAAATAGAGCTTTCTTTTGGTGGTATTTGATCGCCTCTCCAGTTTTTATCTTTTTGGCTATAAACAAAAAAAGACTGACAATTTAAAAAAAAAAAAAAAAAAAAAAATGTATTTTTTACTTTCTGCTGAAAACCATCCAGGTGTGGTGTTTTTTTTTTTTTTTTTTTTTTTTTTTGACATTGCGGTGGACAAATCTGACACTAAGTGACACGGCCGGACTTCTCGAGGGACTAGGTCCGACGGACTTTGCGAATGAACGGACTTGGCCACACACAATCACACCAAAGTCCGACGTTGATGACGTATGACCAGACTATACTAAGGAAGTTCATAGCCAGTAGCCAATAGCTGCCCTAGCGTCGGTTTTTGTCCGTCGGAATAGCATACGTACGAGCCGATTTCTCGGTCCGGTTGAGTTCCGGTGAAAAAATTTAAAACATGTTCTATTTCTAAAGTCCACCGGATTTTTGGCAAGCAAAGGTCCAATGGAGCCCACACACGATCGAATTGTCCGATGGACTCGTTCCTTTAGACCTTTGCTGTCAAAACGTCCGGTCGTGTGTACACGGCATTATACAGTGATCACTGCTAAAAAAAAAAAAAAAAAAAAAAAAAAAAAAAAATGCACTGACGTTGTATAAATGACACTGGCAGGGAATGGGTTAACATCAGGGGCAATCAGAGGGATAACTGTGTTCCCTGGGAGTGTTTTCTTACTGTGTGGGAGATGGACTGACTCAAGGAAGAGAGACATCTGTGTTCCTCATTAGTAAGAATTAGATGTCTCTCTTACTGTCTGACGGAACAATGGTCTGCCTTGTTTACATAGGCAGACTGCCGTTCCATCCCTCCAGAGAGCGATCGCGGGTGGCTCGCGGCTGCCTGACCTGCTGATTGGCGAGCGCCCCAGAGCCGTAAATGAGAATCACGTACAGGTACATGATTTTGCGCTTAAGGGCCGCCCTGCCACAGCAAGTGTACGTGGGGTAGTCCTTAAGTGGTTAAAGTCTATCTAAAGCCAAAATTTTTATTTCTAGTATTGGATAGAGTGAGGACGGATTAGAACTTCTCTCAGGTTATCCGGGACTTTCTTAAAGCAGACCTTTCACCAAAATGGCCTCCCTAACACCTGCTATATCAAAGTAGTTAATATACTGGCCTAACCCCTGATTCTGTCTGTGGAGCCTAGATGAAGGTGACATCACTATCCTTTACAACATTAAGATTGGATGAGAGGACATTTTACAATCTAATGCAATCTACTATAAATACAAAATAAACGTGTGTGTGTGTGTGTGTGTAGATATATATATATATATATATATATATATATATATATATATATATATATATATATAACCCAAAAATATTGTTAGAACACAATGGTAACATTATCCCATTAAAATTTAACTGCACCCTATGGCTTATATCAAACAAATCCATATAATCAATTCTATTCATTCCAGATGTTCAAATGATCCCTGTTCCCTATAGGGCAGTGGTCCTAACTGTGGCATGGGGGACAGATGCGGCCCTTTGCTTGCTTTTATCTGGCCCTGGAGGCACTATTTCATCCTCTGATTCCAACAATGGGGTCTAATTTCCCTGTCCACTAACACCAATGAAGAGGCACATTTGCTCCCAATGACACCAACAAGGGGGCCCAATGACACCAATGATGGGGCATGAATCTTCCTAAAGACACCAACGAGGGGGCACAATGCCTCCCAATGACCCATTAATGCCAAAAATTGGGCTCAATGACCCCATGGATGGGGTACAATTCCTTCCAATGACACACACAAGTGTGCCCAATGCCACCAAAGATGGTGCATGAATCTTCCCAATGACCCCAACGACGGGGCACAATTCCTCCTAATGACTCATTAATGCCAACAATTGGGGCACAATTCCTCTCAATGACACCAACAAGGGGGCCCAATGACACCAATGATGGGGCATGAATCTTCCTAAAGACACCAATGATGGGGCACAATTCCTCCCAATGACCCATTAATGCCAAAAATTGGGCCCAATGACCCCATGGATGTGTACAATTCCTTCCAATGACACAAACAAGTGTGCCCAATGACATCAATGATGGTGCATGAATCTTCCCAATGACTCAACAATGGAGCACAATTCCTCCCACAGTTTTTTCCTGCTAACGTTGAAACCTTTTCTACTCCCCAATGACCACAGTTTGGCCCCCCTAAAGTCTGAAGAACAGTAAACTGGCCCACTGTTTAGAAAGTTTGGATACCCCTCCCCTAAGGCAATATTTGCATGTACAACTAGCACCATTGCAAATGACCTCACACACAGTGTGACATTCCTGGCAATATAATTTGCACCGCTGCTAGGTGCCCATGAGAATGTAGCCTTAGGGGTCATAAAGGAAAGAGAAATGATTTTAACTCTTCCTTATTTAATCCAAAATAAAAAGTTTTAGTGCACTTCAAGGATATGCGTTCTACATAAAAGTTTGGTGTTCAGAAGCATCCCTGTTTCCACTTAGAGAGTTGTGGGTAATGACGTGGTAGGTGTGCAACAGAGGACTCTTTGTCTTGGTGACCATTGACTGAAAGTGAGGGGAAAGACAAAATATTGAGCTGTCACCAGAACAGGAGGTGAGGAAAAATCTTCAAATGGGGACACTTGTTTCTGTGATAACTATAAGGGGGGATTCCCCTCACTTTTGAGAGAGATCTTATAATTTTATGTTGTATCTATGGAAGAGTAGGTCCCCAATGGGAAGGCAGAAAGAAATGGCCAAGGGGGAATTCTCAATTCTGTACCTATGTCTACAGGACAGAAAGCAGCAAAAAAAAATCCCTATTGGGACACAGATGACAAAAAAAGTGCCAATGTTTACCAATTCCTAACTCCATCAAAAAAAAAAAAGGTTTTAGTAACTTTAAGGATATGCCTTCTACATAAAAAGTTTGGTGCTCAGACGCGTTATTTCCCATGTAGAGAGTTGTGGGTGATGACCTGGTAGGTATCTAACAATGACTTATTTTTTTTTTTTTTTGTCTTGGTGACCCATTGTCACTGGGCCCGAAAGTGAGGGGAAATCCAAGATATTGAGTTGTCACCAGAACAGGAGGTAAATAAAAAATCTTCCAGTGGGGACACTTGTTTCTGTGACAACTACAAGGGGGATTTCCACCTCGCTTTTGAGCCGTCCTATCATTTCCTGTTGTAATTATGGAAGAGAAGGTAAAGGTAAATCTCCCCAATGGGAAACGGAGAACAAATAAAAATGGCCAATAGTTTTGTCTAAGCCCTTGTACACACGGTTGGACATTCCGACCACCAAATCCGTCGGATTTTGTCCGAAACTGGTGTTGCATACACACGGTCAAAGTTCAGGACATGATGACGTTATTTCGTTACGACAGGACTGTTTTGGATCCGAACTAGAACCGCTCGGTACATTTTTGTTTCTGTCCCCCCTGGCCAAATGAATCCTCAATATAAAAGTGTGCACACTTGAAGTCAAACACTGACACAGGCGCAGTTCAGTATTCAGATACTTCTCTATTTTATTTCCTGAACTCCGGCTGATATACAATGAGCCGGATATCTTACTATCAAATCAGAAATTAGATGAAAGACAGCGTGTACAAACCACAAATTATACATATTCATTATTGTGATGGAGTATACCGTATATACTCGAGTATAAGCCGAGATTTTCAGCCTCTTTTTTGAGGCTGAAAGTGCCCCCCTCGGCTTATACTCGAGTCACCGCTGTCTGCCCGCTCGATCAGCGTGTCGAGCAGACAGACAGCGGCCATTCTATTCAAAAGCCGCGCCTCCGGCTCCGCCTTCGCCTGTGATAGGCGGAACACTGAATTTCCCAGCAGCCTGTGTTCCGCCTATCACGGACATCGTATCATCCTCGTACTACGGACGAGGATGATACGACGTCTGTGATAGGCGGAACACAGGCTGCTGGGAAATTCAGTGTTCCGCCTATCACAGGCGAAGGCGGCGGCGCAGCTTTTGAACTTTACAATGGCCGCCGACGAAGAGGGCACGGGACGGAGGCAAGGGAAGGCACGGCACGGGACGGGACGGCGGCGGCAAGGCAAGGCAAGGCACGACACGGGACGGATGCAAGGAGGCAAGTCACGGCACGGGACGGAGGCAAGGAGGCAAGGCACGGGACGGAGGCTCGGGACAAAGGTAGGCTGGACACACACACACACACACACACACACACACACACGGATGGAGACACACACAGGGATGGATGGATGGATGGAGACACACACACACACAGGGATGGATGGATGGATGGATGGAGACACACACACACACAGGGATGGATGGATGGATGGATGGAGACACACACACACAGGGATGGATGGATGGATGGACACACACACACACAGGGATGGATGGACGGACACACAGGGATGGACGGACACACAGGGATGGACGGACACACAGGGATGGACGGACACACAGGGATGGACGGACACACACACAGGGATGGACAGGCATGTCTCACCCTCGGCTTATACACGAGTCAATAAGTTTGCCAGTTTTTTTGGGGGTAAATTGGGGGCCTCGGCTTATATTCGGGTCGGCCTATACTCGAGTATATACGGTAAGCTTTTTAGCTGGTTTATGTCTTAAAAAGGTAAAAGCAAACTATCGTAGCTAAAATAGGGTCTTGTTTTCAGCCCCTTCTTCCTCTTGGGTGTAGTCTCATGGTGCCGAAAACAGGCGCAATCTTCTTTTTGATGTTGCTCTTTTTAACCCTTGCAGTTTCGTTCCACATGAAGGGAGAAGCTGGCAGACATCTTAATTATGATTAAATGAGTATGATTAAGGTTGATAGCTGATAGTGAAAGATAAGCACTTATATCTATAAGAGTACCAGAAATGGGCATTTCACTTATAACACTCATGATCACATCCATTACAGGACTACATTCAGGCTAGTAGCCAATAGCTTTGGTCTAGGAATTTGATCTGAGCATGCGTGGCACTTTTGTCCGATCGGAATTCTCTACAAACGATCGGACAAAGTCCGATCGGACCATGTTGTCGGAAAATTTTACAGCCTAGCTCAAAAAATTTGTCGGTTGGATATTCCGACGGAAACAGTCCAATGGAGCCCAAACATGGTTGGATTATCCGATAACGCGGTCCGATCGGACATTTTCGGTCAGAATATCCGACCGTGTGTACAAGGGCTTAGAGGGGATTTCTTCTCACTTCCTGTAGCTGTGTCTACAGGACAGAAATTAAATATCTCCCAAATTAGACACAGTTGACAGAAAAAAATTGGCACCAAAAAAAAAAGCTTTGATGTACTTAACCACTTAACAACCGCCCATTGCCGATTAACGGCTTCAGGGCGGTTGTTTAACTCTGAGAGGCCGTTAATTAACGGCCTACCAGAATTCTGCTCTCGCGCGCCCCCTGGGGCGCGCACACGAGAGCATCCGTGACCGCTGGGTCCAGTGGACCCGGCGCATCACGAATCACGGTAAACGGCCGCTCATCGCGGCCGTTTACCACGTGATTGCTCCGTCAAATGACGGAGTGATCACTTGTAAACAAGCCGGCGTCATGTTATGACGCCGGTTCCTCCCTCCCCCTCTCTGTACCGATCGGTACAGCGGAGGGGGAAGAGATCGGTGTCAGCAGCAATGTGGGCTGCATCTGCAGTGCCCACATCGCTGCTCACCGAAAATTAACCCCTCGATTCCCTGCATTACTCTGCAATACCCTGCCATTACTCTGCATTACTCTGCAATGCCCTGCAACACTCTGCAATGCCCTGCAACACTCTGCAATGCCCTGCAACACTCTGCAATGCCCTGCAACACTCTGCAATGCCCTGCAACACTCTGCAATGCCCTGCAACACTCTGCAACGCCCTGCAACACTCTGCAACGCCCTGCAACACCCTCTAACACCCTGCCAATACCCTGCAACACTCTGCAATGCTCTGCAAAACCCGCCAATACCCTGCAATGCTCTGCAACGCAGTACTCTGCAACGCCATACTCTGAGATACCCAGCCATAGTTGGTGATACCCTGCAATACCCAGCCATAGACATCCCCCCCCCCCTCCCGCCGCCCTCCGCCCTCCGGTGCTTCTACCGAATCGCTAAAGCCAGAATCTTCCTTTTTTTTTTTTTTTTTTTTTCAGGCTTCCCAGCTTAGAGGTGAGATGTGGGTCTTATTGACCCCACATCTCACTGTAAAGAGGACCTGTCATGCCATATTCCTATTACAAGGGATGTTTACATTCCTTGTAATAGGAATAAAAGTGATCAAAAAAAATATTTTTGGGGAAAAAAATGTCAAACTAAAATAAATAAAGTAAAATGAACAATAAAAAAAAAAAAATGTTTTTTTTTTAAAGCGCCCCTGTCCCCATGTGCTCGCATGCAGAAGCGAATGCATACGTAAGTCCCGCCCACATATGAAACCGGTGTTCAAACCACACATGTGAGGTATCGCTGCGACCGTTAGAGCGAGAGCAATAATTCTAGCCCTAGACCTCCTCTGTAACTCAAAACATATAACCAGTAAAAAAAAATTAAATCGTCGCCTATGGGGATTTTTAAGTAGCGACGTTTGGCGCCATTCCACGAGCGTGTGCAATTTTGAAGAGTGACATATTAGGTATCTATTTACTCAGCGTAACTTCATCTTTCACATTATGCAAAAATTGGGCTAACTTTACTGTGTTTTTTTTTTTTTTTTTTTTTTTTTTTTTTAGCACAAAACTGTTTTTTTTCCAAAAAAAAGCATTCGAAAAATTACTGCGCAAATACCGTGCGAGATAAAAAGTTGCAAAGACCACCATTGTATTCTCCAGGGTGTTTGCTAAAAAAACATATATAATGTTTTGGAGTTCTATGTAATTTTCTAGCAAATAAATGATGATTTTTACATGTAGGAGAGAAATGTCAGAATTGTCCTGGGTGCTCCAGAACGCCTGATGGCGCTCCCTGCATGTTGGGCCTCTGTATGTGGCCACACTGTGTAAATGTCTCACACATGTGGTATCGCCATACTCGGGAGTAATAGCAGAATGTGTTTTGGGGTGTAATTTGTGGTATGCATATGCTGTGTGTGAGAAATAACCTGATAATATGACAATTTTGTGAAAAAAAAAAAAAAAAAGTAAAAAGAATCTTGATTTTGCAAAGAATTGTGGGAAAAAATGACAACTTCAAAAAACTCATCATGCCTTTTACTAAATACCTTGGAATGTCTTCTTTCCAAAAAGGGGTCATTTGGGGGGTATTTGTACTTTTCTGGCATGTTAGGGTCTCAAGAATGGAAATAGGCCGTCAGTACTTCAGGTGTGATCAATTTTCAGATATTGGCGCCATAGCTTGTGGACTCTATAACTTTCACAAAGACCAAATAATATCCACCAATTTGTACTTATTTTTACCAAAGATATGTAGTGGTATAAATTTTGGCCAAAATTTATGAAGAAAAATTACTAATCTGCTAAATTTTCTAACAGAAACAAAGAAAAATTCATTTTTTTACAGAATTTTCGGTATTTTTTCTTTTATAGCACAAAAAATAAAAAACCCAGCGGTGATTAAATACCACCAAAAGAAAGCTCTATTTGTGTGAAAAAAAGGACAAAAATTTCATATAGGTCCAGTGTTGCATGACTGAGTAATTGTCATTCAAAATGCGAGAGCACCGAAAGCTGAAAATTGGTCTGTTATTAAGGGTGTTTAAGTGCCCAGTGGTCAAGTGGTTAAAAAATATGCATTCCACGTGAAAGTTTGGTGCTCAGATTTCCCATCTAGAGGCTTGGGGGTGATGATGTGGTAGGTGTGTAGCGAAGGATTCCACAAAAGCGTGTTGAATTAATTTAGGTCCATGTCCTAATTTCATTTGCAGAGGTAATTGATCTCTTGGAGGGAAATCACATGCCTGGGACTCTGACGGGGGTCACTCTGAGGACAGCTGTCCCTTTCTAAGGAAAAGCTTTTCTGGTTTGCTGAGTTCTTCATCATTACATATGTGCCAGAGAGGCTGCTGGGCAGACCAGTTGGCTGCAGGAATTGCCCTAATCTGACAAGGCCACTTAGGCCGGCAGGGGGAAGAGCCGGAGCTGTCAGATCTGAAGATTTATTCCAGGAGGATGACCAGCGGCTCTTCTGTTACTGTGAGATGGACCCAAAAAGTCCTTAACCACTTGCTTACTGGGCACTTAAACCCCCCTCAGTCCCAGACCAATTTTCAGCTTTCAGCGCTGATGCACTTTGAATGACAATTGCGCGGTCATACAACACTGTACCCAAATGAAATTTTTATCATTTTTTTCCCACAAATAGAGCTTTCTTTTGGTGGTATTTAGTTACAGCTCGGAGTTTTATTTTTTGCTAAACAAACAAAAAAAGATGCAAAAAAAAAAAAAAAAAAAATCATGTTTTAATAGTTTGTTATAAAATTTTGCAAACGGGTCATTTTTCTCCTTCATTGAAGTGCGCTGATTAGGCGGCACTGATAGGCTGCATTGGTGGGCACTGATGGGCTGCATTGGTGGGCACTGATGGGCTGCATTGGTGGGCACTGATGGGCTGCATTGGTGGGCACTGATGGGCTGCATTGGTGGGCACTGATGGGCTGCACTGGTGGGCACTGATAGGTATAGTTAAGGCGGCACTAATAGGCACAGATAAGGCGGCACTGATGGGCAAAGATGGGCACAGATAAGATGGCACGGATGGGTGGCACGGATAAGTGGCACGGATAAGTGGCACGGATGGGTGGCACGGATGGGCACTGATAGGTACCACAGATAGATGGGACTGATGGGCACTGATAGGTGGCACTGATAGGTGGCTCTGATAGGTGGCACTGCTGGGCACTGATGGGCGGCACTGCTGGGCACTGATGGGCGGCACTGCTGGGCACTGATGGGCGGCACTGGGGTGCAGCACCTGAGGCAGATTTTGGGTGGCACTGTGGGTGGCACTGCTGGGTGGCACTGTGGGCACTGCTGGGTGGCACTGTGGGCACTGCTGGGTGGCACTGTGGGCACTATGGGCACTGCTGGGTGGCACTGACAGGGGGGCACTTACTTTATTTCAGGATGGCACTGCGGGTGGCAGGTGGGCACTGGCAGGGGGCAGGTGTCCTTTTAAATTGCTGGCCGTGATCGGGACTGATGTCCCGAACACGGCCGCCGGCGATCGGCTTTTTTTTTTTCTCCTCGCGCTGTCAGCGCGAGGAGGAATACTAGCCGATTACCGGCTCCGTTTTATCACATGATCAGCTGTCATTGGCTGACAGCTGATCACGTGATAAGGGGTCGGGATCGACCCCTTACACGGATCGGTGATCAGGCGAGTCTCACGGACTCGCCGATCACAGAGCGCGCCGCGCGCGCCCCTCAGGGGGCGCGCAGGCCGCTCGTAACCGGGACTACGTCAATAGACGTAGTCCCGAAAATGTGGGTCCGCGCTATTGCCGTCATTTTGCAATAGCGCGGATCCCAAGTGGTTAAAGTGGCCTTGGTATCAGATTTATTTGTTATGCCAGCATGCTAAGTAATGTTTAACTGTGAGGCGTCTGTTTTTATACCTCTCAAACAGATCACCGTACCCTTGACAATGCCTTCATCTGCTTTTCTGTTTGGCAGGATGGAGCCATCATTGGCATCACCCAGTGTCACTACTTCCTCGACAGAGATGCTGGCTCAGATATGACACAAGTCTTGTAAATCCTGGGGTTTATGCAGCTCTTGACCATGTTCATAAATGCCTGACACAGGTTAGCATATAAAACAATAATGTGGCGCTCCAAACGTGAACAATTAAAAAATGGCATCCAAATGTTGACCTATGAATTTCAAAGTATGTGGGCGGCACAGTGGTGTAGTGGTTAGCACTCTCGCCCAGCAGTAAGAAGGGTCGCTGGTCCGAATACCAACCACAACACTACCTGCCTGGAGTTTGCATGTTCTCCCTGTGCCTGCGTGGGTTTCCTCCGGGTACTCTAGTTTCCTCCCACACTCCAAAGACATGCAGGTAGATTAACTAACTGGCTTCTGTCTAAAACTGGCCCTAGTATATGAATGGGGACCTTGGATTGTGGGCTCCTTGAGGGTAGGGACTGATGTGAGTGTGCAATGTACAGGGATAGGGACAATTGTAGAGGCACGGGATGGACTGGTGTCTTTATTCAACCTTGCTATGTATAAATTAATATATAATAAATAAACAGTCAATGACGTGAAAATGGTAATAAGTCAAAAACTGTGAAACAATGAATAAAAAAGAACACTGTTCAAAATAAATCAAAGTTCATGGCTAAACCTCATGGAACCATCATAAGAAATGAATTATGTGTATAAGGAAGTCTCTGTTTTTCAAAGTGAATGAAAACTAGATTTTTAGGTGCAGTCACCATTTCTGATAAGGTTGGCAGGGTTACCAGAAATGGTGGACTCATAATACTGTACAGCATGCGAGTCCAACAGGCAGTCATGAGGGACTACCTCAACAGGAACCAGCAAGGAAAGGTCGATGTTTGGAGGATGAGCCCCATCCCGTATTGAGGGAAAGGTTCGAACATCAAAAGGCAGGCTCCAGATTGTGCGGTGGACCTCATCAGATGTTAAAGTGATCCATGGTGGTAGGTATAAAAAAAACAAAAAAAAAACAACCGCAGGTAGTGTGACACTGTACCTATTGGGTGACGCTCATGGAGTCATTACAAACTGCTTATACAATGGAAGGATGCTAGCCTGTTTTTATTGGAATTCTTGTAAGTGTACATTCCTTTTTTTGTATTAAACCTACCATACAGTGTCACACTATGGTTGTGTGTTTTGGTGGGTATAAAAAAAAAAAAACAAAAAAAAAAAAAAAAAAACACACAACCATAGTGTGACACTGTATGGTAGGTTTAATACAAAAAAAGGAATGTACACTTACAAGAATTCCAATAAAAACAGGCTAGCATCCTTCCATTGTATAAGCAGTTTGTAATGACTCCATGAGCATCACCCAATAGGTACAGTGTCACACTACCTGCGGTTGTTTTTTTTTTTTTTTTTTTTTTATACCCACCAACTTGGATCACTTTAACATCTGATGAGGTTCACCGCAGAGTCTGGATTCTGCCTTTTGATGTTTGAACCTTTCCTTCAATTTCGGGATGGGGTTCAACCTCCAAACATCGACCTTTCCTTGCTTCTTCCCATTGGGGTACTCCCTCACAACTGCCTGTTTGACTCACATGCTGTACAGTATATGAGTCCACCATTTCTGGCAAGCGTGCCAACCTTCTCATTTGTTGATTGCACCTAAGGCCCTTTTCACACTGCGGGAATTTTTCTAAAAATGGCGCCTGAAAAAATCTGGCCCCTTTCACTCCAGTGTGAAAGCCGGAGGGCTTTCACACTGGAGCGGCGCGCTGGCAGGACAGTGAAAAAAGTCCGGCTAGCCGAATCTTTGGAGCGGTGAAGGAGCGGTGTATTCACCGCTCCTACCCATTGAAATCAATGGGGCAGTGCGGCTATACCGCCGGCAAAGCGGTGCTGCAGCGGCGCTTTGCGGGCGGTTTTAACCCTTTTTCAGGGGCTAGCGGGGGTTAAAACCGCCCCGCTAGTGGCCGCATAACGGCACTAAAAAAGCGTTCATGTCACAACTGAATATAAAAGAGGAGAGGTGTTGAAGTATGTAAGCGTAAGTAAGACCCCTTTCACACTGGGGCGTTTTTCAAGCGCTTTAGCGTTAAAAAAAGCGCCTGTAAAGCGCTTGAAAGAAGCCTCATCTGCAGTCCCAATGTGAAATGTCAGCGCCTGAAAAACGCTCGCAAAGCGCCGCTTAAACTAGCAGCGCTTTACCAGCGTTTTTCGAGCGTTATTGGGGCGCTTTTAACCCCTGCTAGTGGCCAAATAAAGGGTTAAAAGCGCCCACAAAACGCTGCTGCCAATAGCGTTTTTCGGGTGTTTTACAAGCGCTTCCCATTGATTTCAATGGGAAGGGGCGTTTTAGGAGCGTTGTATTCACCGCTCCAAAAGCGCTGCAAAGAAGCTGCTTGCAGGACTTTTTTTGACGCTCTGCCAGCGCAGCGCCTCAGTGTGAAAGCACTCGGGCTTTTACATTGGGATTGCAGTTGCAGCTTCTTTCAGGCGCTTTTTTTAACGCTAAAGCGCATGAAAAACGCCCCAGTGTGAAAGGGGTCTAAGTGTTGCAATATGGTTACAATTAAAGCGGAGGTCCACCCTAAAGTGGAACTTCCACTCATCGGAACCCTCCCACCCTCCGGTGCCACAATTGGCACCTTTCAGGGGGAGAGGGGTACAGATACCTGTATAATACAGGTATCTGCACCCACTTTCGGGCATAGATATCCGCAGAATCTGCGGGCATTTGCGTCACTTCCTGCGGGGCCACCCGCTGTCTGCTGGGAAACACATGGATCCCAGAGACAGCGGGGACCATCCTTATGGCGCAGCGCCACTCGCGCATGCGCAGTAGGGAACCGGGAAGTGAAGCCTCAAGGCTCCACTTCTGATTCCCATACCCGAGATGGCAGCACCCGAGAGTCGAGCAACAGATCTGCTTCGGGTGCCGACATCGCGGGCGCGGTGGACAGGTGAGTGTCCATATCTTAAAAGTCAGCAGCTACTGCAGTATTTGTAGCTGCTGACTTAAAAAAAATAATAAAAAAAATAAAGAAAACCGGCGGAACTCCCCACTTTAATGAAGGTACAACATTTAGCAGCATATTGCTACACTTATGCCTCGTCTCCAATGAGCGGATTGGTTCGGTATGGTGCGCTATTTTGAGTGTTTCCATTATGAAAGCGGCCCATACAACCAAACCATACCATGGTCCTGATTCAGATGTGGGGCTATAGAAAATGGTACTGATTGGCGGACAGAAAAAAAACATCAATGCTCACATCAAAGGCATTTTTTTCTTAACCCCGTATAGCCCCTGGCGGTCCAACTTGCAGTGGAAATGCTCACCTGAATAGGCCGGACCATTCTAACCCTTCCACGCTGTACCGACCCGAACCATTCCGCATTAGAGGCGCCTCTCTTCTCTTTTATACTCTGGAGCTCCTGCTGGATTTTGCTTCTAATCCCCTTGCGGGGGCTTCCATTTGTGGATGGACATTTTATGGTTGCACAACCTGGTCACATCGCTATAATATTTTTAAATGGACTATAAACTGAAGGACCTACGAATAAATGGTTGTGGAACGAATCATTTGAGTTTTCATTATTTATGGGGAAATTTGCTTTGGATTATAAACATGTTTCTGGAAGGAATTATTTTCGCAATCCCAAGGTTTTACTGTATTTTCATGGCGCTAGAGATTGCATTGATTTCAAGCACCATCATACATCTTCACTTTATTATTCCACAATATTCTCTTCTGAGACTTCAGGATTGACTGGAAGATAAATGTGATCCCTTCATATCTTGAATGCTTTCGTAATGTATTTTTTTATTTCTGATTCGAATACCTGACATAGTGTTTGGGACGTGTTATATTCTGCATTTCCTTGTTTGCTGCACGAACGGTCGGGTTTAGCCACAGGGCGAAGCAGGCTGGATTAGTAAACCCTGAGCATACGATTTCACCCCATAAGAATGTTAGTCATTTCCTTTCAGGACGCTGCTGCATAAGTGCCTTAAATCCAAAGCGAATGTTTTCTTATGTACATCTGGGAGGCTGAAAGCTTGCACAACTTTATGACTTTGTGTTTTGAAACTTTTGGGCCTAATGCAAAAAAAAACCAAAAAAAAAACCATCTGAAATGGGGACAGTGTATGCTCAGAACTACAAATCAAACCTCTCCATGGAGGCTGGCCATTTAATGTATGTTAAAGTGGATGTGAATCCTAACCATGAACTTCTCTAATGCCGCGTACACACGGTCGGAGAATCTGTCGGAATGTGTCCTATCGGACCGTGTCGTCAGATAATCCGACTGTGTGTGGTATGCATCAGACTGATTCCGTCCGAATCTCCGTCCGACCCAATTTTCCAACATGTTGGAAATATTTCCCGACCAACTGGGCCGGTCGGACGTAATCCGATCATGTGTAGAGAATTTTGATCGGACCAAGTGCCACGCATGCTCAGATCAAATTCCTACATCAAAGCTATTGGCTACTAGTCTGAATGTAGTCCCATCGTAACGAAATTACGTCATCACATTCTGAAAGATCGGATTTTTCAACAACTTTAGTCCGACGGTGTGTATGCAACAGTTTCGGACACAATCCATTAGACTAAATCTGACGGACAAAATCCGACGGATTTGGTTGTGGAAATCTCCGACCGTGTGTACAGGGGCTTAGACTCCTTTCACACTGGGGCGTTTTTCAGGCGCTTTAGCGTTAAAAAAAGCGCCTGTAAAGCGCTTGAAAGAAGCCTCATCTGCAATCCCAATGTGAAAGCCCCAAGTGCTTTAAAAGCCCTTTCACAATGTCGGCGCCCGAAAAACGCTTAAACTAGCAGCGCTTTACCCGTGTTTTTCGAGCGCTATTGGGGCACTTCTAACCCCTGCTAGCGGCCAAATAAAGGGTTAAAAGAGCCCACAAAACGCTGTGGCCAAAAGCGTTTTTCAGGTGCTTCCCATTGACTTCAATGGGAAGGGGCGCTTTAGGAGCGGTGTAATCGCCACTCCAAAAGCGCTGTACAGAAGCTGCTTGCAGGACTTTTTATTTTATTTTTATTTTTTTACGCCCTGCCAGCGCAGCGCCTCAGTGTGAAAGCACTCGGGCTTTTACATTGGGATTGCAGTTGCAACTTCTTTCAAGCGCTTTACAGGCACTTTTTTTTTTTTTTTTAACGCTAAAGAGCCTGAAAAACGCCCCAGTGTGAAAGGGGTCTTATTTGTTCCCTTTTGGTCTGTTTAAATAGTGTATTTAAAGCAGAACTCTGGGAAATGGATAAAATCTGCCCTTACAGTGCCCTGCCCCCCCCCCCCCCCCCCCCCCGCATTGCCATGGTTAAAGTGGTTCTAAAGGCTCAAGGTTTTTTTTTTTTTTTGTCTTCATATATTCTACGCATGAATATTTACCTGAGCCCCATCGTGATCCAGCAATGTTGCAAAAGCACTATTGGCTCTCCGAGGACTTTCCCTCCTCATTGACTAAGATTACAGTGGGAGCCATTGGGTCCCACTGCTGTCAATCACAGCCAGTGAGCCAATGGGAAGAGAAGGTGGTGGTGTCTAGCGAATGGACACAGAGCAGTGGCGTGGGAGCGAGCCTGCCTGGGTGCCCCATCGCAACGCTGCTTGCTGTGGGGGCACTTGGCAGGAGAGAGGAGCCAGGAGCACCGGCGGGGGACCCAAGAAGAGGCGGATCGGGGCTGATCTGTGCAAAACCGCTGCACAGAACAGGTAAGTATAGGCATGCATGAGGTCTACATTGTGTTACTTTCCTTATTCCGGGCTAAGCAGAGTCCTTCAACCCATGTGATGGCATTTTATCTAAGCAGCTTCAGGCCATGTTAGCATGCTTGTCTTGGTTAATAGCCATGCACTGCACATGATGAGGCTGAGGTGCCGCCCGGCGATTGAGGATCCTGTAACAAAAAACAAATAATTTATTGGACAGTAAGCTGCAGGAGTATATAATACTGATTTTGGAGTACAGTTGTGTCTCAAAATCAGGTTTTTATTAGTTTTCTCCTCTAGTCTATAAATATGAATGTTAATGGGCCTTGAGGTTGTTCTTCGCTAACAGTACTGGAGCCTGCTGGACAAATACACCTGCACCTCTATATTAAATAAGCATTTAACTCTGCATTGCAAGAAGTGGCTCCACGGCAAGGGAGATTTCGTCTCCGGTGTTCAGCTTTAAAGTAGAACTATGGGCACTATGTGTTTTTTTTTTTTTTTTTTTTTTTTTAACAGTGACCATCCAAAATGACAATAACCGTTCTGGTTGGTGTTTGACCTTTTTTAATTAAAGTGGTTGTAAACCCTTACAAACCACTTTGACCTACAGGTAAGCCTAGATTAAGGCTTACCTGTAGGTCCAAGAAATATCTCCTAAACCCACACAGTTTAGGAGATATTTGCCGAAAGACAGCGGCGCGCAGGCGCACTGAGTGCACCGCTGTCAACGGCAATATGCCGCGCGTGGCGGCTCCTGTGCGCATGCACGGGAGTGATGTCATCGCAGCTTCGCTGAATGACAGCGGCGGAGCAGCGAGACCCACCGAGAAGATGGATGCGCCGGACTACAGGGGACAGCGGTGACATCGCCGGCTCCTGTGTCAGGTAAGTGACACATAATGGGCTACTATGCGATGCGATGCATAGTAGTCCATTATGCTTTACCTTTGCAGGGAATCAAAGAGGAAGTAAACTCACCAGGGTTTACTTCCTCTTTAAGGCCACAGTTTATCTAAGAACATATGGGCACTGAAATGAGACCTGAACTTGTTTCAGTACCAGGGGCGGACTGACCATTGGGGCACTTGGGCACTGCCCGAGGGCCCAATGCCACTAAGGGGCCCCATCAGGGTTACCAGCCTCAATAAAACCAGGGACAGTATGTAAAAATCTGTTTATTATTATTTTTTAAATCCCAAGATTATAGCTGCCCTGCCTCTCCAGTACCTTTTCAGTGTGTGTGTTGTGTGTTGTGTATACTGTGTGGCCCCATAATCTCCTATTGCCCAGGGGGGGCCCATAATCTTCTCCTATTGCCCAGGGGCCCCAAAATATCCTATTGCCCGGGGGCCCCATGAGTTGTCAGTCCGCCCCTGTTCAGTACTTTCTGAAAAAAACCATGCAGTAAGATAGGACTCTTGATCTGATGTCAGGTATGGAAGGTAGAGACTAAAGCTAGCCATACATGAACAGAATTTCATTCATAACTTTTCATTTTAGGAACATTCCTTCCATTTTTCTAATTGTTAGTGGGGCCAATTCAATGTTTTTCGACCAGTGACAAGAAAATTCATACAAATTTATAACTGCATGTGGTGTGGGTTTTTTTTATTTTTTGGGAGGGGCCATCCTTTCCAAGGTTAAAAGCAAACAAAGTTTTGAAGTACTGTCAAACGGCATTCATCAAATCATCGAATTGTACTGAGAATTTTTCGTAGAAATGTTTGTATCACTTTTCGTAGGATTGTTCATTGGAAAACCTGCACGACAACCAAACAACTGGGTGATAATGGAGATCCATTCAATGCACATGTGGCGTCTGATATAATGTATTTTCATGACATGAAAATCAACAAGCAGAATTGGCCTGGAAGGAATGAACCCTAGAAAGGATTAGGTGGAAGTTCAGCTAGAACTGTCCTTCACCTTATCGAAGACCCGGGCAGGATGCTGTCAGAGATCCATAAAATGAAAGGGATGGAGCATGAAATAAGTGTGAGATGACATGTCCTTGGATGAAAGAGACTTTTAATAGTGGAGGAGGGTGGCAGGAAGTCTGGAAATCTTAGCCTATTGTATCCAGCGCTGACCCTGTGGTCAGGAGCATGTCTCCAGGGCACCAAGCTGAGATGCCTACAATGGAATGTCCAGTAGAAGCCTACAGCCATCATTGTATTTGTATTGTTCATGCGTCAGGGTGATTTGCTTGTTCGCATTATCCTCGTTTTACCTATATGATGCCTTGCCTGACGTACAGGTGTCTTCAAGTGACCCTTTCACCATAGGGTCACCAATAAAAGAAGACCAGCATTGTAAAAGTCCATCCATACCTTTTTTGCCTACAGCCTGTGCCATGAAATACTGCTGCTCCCCTGTTGCTGTAGTTCTTCCAGAGTTCCAGGTTTGTGAATACCTGCTCCTCCTGCAGCATGTGGTGGGGGGTGAGAGGAAACAAGTGTTCGACCCAATCATGTTTTAATAAATACAGATAGTTTCATTAAGGAAGCATTCATTTCTAAGCTTTCTAACCTAAAGAGGAACTTCACCCCATGGTTTTTTTCCCCACTCTAAGCCCTTGTACACACGGTCGGAGATTCCGACAACCAAATCCATCGGATTTTGTCCGACGGATTTTGTCCGAAACTGTTGCATACTCGCGGTCGGACAAAGTTGTCGGAAAATCCGATCTTTCAGAACGTGATGACGTAATTTCGTTACGTTGGGACTACGTTCGGGCTAGTAGCCAATAGCTTTGATGTAGGAATTTGATCTGAGCATGCGTGGCACTTTGTCCGATCGGAATTCTCTACACATGATCGGAGCATTTTGTTGGAAAATATTTCCAACAAGTTGGAAAATTTGGTCCGACAGATATTCCAACGGAAACGGTCCGATGCAGACCACACACAGTCGGAATATCCGACAAAACACTCTGATCGGACACATTCCGTCGGAATCTCCAATAGTGTGTACAAGGGCTTACCTTTCTCTCAGGTTTTATACACAATTCACACACCTAGCCAGTGGTTCCAGTGTTCTGCTGTGATGCCCTGCATCGCTTTCACACATTGGGTTTCACGCTACCATCTGTGCCGCTAGCATCAGGAGCCAACTGCCTCTTCTTGGTTTAGGCAGTTTGGACCCCTGATGGCACCGGGTCTGCCCTCTTTTGGCCACTGTATGGAGCCCGAACCATCCTGACTGTATTGGAGCCTGTGACCTGCATATCCCAGGAGGCTTTGAAATGGAGAGTCTGTGTTTTTCGTTATTCTAATCTGCATTAAGGGTTTTAGGTCTGTGCAGGGCTGTCTTTAATATTGATTGGACCCTGGGCAAAAATTCCCCCCCCATGCAATTTCGCTCTCCACCTTCTCTGAGACATACAATAGCAGCTAGACTTTAAATCAGTTTACTGTATCAGATCAGGCAGCAATTGCAATTGGTTGCCAGAGGTTACAGCATATCATTACTGCTTACTGACTGGTTGCTAGAGGTTACAGCACTCCTTAAGGCTCACTGATTAGTTGCTAGAGGTTACAGCACATGATTTCTGCTTGTTGATTGGCTGCTAGAGATTACTGTACAGTAATACTGCTTACTGGTTGCTATAGGTTACAACATATGTTCTTCTCACTGCAGGGGGGCATGATATACATATGAATGCTGCCTTTATTCACATATCAATGCAGTTGGCCTCAGCTATTTACATATGAATGCCGGTTATTTACATGTAAACACAGGGTCTGCAGGTGAGTCACCTGTACACAACAATAGGGCAGAGCTGGGCAGCATTAGTAGCAACACTTCACACTAAGATATCGGGACACAGCACAGGACTAAAACTTCAAGGAAAAGGGGAATGTAAACTGGTATAGTTGGCAAATATGAGGCAGCTACTTTGGGCCCCACAACAATGACAGGGCCCAGGGCAGCTGCCCCTTTTGCCCTGCCTTAAAGATGGCCCTGGGTCTGCGTGCATGCACCATTTAATGCATGTAGCGGCACATAGCTGCATACTGTGGCCTTCAACCATTCATGTCCATTGCTTGGCTACACATAGTATCCGGGGATTCTTGGCACTGAAATTTGGCCAGTGGTAAATGCACCAGTGGACATAAGTCCTTATTTTAATCAGTTTAGACCTTTTAGGCTTCTTTAGACAGGTGGCAGTGCTTGGCGCTCTCTGAAAAGCAATCCGCGGTTCACAGGTGTCGAGGAGGTGAATTTGCCACCTCCTGATCATCCCCCTTCTTCTCTGTATTTATTTTTTCAATGCCAAGGGGAACTCTGTAGTAAAACTGAAAACCTTGTGTTTTGCCCACTCAGTTAAAAAAAAAAACAAAAAAAACTGCGAGCCAGTTTCCAAGCAGCGCACATTAGCGTTTGGGTGAGCAAATCATGGCTCAGCCATCCATGTGAAACAGCCCTTATTTATTACTGGTATTTATATAATGTCAACAGGGGCAGACTGACCACTCGGGCACTGCCCAGAGGGCCCTATGCCACTAAGGGGCCCCATCAGGGTTGCCAGCCTCAATAAAACCAGGGGCAGTATGTAAAAATCTGTGTTTGTTTGTTTTTTGTTTTTTTTAAATCCCAAGATTAAGGCTGCCCCTCCTCTCCAGTACCTTTTCTGTGCGTGTATATTGTGTGACTGTGTGCGTGTATACTGTGTGGCCCCATATTCTATTACTCGGGGGGCCCCATAATCTTCTCCTATTGCCCGGGGGCCCCATGAGTTGTCGGTCCACCCCTGAATGCCAGGAGTTTACGCATCACTTGTATACTGTATATTTACACAGCCCTTGCCCTCAAAGGGCTTACAATCTAAGGCTGCTATCTTGCATATGTATTAGGGCCATTATGGACAGGAAACCATTAACCTAGCAGTATGTCTTTAAACATACAATCTCCATGCAGAGACCTGACCAGGATTGAACCCAGTGATGTAAGCCCTTGTACACACGGTCGGAGATTCCGACAACCAAATCCGTCGGATTTTGTGCGAAACTGTTGCATACACACGGTTGGACAAAGTTGTTGGAAAATCCGACGTGATGACGTTATTTCGTTATGACAGGACTACGTTCAGGCTAGTAGCCAATAGCTTTGGTGTAGGAATTTGCTCTGAGCATGCGTGGCACTTTGTCCGATCGGAATTCTCTACACATGATCGGAGTATGTCCGATCGGAGCATTTTACCAAGTTGGGAAAACTTGGTCCGTCAGATACTCCGACGTAGACCACACACAGTCGGAATATCCGACAAAACGGTCCGATCGGACACATTCCGTCAGAATCTCCGACTATGTATACAAGGGCTAAGACAGGAGAGCTAACCACTAAGCCACTGTGCTACCCATCTCTTGAAATTGAAACCCCCCACTTTAGAGGTTCATGCACCCATGTTTTTTTTTTTTTTTCTTCCAAAATACATCTTTATTATACTGCTGGGCATCCCACGAGTCAGCGCCCACTAGATTCCCATCATCAGTCATGACTCAGCACTGCGGTGTCAGTTTATGGAGACATGAGCCGTATACATCATAGCCTCCATTGGTTTTGTATTGATCCTGGTGACAATACCAGACTGGGCCCATAAATCCGTTTCATAGATCTCCACGGAGAGGACAAAGCTCAGCGATATTTAAAGGGACGCTACACATTTCACACATACAGCTCTCGATATGGAAGACGGAAGAAACTCTACTTGCTGACATAATTTCGATATGAATGGCTCTAGCCAGGTTTATTTTGACATGCGGCACCCTGTTAAACTCGGAGGAAGGTCACGCTTTTTAGCTACTTAAAGCGGAACTTCACTCTCTGTCAACATTGACTAGTTTTAATGCTTATGCCCTGTACACACGGTCGGACATTCCGACCACAAAATCCGTCGGATTTTTTCAGACAGATTTTTGCCGAAACTTGTGTTGCATACACACGGTCGCACAAAGTTTGTCGGAAAATATCTGAACGAGGTGACGCCAGACACGTACGTCTGGACTGTAAACGGGCCAGTAGCCAATAGCTTTTGTCTTAGTTTATTCTGAGCATGCGTGGCACTTTGTCCGTCGGAATTTATGTGGTCGAATTTTGCTGTCGGAAAATTTTTGATCCTGCCTTCAAAACTTTGTGCGTCGGAAAATCAGACGGAAAAAGTGCGATGGAGCGCACACACGATCAGATTTTCCAACAACATGATCCGATCGCACATTTTCCGTCTGAAAATCTGACCGTGTGTATGGGGCATTAGGATGCTATCCTTAGTAAATATTTAGGAAAGTGTATTATATTTACTTGCTTTAAACTTATTTTACAATTCTCCAGTTACTTCCTGGTTTCTTGCCCAGGCAAATGGTGTCCTACATCCCAGGAGTCCTCGGGAGGGGAGGAGGTGGATGATACATGAATGTTTGTTTTGTTTTTTTCAAAGTGATTTCTCAGCAAAATAAAGCGTAGAGACATGGATGGATGAGAGGGTTTTCTTTGAATATTAACCACTTCAATACAGGGCACTTAAACACCTTCCTGCCCAGACCAATTTTGAGCTTTCAGCGCTGTCGCACTTTGACAATTGCGCGGTCATGCTACACTGTACCCAAATGAAATTTTTATCATTTTTTTCCCACAAATAGAGCTTTCTTTTGGTGGTATTTGATCACCTCTACGGTTTTTATTTTTTGCGCTACAAATAAAAAAATACCGAAAATTTTGAAAAAAACGTTTTTGTTTTTTTTTTGTTTCAGTTTCAAAACTTTGTAAATAAGTACGTTTTCTCCTTCACTGATGGGCACTGATGGGGCTACACTGATGGGCACTGATAAGGCGGCACTGATGGGCACCAATGAAGTGGCACTGATGAGGTGGCGTTGATAGACACGGATGGGCGACACGGATGGGCAACACGGATTGGCACTGATAGCTGGCACAGATTGGCACTGATAGCTGGCACGGATTGGCATGGATGGGCGGCACAGATGGGCATGGGTGGGCACTGATAGGCGGCACAGGTGGGCACTGATAGGCGGCATTGGTGTTATACTGTACTAATGGATGCCAATCAGTGCCAAACAATAATGCATGCCAATCAGTGATGCCCATTGTGGGCACTGATTGGCATCCATTATGGGCACTGATTGGCATCCATTGTGCTGACCATTGGCATCCCTGGTGGTCTAGGGAGGATTACCTTTTCCCTGGTGGTCTGGTGGCATCCCTGGTGGTCCAGTGTGGGCATCCTCGGTGGGTGCACAGACCCCCCCCCCTGTCAGAGGAGCAGCCGATCGGCTCTCCTCTACTCACGTCTGACAGACACGAGTGAGGAAAAGCCGATCACCGGCTCTTCCCATTTACACTGATCAGCCGTGATTGGACAAGGCTGATCACGTGGTAAAGAGTCTCCGTCGGAGACTCTTTACCGAGATCGTAGTTGCCGGGTGTCAGACTGACACCCCGCAACAACGATCGCCGCGATGCGCGCCCCCCGGGGGCGCGCAGCGGCTCATAATCCTGAGGACGTCATATGACGTTCGGTCAGGATTATCAAACCACTTTGCCACCGTCAATTTGTAATAGGGCGGGCGGCAAGTGGTTCAGGTCCAGGTTCAGAGTCCAGGTGCTAGCCCCACCATCCAAGTGGACATAGGGCTGCAAATATTAGAGGGCCCCTCGCGGACTCGCTTCGCTCGCCACACTTCGGGCACGGCCTCGCTGTGCTCGGCTCTTTTTATCCCAACTCTATGTCCACTTGGGTGGTGGGGCTAGAACCTGGACTCACGACGCCGTTCATCTTCGGCTATTTTCGGAATCTGTGTGTCCTGTGTACTGCGCATGCGCAGTACACAGCGGTCACTATCCGATGGGGGACACAATGTGATAGGACACCGGAAACCAGAAAGAAGACCGGGGGGAAAGCTTCATTCTACGATAATTATTGCATATGCATATTGCATAATGTGCTATTATGCGATGCATGCTAGCACATTACCCCCATTGCCTTGCAGGGTTTTTTTTGTTTTGTTTTTTCAAATGCTGCAGTTTACTACCACTTTAACAATGAATTAAATAGCTTGATTTGTGGAAAATGTTGGTTTGTGGTGCTCAGTGTAGTTCCAGAGGAGAAGGAAGATGTCCTAAGGTTACCAGTGTTATTATCTTCTCCTTTCCCCTTCTGAAAAGTGGAGTGTGATTATTATTGTTTTACAGCAGGACAGTGTTAGCCCTTGTACACACGGTCGGACATTCTGACAACCAAATCCGTTGGATTTTGTCCGAAACTGTTGCATACACACGGTCGGACTAGGTTGTCAGAAAATCCAATTGTACATAACGTGATGACGTTATTTCGTTACGACGGGACTACGTTCAGGCTAGTAGCCAATAGCTTTGGTCTAGGAATTTGATCTGAGCATGCGTGGCACTTTGTCCGTCGGCGTAGGCTACACATGATTGGAGTATGTCCGATCGGAGCATTTTGTCGGAAAATTTTACAGACAAGTTGGAAAACTTGGTCCGTCAGATATTCAGACGGAAACAGTCCGATGGAGACCACACACAGTCGGAATATCCGACAAAACAGTCCGATGGAGACCACACACAGTCGGAATATCCGACAAAACGGTCCAATAGGACACATTCCGTCGGAATCTCCAACCGTCTGTACAAGGGCTAATAGGGAACAAATGTATGGCACCAGGAGCTAACTGTCTTTGTCTCCTATCACACTTTTAGCACTATTTTAGAACTGTAATGCAGACTTTTCTTTATGAGACTAATGCATTGGTGGACAGTTGAAAGTCCTCTGATCAGTGATGCTTTATTCCAGGCTCTTCATCCGCTGCCAGGCAGTAGATAACTTCGCAGACAGTACATTGACCCAGAGCTGGATGCTGGAGCACCCAATGCCAGGATTTGGATGACCTCTCGGAACAGACCTGGGCAATATGAAATTATTGCGGATATGAACAAAGGATTAAAAAAAAAGAAGTGAACTTAAAGAGGAAGTAAAGCCTGATGGGTGTTGCTTCCTCTTTGTCTCCCTGCAAAGGTAAAGCATTATGGACTACTATGCATCGCATCGCATCGTATTCCATTATGTGTCACTTACCTGACACAGGACCCAGTGATGTCACCGCTGTCCCCTGAAGCACGAAGCGTCCATCTTCTTCCGGGTAACACTGCTCCGAGCACTCACAGCGATGACGTCACTCCCGCGCATGCGCACGGGAGCCTCCACTAACGGCATATTGCCGTTGGCAGCGGAATGCTGCTAACGGCGATGGTGCGCCTGCACCGCGCCGTAGACAGCTGTGGCTGTCTTTTAGTAAATATCTCCTAAACCGTGTAGGCTTGGGAGATATTTCTTGGACCTACAGGTAAGCCTTAATCTAGGCTTACCTGTAGGTCAAAGTGGTTTGTAAGGGTTTACAACCACTTTAAAGTATTCTATTGAACAATTCATTTTAAATGCGCTAAATACATTCCAGGCACGTCAAAACAATAGGCTTTTAATGTCTTACAGTTCGTTTTATTTGTTATGCAGCCGTCCAATGCCAGTATGCTGCAGGGAAGGACCCTTGCTATCTATGGGGAAGCAGTGGTCTCTCTGCAGATGTCCAACACTCCCCCTGTTTCGGGGGGTTGAGCACTCCAATTAGCAGGGAGCACAAGCTTTTCTGATGTGTAGAGCTATAGCTCTTACTCAGTAGAGGATGTGTTATGCCACATACACACATCCGGACTTTCCAGCCGACTAGGTCCGACGGAATCAGTCTGTGGGACAATCCGATCATGTGTGGGCTAATCCGATCGTTTTTCGTAAAAAAAAAAAAAAAAAAGACGGACCTAGAAATAGAACATGTTTCAAATAAGTCCGACGGACTCCATTCCTATCGGGAAAACCGCTCTTCTGTTTGCTGGTCCAATGGACGCAAGGGAAGCTATTGGCTACTGGCTATTGAACTTCCTTTTTTAGTCCCGTCGTATGCCATCACGTTCTAAATGAACGGACTTTCAAACGGATTTAGTCCGGTCGTGTGTGGCCAAGTCCGTTAGTTCGGAAAGTCTGTCGGAACTCCGCCGAAAGTCCTTTGGGAAGACCGTCGGACCTAGTCTGCGGGAAAGTCCAGTGGTGTACACGGGATCAGGCCTCTGCAGGGAGACTACTGCCACCCCACAGAGAGCAAGGGTCCTTTTGTGTAGCATGCTGGCAAGGGACAGGCTTTTATAATCATGCTGTGGCTGTCTGTAAGACTTTGCAGACTTTTTTGTTTTAATGCAACAGTCCCCAACCATTTTTTATTTATTTTTTTTGGCACCAGGGACCAGTTTCATGGCAGCCGATTTTTCCCAGGGACAGCTATTCTGTCTGTCATCAGCCCCCCTTTACAGCACAGTCCCTCCATTGTACAAGTGTCCCCAGTTCCACTTCACATCACAGCCCCCCTTTTACATAAGGGGCCCTTTACAGTACAGTCCCCTTTACATCACATTGCCTGTTTACATGAATGCAACGGGGACTGCTCTCGCTCTGTAAAGGGGGCACTTTAAAGGGGGGCTATGATCTAAAGGAGACTGTTCTGCAATGGGGGCATTGTAATGTAAAGGGGAACTGTGATGTAAAGGGGACTGCTCTGTAAGGGGGGGCACTGTGATGTAAAGGGGGCACTGTCATATTAAGGGCCACTTTAATGATTACATTGCCCCTTTTACAGTGCAGTTTTTTTTTTTTATATTACAGTGCCCCTACAGTCTGCCCCCCCCCCCCACCCCTTCCTCTATCATTACACTCCCCCATTCTAATCTCTGCCTCCCCTGCACGGGACTCCTACCTTTGGCAGGGCCGAGGCTGTTATCAGTCCATGTGTTCTCTCCCGGCTCCTCCATGCCCGCCTGATGATGTCATTCTATCAACAAGGCAGAGGGGGGCTCCATTCCCTGCTGATTGGATGACCTTGTCGACCGAGTTGGCGAAAGAGCCAGGAAAGGACAAATAGACATGGCTTTACAGCAGGAGGTGAGCAGCAGCTGCGGTCTGTGATAGCCCTATACGGCCCGGTCATCAACAGATCACGGACCGGCACCGGTCCGCAGCCCGGGGGTCGGGGATCCCTGTTTTAATGCACTGGGAATATTTTTAGCTAATTGAAACTTAATGACAGTATTTTATGATAAAAAAGTGCTTAAGCAAACTGGAATTATTTCAAAAACTGATATACAAAGCTCCAAAGAGTATATGGAATAAGCAGACCTTCGCAATCGTGTACTTGCTATAAATCTGTTAGCCCTTGTACACACGGTCGGATATTCCGACAGAAAATGTCCGATCGGACCGCGTTGTCGGATAATCCGACCATGTGTGGGCTCCATTTTTCCCTCGGAATATCCGACCGACAAAATTTTAGAGCTGGGCTATAACATTTTCCGACAACATGATCTGATCGGACTTTGTCGGATCGTTTGTAGAGAATTCCGATCGGACAAAGTGCCACGCATGCTCAGATAATATGATGACACCAAAGCTATTGGCTACTAGCCACAACGTAGTCCCTTCGCAAGCCACGAACGTCATCGCGTTCCGAGCGATCGGATTTTCCGACAACGTTGTCTGACCGTGTGTATGCAACACCACTTTCGGACAAAATCCGTTGGGGAAAAAGTCAGACGGATTTTGCTGTCGGAATGTCCGACCGTGTGTACATAACATACATAACGCAGAGCCCGTGGTTGCTGTACAAGTACGGAGCACATGACGCAGGCACTGAGCCTCTGAATTTATTTTATTTGGTATCGCTCGTCCTGTGGGTAGGCAGGGAGAGAACTGGAAAATCTGATGGTGCCTGTGAAGGCGAATGTGAATTATCCTTAATGTGTAACAGATGTTGAGAGGCTCGTTGTTTTTTTTTGCGTTGATGATGATCTAAGCTGGTTTTCTGTCGATGCCGAGACCCCAGATGGAATACGCAGTCATGGAGCTGTGGTTACCAGATCTGCACATTTTGAAGGTTTTCTCCCACCTCTGTTGGCTCTCTTTCTGCTTATCTCAGCCTTTTCCATCAGCACTGGGGGGGAATCCCTCCGAATGTGAACTAACAGGGGCGGCCCGAGATTTATTTAAAAATAGAATTTGCAGATTAAGAATGTGAATTAAATGCTGGAAAAACAGATTTTAAATATTTATGGGAAACCGGTCATGAAAAAACAAATGAAAAAACAAATCCATAAATATGGAGGCTGCCATTACTGACCCCTCCTGGCTGTGATATTGATGCATTCATTGGCTTGGCTCATCTCTCTAAGGGACCTTTCCTTTTTTTTTTTTTTTTACGTTTTTACCAAAACCATATACAGTGGAATTTTGGATTACGAGCATAATCCGTTCCAGGGGAATGCTTGTAATTCAAAGCACTCGCTTATCAAAGCGTGTTTCCCCATAGAAGTCAATGGGAACAAAGATAATTTGTTCCAAATTGACTTCTATTGTATCCAATATTCTAAAGTACGCTGCGCTTTCTAACTTAGAAATCCAAATAACGAAATTAAAAAATGTGCTATATAACAGCAAAAAAGTGATACCATGCTAAAATACATACAATAATCCAAATAAAGTGCTTTCATGCAGGGTATGATAAAATGTCCATATGGTGAGAAAAGTGTAGCGGATGACATTTTGGACAAAATGTCATACGCATGTAAATTTAGTTTTTGCCTCAGAACAGTAGGGGTTCTGAGGGTTAATTACATAGGTTGGCCTTGACATCAGTTTGGCTGGGCTGTGTTGGAAGTTCTGCCTGGTCATGTGAGTAGTGAGGTGCACATGACAGGCCAGAACCAGGCCTGGTTGGACGTTTTGAGTATCAACCTTCTCGGAACCAATCAGTGGGAGTACCGGGGCCCCGCTGGGGAGTCTGGGAAGGGGTACTTAAGGTGTGTGGGTCACGTGTTTAGGAGAGAGGAGTTTGTGAGGCCCGTGTGGTCTGTTCTGGTTCCAGGACCAGGGTAGCCCCATGAGAGGTCCCCTCCACAGGGTGTTCGACACCCCGCAACATGTTCCTGTTAGAGGCCCCCAATAGATCCGTCTGGTCTGGGGTAGGGATCCGTCTGTTCCTGAGTCTCTGAAGCGCAGTAACTGAGGGAGGATTCAAGGTGTCCAGGTGTGCTCTCGGCTTGGAGAGGCGCCACAGCTCGTGGAAGTGACCGGGGGAGGACTCTTCAGAGGAGGGCCGGCAAGTGGCATCCTGAGAAGTGCCTGGTTACTGAGTTGGGAAGGACATTGACAAATTCACGTTTTTACAGTACCATTGAGGAGACAGAGAACGTTCCAGGTACTGAGGAAAAAGGTTCCTGTTCACCGTTAGTTACAACTTGTACATGTTCATAGAATTGCTTCAAGTTTTGAGTCGACGTGCTGACTGTCATGATCTCTGGCTAGGGATCGGTTCAGCCTTGAAGTACCCAGCTGCCAGTGGCTACTCTCTGGGTGGAAGTAGAGACTTTGCTAGACCTGCAGTTCCTTTCAAAGGGACTTTTGTCGGTGTCAGTGTTCAAGTCGTTGGGTATCAACCCTGGGAACCCCTAGACGAGGAAGGGCAGGCCAAGAGGTGGTAACTGGTAAGCTCATTAAGTCAAGGCCGCCCTGCAAGGGTTATAGCCGCTACAAAAGCAATCAATAAAATCAGGTAATGGCCACTCACCTTAGAGCGTGTGACCTTGCTGATTAGGCTTGGTCAATACACGCATTGGAACCTGTAAATGGTTCAGTTGTAAATCCGGATTCCTGTGGTGGCGTCACTCTTTGCTTCAATATGGTAATGGAGTCCCTTTTTATGCCTCAGTAATACCAATAGAAAAAGGAGGACTTCATAGTGTAGTATATTAAAACTTTTAATATCAACACAGTAAAAAATCCCTTGCAGGGTATTCACATTTGCATGGCGCGACAGGGCGCCACTCTAAAATGGCATAAAAAAACAAGCTGTAGCGGCTGATATCGGGGTGGTATGCTGATCGCCCTTAGTGGGTGCACTGACTAGCGTTCTGTCCTGTCCCCTTCCCTTACGCGTGTCGATACAAGGGGTTAATGCGTATCTTCCTCAGGGGGTAACTTCAAATTACCGAACGAATGGCTCAGAGTGTCACCAGCGCCCAGCCCGAGCCCCCCTCCCCACCCCCGCACCTCTGGCCAAAATGTGGTGCTGCACACCGCAGAGGCTTAAATCCTAAACAACTCACAATCTGAGTCAGGATTTTTTTTTAAATAGCTCGTATTTCGAAAAATGCTCGTTAACAGTGTTGCTCGCGGTCCGAGGTATTACTGTAATATGAGGTCAATCCTAATTTGTATGCAATTAGGCAGGCCCTTGCACTACATAGCTAAACCTAAAGGGAATTGAATAAGAAAATGGTATAATGTATGGCCAGCTGAACTATTACTTTTGTTTGTCTGGACAGTTTAGCAGGAACGCCAGGTGAAAATAAAGGGGGGGGGACCCTAAAATAAAGAAAAACTAATGCAGCCACCATATCTATGAACCGGTAAGCTGCAATTTAACCACTTTACCCCCAGGCCAATTCTCACATACATGGAAAAATCAGCATTTTTTTTTTTTTTTGCTAGAAAATTAATTAGAACCTCCAAACGGGACCTTTTCAACCCTTCTATATTTTATTGTATTGTAACTGTACTAACTCCCTTTATATTGGAAAGCACTGCGCAAACTGTTCATGCTATAAAAATCCTGTATAGAAAAATTGTTAAGCAGAGGCCCTAAATAATAAAATGGTGGGTGTTGCAAATTTATTATGTTGCACACTGTAAGGAAGGCTTCAGTCGAAATGCGTTTGATGTTATGGATTTGCTATTGCTGTAGTGCACTAATAAAGTTTTCAAACAAAGACACTATCGAGTTGCCAGCTTATGTTTGTCTTATGCCGCATACACACTCTCTGAATTCTCGTCGGAAAAAGCTCTGTTGGTTTTCACGTCGGAATTCCGCTCAAACTGTCTTGCCTACACGCGCTCAGAACGTGGCGACGTACAACATGTACGACGGGACTAGAAAAGGGAAGTTCAATAGTTTTTGGCGTGTCGGAAATTGCATACACACGATCGGAATTTCCGATAGAAAGTTCTTCCATTGGGAAAATTGAGAACATGCTCTCAAATTTTTGCTGGCGGGAATTCAGCCAGCTAAATTCCGATGGAGCGTACACACACACACACACACGGTCGCATTTTCCGATGTTTTTGCTTGCCGACATTCCGATCGTGTGTACGCGGCAATAGACTTGCAGTGAGCGGTTCAGCCAGAGCACCGATACTCTTCTTACATATTCCACAACATAGCGGTAGAGCTTGGATGAGTTTCTTTAGTCTAGACCAGCCTTTCTCAACCTTTTCAACACAGAGGAACCCTTGAAATAGTTCTCCGGTCTCGGGGAACCCCTTCTAAAAATTAGAAATCTACAACTCGTGATACATTAGTGTGATGGTCAGTGGGAAGAATGGTCCTTACATTTGTGGTCAGTGGGAAGAATTATCTCCTTACAGATAGTTAAAAAGATTAATGGTGTCAGTGAGAACTTATCTGAAGGAACCCCTACAACCTCTGGAGAAACCCTGGTTGAGAATCACTGCTCTAGACTTTACATACGATTGTCTTGTGTAACATCCACATGGTATTCCTGCCTATTAAAGTAGTTCTTCTTTAATTGTGACTGATGAATCCGGTGCTGATATTCTGTTACATAGCAAAATATATTTAATGACCCATCTTTGTAGGAAACAATACAGCATTATGTCTCTGCTTCTCTTAATTAGGTATAGACTAGTTAAGTTCTACATGGACTGGAAGCCTGCAGCCCTAAGTGACATAAATTACACTTCCTCGACTTTAATTTAGTTTGCTTGTTATTCATAATGACTCGCTGTAGTTAGTGTCAGCTCATCTATTCTACACGGGAGATGTGTCAGCAGTCTGGGAGTGACCATGTCATTGTTTGGTGGAGGCCTCAGTTTGGTTTGAAGTGTACCAGTCATGGAAATACTCCCACATGTGTTGACTCTGAGGGCCTCTACAATGAGATAGAACTTTCACTGGCTGTTCTACCTCTTAAGATCTGTACATTTTGTGCACAAGCCAAACAATGGCCTTTTAGCTATCGTCAGTTGTTTGTGTTGGCATGCATTTGTGTGCACCCTTGATCAGGGCAGGACTTAGGGTGGTGGGGGCCCCTGGGTCACTTTGGGGCCCTACCTTCTATACATTACTGTATTTATCGGCGTATAACATGCACCCCAAGTTTAGGAGGGATTTTAAGGAAAGAACGTACATTTAAATGCCCATCAATGCAGCCTTATCGGTGTCCATCTGTAGCCTTGTCCAGTGCCATTGAAGCCTTGTCAGTGTCATTTGCAGCCTTGTCAGTGTAGCCTTGTCATTTGCAGCCTTGCCCCAGTGTCATTTGCAACCTTGTCATTGCAGTCTTGAAGTTTAAAAATGGCGCCGACGACATACAGAGTCCTGTGTATCTTGGCGGCCCTCAGGTCCTCTCGCAGTCCCAAGCGGAGCCGAGAGTAGCCGAGTATACTTGGCTCAGCTCACAGTCACACCCAGTTCCTGTGTTATGTCCATCATAGGGCGGGACTGGGTGAGACTGACCACAGCCGAGCTTAGTACACTCGGCTATGTATCTCGGCAGGGCCCACGGAAACCATGGGCTTGATCCCAGTCAAGCCCAATGGTAAGTCCGGCCCTGCCCTTGATGCTTGCCACACATGCAAACCAATAGGATATTTAAACTACTTCCCTCATGGTGGCTGGTGCTGTGACGTCTTGCAAGCTACTGTTTTTGTTGTTCTTTGATTACTTTGATTACTTTTCCTGTGTCTGCCTGTACCTCTTGTCCCCATTGCCAAACCTCCTATTTACTCTTTCCGCTTGCCTCAACCTCTACTCAGACTACTCCTATCTGCTGCCTGCCTCAACCTCTACCCAGACTACTCCTATCTGCCGCTTACCTCAACCTCTACACAGACTACTCCTATCTGCTGCCTGCCTCAACCTCTACCCAGACTACTTCTATCTGCCTCCTGCCTCAACTCGTCGCAGACACATAGTACTCCTTCCTGCCACCCGCCTCAACTTCTGCCTGAACCCTGATGACTTGCAGTGACCCTATTCCAGCTGTCTCCGAGCTGTGGCCCTTTGCTTGCCTTTATCTGGCCCTTGGGGCACCATTCCATCCACTGACACCAACAGTGGGGCATAATTCCTGTTGCTGACACCAACAGTGGGGCATGATTCCTTCCATTGATACCAACAATGGGCCACTATTCTTCCCACTGACTAAAGTCTCAAGGACAGTAAATTGACCCATTGTTTAAGTTTGGAGACCCCCTGCCCTATTGCGTCTCCACAGCATAGCAGCCATGTTCCTGTGACACCCCCTGGTGAAATGATTCTGCAGGCCAGGACCTGGTGTCACCTTGCAGCAAAGTAGGCCACTGGGATCACATGCCCATCCCTCCTTGCAGGGTACTCTGGTGAAGACCAAGGTGCCCTTAGACTCTGTGCCCCCCGGTAAGCCCATGTCTGCTGCCAGCGGTGTCAACCGTAATACTTGCTGTAACGTAAAATATATTAAACCAGTATTTTAATCCTAAGGTGGTTCTGAGATATGGGCCGCTAAATTGAGCCCCTTTCTATGGCCACAGAGGGCGGGCGGGCCTAGATCTATGCAAATTAAACATTCAGAGCGTTGGTATTTGCATAGTACCTTAAGATGCCTGCAGCTATATATATATATATTTTTTTTTTAGATGATTGCTGTCATGTTTCAGTTCCAATCTATTATAATTTGCTACTCTTCAACCCTCTCATTTTAAAATAATTTTTATGCGGGACAGGTACACTTTAAGGGCAAGATAGTTTATTAACCATGCACATCACCCTTTACACTGATGCTGGGTTTGTCCCTGGCAATAGGCGGTGCCCTCATATTTTACTATATTGTTCAAGGTTCATACTACAGCATACAAAGACATTTAGATAAATCTGTTCTTCCAATCTCGTGGTTACAGTTCGGGGATTGTTGTTTTCTGTTCCATCATGACTATGCCAATGTGCACAAAGCCAGCTAGATAAAGACATGGCTTGATGAGTTTGCTTTTGAGGAACTCAAGTGACCGGCACAGAGGCCTGACCTAAGCCCTAATGGGCTTGAATTAGAATGCCAACTGGAAGTCCGTTCTTCCCATCCATCACCAGTACCTAACCTCACAAATGTTCCTTTTAGGCAAAAATTCCCCCAGACACCTTCCAAAATTTTTGGGAAATCCTTCCCAGAAGCCTGTATTAGCAAGATGAAGGGGGTTGGTGACTCCATGACTCCAAGCCAATGGTATTGCAATGGGATGTCCAACAATTCGATATAGATATGATCAGGCGTCTACAAAATTAGTCCAAATTATCTCATGGTGGGTGTTTAGGTCAATGCGGTAAAGGGTACTCTTTTTAAAGGTAATGGTCTTGGTGGCATAGTTAAATAAAGAGTAATAAAAGGGGTGATTTACTTTTCTGGAGAAAAAGCTGCTTCTGTGTTGAAAAGTAGTGTCGATGAGTTGATTATGTCCATTTAGCAATAATCCTGTGACCGGGTCCCTAAGGGCTTTAGACATGTTACAAGCACAAACGCGATCCTGACACAGCACTTTTTCCTGGAATGGTTAGTATTTTAGCTATTCTGTTACTTTTCATTCATCTGTCCTAACATTTTAACTTGTAAGTATACAGTATCTCACAAAAGTGAGTACGCCCCTCACATTTTGTAAATACAGTATTTTATTCTATCTTTTCACGTGATAACACTGAAGAAATGACACTTTGCTACAATGTAAAGTAGTGAGTGTACAGCTTGTATAACAATGTAAATTTGCTGTCCCCTCAAAATAACTCTGTTATACAAGCTGTACACTCACTACTTTACATTGTAGCAAAGTGGAATTTCTTCAGTGTTGTCCCATGAAAAGATAGAAGAAAATATTTACAAAAATGTGAGGGGTGTACTCACTTTTGTGAGATACTGTAGGTCTACTTATATTCTTTTGTGATTAAGCTGTGTGTATGCAACAATGTGCTCACTGTTCCCAGAAGACCGTTGGAAAACGGTTGTTAGTGTCTGGCTATAATTAAGTAGCGCTGGCGTGACGGCATGCTTTACTAACTTGCAATATAGAGGCTCCTTAACATCCAGAGAAAAACATATGCTGTAATTTAATGTTTTTGTTACTAAGCTGTCACAGCAAATGAAACCAACAAATAGTTGAAAATGTACATTATGAGTCACTTTCTGAGTTTGCATGTTGTAAAGTTTATTGCAAAGAAAAAACGTGCTGGGCATGTGTCGTTAGTTAGACGCATGGAGCAGCTGTGAAGTGCAGATGAAGGCGGCAATACATGGACCAAAATTCAGTGGGTTCTGCAGGGACATCAACATGGGGACAAAGTGCTTTGGGGTGGGGACATGTTGACGGCGTATGGTTCAGGAGGGGGTGCACTCACTCTTTACCCCCCCCACAAACACACTCCTGACCTGCCAAGTCGCATGCTTGGATAAGGGTCTGTCATTGATTTTGGGAGGACCCACACCCCTATGCACATGCATGAAAGTCACATCTGGGCCTTTTGGCAGTGGTATGGCACTAACAGGTTCACTGCAAGCCTAGGACACCTTGGCGATCCCATGGGGTGCACAATGTTGTTAAAGCTGCCTGCTAATACTAATACCAATAGGATAATCATACGGGGCCATCGCTATTTTCCCAGTTTCCTCAATGGTGTCTTTCATTGACCGTTGTGGTGGAAGAACCAGACGGAGCCAAAAGCCTTCACTTATATGGTGAAGATTCTTCCTTTTTTCTTTCTAGCTTCTTGGTGCCATTCATTGACCCTCTGCATAAGGGGCTGCCCTCCAAGTCTGGTCACCTAATTGGACCATATCTGGTCCAACTTTGAGTTTTCCTTGTTGCATTTCTTCTTCTTCTTCTTTCTTCTTTCTTCTTTCTTCTTCTTTCTTCTTCCTTCTTCTTCTTTCTTCTTCTTCCTGGGTTGTGTATGGCAATGATAGCCCCACAATGAAAGGTTGGAGCCGTGTGTTATGTATTTGGAGGGCTTCCTCATGTGTTAGGCCCAGGTAAGCTTCAATATTTTGTTGTTACAATTTATGTGTATGTAGGGCCATATGGCGCTTTTCTATTTGTCTGTCGTTTTTGAATCTGTACATTGGTTGTAATCCTCAATAAAATGTATTATTTAAAAAAAATATACAGTGTAGCTCAGCAATTCAATGTACACATCTAATGCTGATGCTTGGTAGATGGTAAGAAGTATAATAGGACTGTGAGAAATGCATTGCCCTGACTCGTATCAGGTTACTTCGCTGATGATGTTAAGCAAATGATGAAGTCCTATTCCTCATCACCTCCATTAGGTAGAGGCTCATTAGGAGTGATTCATGGCCTTTGACAAGTCGTGGGCTTACAGATGAATTTGCCGAGTGATTAAAGGGGAAGTAAACCCTGATGAGTTTACTTCCTGTTTCATTCCCTGCAAAGGTAAAGCATAATGGACTACTATGCATCGCATCACATCGCATAGTAGTCCATTATGTGACGCATCCATCTTCTTGGTGGGTCTCGCCGCTCCGCCGCTGTCATTCGGCGAAGCCGCGATGACGTCACTCCCGCGCATGCACACGGGAGCCGCCAAGCGCGGCATAGTCGCCATGCTCTGTGCGCCGCAGACAGCTGTGCCTGTCTTTTGGCAAATATCTCCTAAACCGTGTAGGTTTAGGAGATATTTCTTGGACCTACAGGTAAGCTTTAATCTGGGCTTACTTGTAGGTCAAAGTGGTTTGTAAGGGTTTACAACCACTTTAAAGTACTGGGTGATGTGAATGAAATGCAGCCATGACAGTTCAGTGATTACCATACAGGTCATTTAGGCTCATGTAAAATATGTATTTTACTTCTGAATCTTGGAAAAAGCCTAATGTATCTTGACAGCCAGCCACAGCTCTGATGTGGGTTCTTATAGTTTCTCATCTGTCCTTTTGATGAACTACAAATCCCAGCATGCTTATAGTCTATTGTAGTTCATGAGAGACCTGTAGAAAATGATTTGAAGGCTAAACTGTTAAAAAAATAGATGTGAACCCTCATCAAAAAATAAATAAACATTGCTATGTATTGTGACATGTCAGAAATTTTTCATGTAGACTTGTAAAATGACTGAAAGGTCCACGTTAGGCTATTGCAATGCAGAAGATCCCTTAAAGCAGTAGTAAACTAAAAGATTTCCTCCTGCAAGGTAAAGACATATGCGATGTATACTAGCACATTATAAAAGACTTAACTTCAAACAAACCCTCCAGCGGCACACTGTCACTGCTGCAGAGGCTTCCATCAGTCCCTGGACTCCCTTCCGGGTTCGCAGGCTGCGGCCACTTAAATAGCTGAGCAGCAAAGACGTCACTCGCTCGCATGTGCGTGGGAGTCGTGGACATGGCTCTGAAGGAACGGCACGGGTATGCCATTTCTTCAGAGCGCCGGTGACATCTCCGGCTGCTGCTCACTTGAATATCTCTTACATGGTTCACAATTAGGAAATCTTCATTTTACCTACAGGTAAGCTTTATTATAAGCTTACCTGTAGGTAAAAATCAAATGCGGGGGGTTTACTACCACTTTTAAAATATATGTGAACTTGTATAACAACACATTCATCTTAAAAAAAGGCAAAACCTTTGTGTAAAAAATAAATGTGTATGCGTGAGTGTCCATGTGTCTCACAAAAGTGAGTACACCCCTCACATTTTTGTAAATATTTTATTCTCTCTTTTCATGTGACAACACTGAAGAAATGACACTTGTCTACAATGTAAAGTAGTGAGTGTACAGATTGTATAACAGTGTAAATTTCCTGTCCCCTCAAAATAACTCAACACACAGCCATTAATGTCTAAACCGCTGGCTACAAAAGTGAGTACACCCCTAAGTGAAAATGTCCAAATTGGGCCCAAAGTGTCAATATTTTGTATGGCCACCATTATTTTCCAGCACTGCCTTAACCCTCTTGGGCATGGAGGTCACCAGAGCTTCACAGGTTACCACTGGAGTCCTCTTCCCCTCCTCCATGATGACATCACGGAGTTGGTGGATGTTGGAGACCTTGCGCTCCTCCACCTTCTGTTTGAGGATGTCCCACAGATACTCAATAGGGTTTAGGTCTGGAGACATGCTTGGCATCACCTTTACCCTCCGTTGTTTTAGCAAGGCAGTGGTCATCTTGGAGGTGTGTTTGGGGTCATTATCATGTTGGAATACTGCCCTCCAACCCAGTCTCCGAAGGGAGGGGATCATGCTCTGCCTCAGTTTATCACAATACATGTTGGCATTCATGGTTCCCTCAATGAACTGTAGCTCCCCAGACCATGACACTCCCACCACCATGCTTGACTGTAGGCAAGACACACTTGTCTTTGTCCTCCTCACCTGGTTGCCCCCACACACGCTTGTCACCATCTGAACAAAATAAGTTTATCTTGGTCCCATCAGACCACAGGACATGGTTCCAGTAATCCCATATCCTTAGGCCGCGTACACACGGGCGGACTGTTCGCCCAACTTTGTCCGCTGAACAGTGTTTCAGCGGACAGTCCGCTCGTGTGTGGGCTTCAGCGGACAGTCTGACGAACAAAGTTTTTCGGAAATCCCGTAAAACTGTCCGCTGAAACTTGGTTTGAGCGGACAGTCCGCTCGTGTGTAGGCTTGTTCATCAAACTAAGTTCCGTGCATGCTCAGAAAGGATTTACACGCCGAAGGTTGCATTGCAGTGTATAGGACGTAGTTTTTCTAGTCCCGTCGTACGTGCCGTTCACGTCATCGCGCACGGTTTCAGCGGACTGTTCGTTCATCGTGTGTGGTCAAGTCCGCTCATGCTAATTTTGAGCGGACTGTTTGTCAAACTGTTTGACGAACAAGGTTGGGCGAACAGTCCGCGCGTGTGTACGCGGCCTCAGTCTGCTTGTCTTCAGCAAACTGTTTGCTGGCTTTCTTGTGCATCATTTTAAGAAGAGGCTTCTTTCTGGGATGACAGTCATGCAGACTTTGACTTCAGCCGACCAGCAGAGGGAGGTCATGTGACCAGAGTGGTGCTGTAAAAGGTATTTGGGATTATAATTAAAAAAAAACTGACACACACTCCACAGACTCTAAATGACAGGCAGAGAGGGGGAGAAGGGAGACATTCAGAACACACAGTGGGATGGAGGCATGTAAACTGACCATGGTATCATGAATCAGCAGCCATAATTACTGTGGCCAGTTCACATAGAGAAACACAGGAACAGGCAGGATCAACCAGGTATTTTTTAACCTCAATGGTGACAAATTACATGGTACAAGCGAACAGTAGAATTTTTATTTTATTTTTATTTTTTATTTTTTTTACTTTTAGGGTTAGAACCACTTTAAGTGATAACACAACCTCTGTTCTCAGCTGCACAAGGAGCTTGGGGGTGGGGGTAGATAAACAGCAGTGCACTGATCTTCCCAGTGAATGGCTGTGCAGGGCTGTGTGTCGGCAGATGTCTTGGCCACTGGAGTACAGGCTAGATGTTCTCTCAGCACAGGCAGAAAACGGACCACGCTGAAATGGATGTGCTCGCATGCCTAGCCTGGTCAGTTTGAAATGGGGAAAACAGGGGGACTGGCGGGATCACCAGGTATTTCACACAAAGTAAGAAATTCAAAGCGAACAGGATACTCTTTAATATTGGACTGGAATGTCCAAAGACTCCAGTCTGCAAGTGAGTTATGAAAAATAAGAAGATTAAAAAATAAAAGCAAATATAATTTGAATATAATTATGAGCCAGCAGGTAATCTTTCATATATTTACACTGGATAAAAGGGAATCAGTTTTGCTCTCAGCTACTTAAATGCCATCCAGTCCCCTGAGAGCCGAGGATTTAAGTGAATGTTGCTTTTGGAGACTTGCTCTGAACCACATTACGCTGGCAGCACTTTGAATCTCCTGAGTGTATGATTACCAGCTTGTCAGGGTTCAAGAAACAAATAATCTGTCTGCATGTGGATTCATTTGTGGGATGTCCTTTGGCGTGTGGAGTTATTTCTGCAAATACCAGAATTTATAGGACTGTAGCTGTCCATATGTGAACTGACTGATGTGCCTTTTATCAATCAGGGTTCCCCCAGCTTGAGGTTCCTTGAGCAATTTTTACCTCTCAGATAAGTAATCGCTGACACGGTCACACCAATGATCTATTTAGTGAACTGTAGGGGAAGCAGTCTGCCTACTGACCACCATTGTAAGGAGCATTCTTCCCAATAACCGGCAATGTAAGAGGAATTCTTGCCACTGACCACCAATGTGAGACATTCCTCCCCCTGACCACCAATGTGGTGTGTAATGCATTCTTCCCACTGGAAATGTAAGGACATTCTTCCCACTGATCACTAATGTAAGAAACATTCTTCCCACTGATCACCAATGTAAGGAACATTCTTCTCACTGATCACCAATGTAAGGAACATTCTTCTCACTGATCACCAATGTAAGGAACATTCTTCTCACTGATCACCAATGTAAGGAACATTCTTCTCACTGATCACCAATGTAAGGAACATTCTTCTCACTGATCACCAATGTAAGGAACATTCTTCTCACTGATCACCAATGTAAGGAACATTCTTCTCACTGATCACCAATGTAAGGAACATTCTTCTCACTGATCACCAATGTAAGGAACATTCTTCTCACTGATCACCAATGTAAGGGACATTCTGACCACAGATGACCAATGTAAGGAACATTCTTCTCACTGATCACCAATGTAAGGGGCATTCTTCTCACTGATCACCAATGTAAGGAACATTCTTCTCACTGATCACCAATGTAAGGGGCATTCTTCTCACTGATCACCAATGTAAGGAACATTCTTCTCACTGATCACCAATGTAAGGAACATTCTTCTCACTGATCACCAATGTAAGGAACATTCTTCTCACTGATCACCAATGTAAGGAACATTCTTCTCACTGATCACCAATGTAAGGAACATTCTTCTCACTGATCACCAATGTAAGGAACATTCTTCTCACTGATCACCAATGTAAGGGACATTCTGACCACAGATGACCAATGTAAGGAACATTCTTCTCACTGATCACCAATGTAAGGAACATTCTTCCCACTGATCACCAATGTAAGGAACATTCTTCTCACTGATCACCAATGTAAGGAACATTCTTCCCACTGATCACCAATGTAAGGAACATTCTTCTCACTGATCACCAATGTAAGGAACATTCTTCTCACTGATCACCAATGTAAGGGACATTCTGACCAAAGATGACCAATGTAAGGAACATTCTTCTCACTGATCACCAATGTAAGGAACATTCTTCCCACTGATCACCAATGTAAGGGGCATTCTTCCCACTGATCACCAATGTAAGGGGCATTCTTCTCACTGATCACCAATGTAAGGAACATTCTTCTCACTGATCACCAATGTAAGGAACATTCTTCTCACTGATCACCAATGTAAGGGGCATTCTTCCCACTGATCACCAATGTAAGGGGCATTCTTCCCACTGATCACCAATGTAAGGGGCATTCTTCTCACTGATCACCAATGTAAGGAACATTCTTCTCACTGATCACCAATGTAAGGAACATTCTTCCCACTGATCACCAATGTAAGGGGCATTCTTCTCACTGATCACCAATGTAAGGGGCATTCTTCTCACTGATCACCAATGTAAGGAACATTCTTCTCACTGATCACCAATGTAAGGAACATTCTTTTCACTGATCACCAATGTAAGGAACATTCTTTTCACTGATCACCAATGTAAGGGACATTCTTTTCACTGATCACCAATGTAAGGGACATTCTTCTCACTGATCACCAATGTAAGGTGATGTCAGAAGCCATGAAATCAGACCGAGACAGAAGTACAGTTAAATCACACTTGTTTAATAATAACAGTAAATAGAGCAAACCTAGTCAAAACATAGGCAGAGTTCATGAACCGGATGGATAGTCAGACAAGCCAAAACGTCAGGGAGCCAGAGATGAGCGCAGTAGAACATCAAGCAGGATCTGGAGCCAAAAGGCATGTCAGCCAAGTGAATCTTTTAACAGGAATGCAGGAGAGCGTCTCTGATGTTGACCAAGGCGAAGGCAGAGATCCTCTGGGCTGGATGGTGTAAGTAGGCAGGACTGACGAGCAGGATATCATCAACAGCTGAGTAACTGTGGAGAGATGGGATATGGCAATTAGCCGACAGCTGAGCGGCCAGCTCAGAGAAGGAAAGGCTGAGCCCAGCCCTGACAGGTGATTTCTTCCTGTTGACTACCAATGTAAGGGGGAATGATGGTAGGGCCCTGTGTTAGGACCCTTTACTGATTATTGGTGTGAGGGGGAACTTCTCCATTGACCACCTATGTAAGGAAACCATATTGTGCTCACTGTCTGACTATGTTCTTCCTGTCTATTTAATTTAATCATTTATTTCTGGTAATTATGAATATTATTGTATAGAGTAACACTGGGTATCAAATAAATGTGTATCTATTTTGTGCTGGCTTATCTTTTACATAGTGAACAATTGGAGTTTGGTTAATTCCCTATTGTGCCCCAGGCATCCCTACCAAGCAACATAGCCAGGTCCCGAACTACCACTAACGTTAAGCAGAAGTCTGGTCAAAGACCTCCCCTGTCTGAGCTCTGTGCAAGAAATTACAGGAAACAAATATGAATACATATCTGGATGCTTATGCATACCTCCCAACTTTTTGAGATGGGAATGAGAAACACCTATCAGCAAAAGTATGCAGGCATAGGACACACCCCTTGCCACGCCCTCTTAAAGGAGAATTGTACAAAAAAAAAATAAGATTGGCTAAACCCACAAGTGTTTTTTTTTTTTGTTTGTTTTTTTACCACTACTATTCCTTTATGTTAGCTTTTGGAATTTACAAATGCAGCAATTAAGAAATTAGATGAAAGGTTTAGTGCTGGGAAACCCTTTTTGATAGATAAAAAGCAAATTTTATATAGGTCAGACCAAAATGAGGGATGAACGAGGGACATTTCTCCAAATCAGGGACAGTCCCTCAAAATTAGGGACAGTTTTGAGCTACGGCTTATATCAGGGGTGTCCAAACTTTTTTCAAAGAGGGCCGGATTTGATGAAGTGAACATGCGCGAGGGCCGACCATTTTGCCTGACATTCTTTGAACCGTTAAAATTCGGTCTAAGTGTGTTCGTTCGAGCGCTAATACATGGGCCAACAAGAATTCTCTTGCCTTTGTGGCTGTGTGTGGGAAGAAATGAGCTTGGGCGTATTTGTACATACTGTATTAATTGGCGTATAACACACACCTTCACTTTAAGAGGGAAGTTTCAGGAAAAAAAAATGTTTAAAGAACTGTGAAGCAAAATAATGGTCAGTGCCCACCAATGCAGCCTAATCAGTGCACATCTGCAGACCCACCATTGCCAGGAACACACCCACCACAGCCAGGAATGCACCCACCATTGCCAGGAATGCCACCAGCATAGCCAGGAATGCCCCCACCATAGCCAGGAATGCCCCCACCATAGCCAGGAATGCCACCACCATAGCCAGGAATGCCCCCCACCATAGCAAGGAATGCCCCCACCATAGCCAGGGACGCAGCACCATAGCCAGGGACGCAGCACCATTGCCAGGAATGCCTCACCATTGCCAGGAATGACTCGCCATTGCCAGGAACGCAGCACCATTGCCAGGAATGCACTGACGAGCGCCAAAGGAGAATCTCCTGTTTACACGGCGGCTTCTTTAATAGAAAGTCCCGCCTCCTTTGATGGACAGAACAGTCGTCCAATGGCAGTGCAGGAGAAGGACTTCCTATTACAGAGGCCGCCCGTAAACAGGAAATTCTCCTGTGTACGGCGCTCGGTCCTGTCCTCCCTGTACCTTCCGAAGCATATATATATCTTTTGGGGCCCCGGCGCTGGGGCCGCTCAAAACCGGGCCGCGATTGGCCCGCGGGCCGGACTTTGGACATGCCTGGCTTATATATTATCTGCTAAAATACACAATTTTTAATTTATTTTCTATTTCAGTACCTGACTGGCTTTTAGGCTTAGCATGGATGATATTGGCTCTGTCTGCCTGATCTATTTGGAACTGACCATTAAACAGAAGTGCGCTGGTTTAAATATCGCGGCGAGAATGATGTCTTTGTGCAATGTATTCCTTGCTTTAGCAGTTTATCCTGGGAACATTCTGCTTGGCGCCCCACAGATGAGTACTTTTCACGCTTACTTGCTAAATCTGACATGTCTTCAAACTGCAGTCAGCAGTAAGAGGAGCTTTTTGCGACCCAATATTCACTGAATGTAAAACTAATAACATCTGATTAGTTACAGAGCTGTAAAATATAAAAAATGTCAACTCAAGAGTCATAAGAGGGAAGTCAGACCTTCTCTACAGTTTTCTGAGCTTAGGTTGGTAAAAGCGGCTTATAATAATTGAGTTTTATATAAAAACAGTATCTTATCAAAATTTACCAGTAAAGATGCCTAAAGCCATACGCTATTTAATTTTTATTTTTTTGCCCAGTCGGTGGGCTGAAGGAAATAAAACTGACAGATTCCTCCATCCACGCTATACAGAACGGATTGGCCATCTCTGTCGTTGTGGTTATTTGTATTCTGACAGCTGGCATCAGTGGCAGTCAGAATACCCCAAGAGTGGCTGTATCTGATTAGACGTAGCCACTGTTCGTCCAAAAATTTTCTACCCAGCTCTTTAAAAAAATTTTGATCAAAAGATGTCGGGCGGGAGGTGGCCAAAGGGCCAGTTAATCAGAAACCAACTAAGATTTTAACAGTGTGTAGGCAGGTGTAGTTTCACCTTCTTGCACAGGTGGCACTGACAGCACCACCGTGCAGGGAGAGTGGCAGATAGGGGGAACTTCTGTTCCTCTTAGGCCTCCATGGGGGTCATTAGATGAGTGGCTATATGATTGGATGCTGCTGGGTCCTCGGATGACCCCACAGCCATCTTTAATGAGGGCAGTGGTCAAAGCTAATCACATGGTACAGACAGGGCCAAGTAGAGTCCCTCTGTACCATGTGATTATAATTGACATATATATATATATATATATATATATATATATATATATATATATATATATATATATATATATATATAATTTTTTTTTTTTTTTTTTGGTTGAACTGGATGGACTTGTGTCTTTTTTCAACCTGACTAACTATGTAACTATGTAACCAATCACAGCTTGCAACACAGTTGTACACATTAAATGGCATGAAAGAAAGACATGCATTGTGTACAACTCATGTGACCTGCAGTGATTCGTCATGGCGGTCACATGGTGCGGGGGCAACGAGCCAGTACACTGACTTGTCATCAGCCGTGTCCTGTGGAATGGGAGTGTGATTCAGGAAGACATCATATGACGTCCACCCGAATCCACGAAAGGCCAGTAATGGTGTCATTCGGCCATAGGCCATGCGGGAAGTGGTTAAATATCGGTTGTCTTCGTTTTTAAAGTGGTTATAAACCCTTACAAACCACTTTGACCTACAGGTAAGCCTAGATTAAGGCTTACCTGGAGGTCCAAGAAATATCTCCTAAACCTACATGGTTTAGAAGATATTTATAGGCGCGCAGGCACACTGGGCAGGCCGCAGATCGTGGCAATATGCCGCGGGTGTCCGCTCCCGTGGGCATGCGTGGGAGTGATGTCATTGCTGCTCTGGCGAATCGCAGCGCCGGAGCAGCGAGATCCGGAAGTCACTCCAGGATCCATGGCAGCGGCGGACATGAAGACGGAGGACCGCTTCGGGGGCTTCGTTCTCAGGTAAGTTATTCATAATGAGCTAGTATGCTATGCATACTAGCTCATTATGTCTTTGCCTTGCAGGTTGCTTCCCCCCCCCCCCCCCCCCCCCCATGGGTTTACAACCACTTTAAAAGGTTGTTAGTAAATTTCCCATGTTTTTTCAGTAAAAAATGCTGCCGCGGGTTGGCAACACTGCTATGGTTTAATTTTGATCAGCCAGTCTTGTGATTCACCCCTACTTCCCATTTTTTTTTTTTTCCAGTATCCTCTCTCTGTCTTCAGTTTGCTTATTGGACAGTTAATGGGCATTTTTGACTCTGTCAAGCAAACAAGGAGATGACCCAGGAAGCTTTAAAGCTAAATTTGCTTCATGGATGACTGGTTGTGCGGTGTGGCGAGGCTGTGAGTCAGAAGACTAACTGAGCAGAATTATAAATTCTTTTAAAGGTAAAACTGTTAAGGCTTGGGTAAATCTGGGCAGCCTTTTTTTTTTTTTTGTCCAATGGCCATTATCTCCACCACAGAATAGTGATGGAAAGTCCAAACGTTTGCAGTCATCACAAGAACAAGAGGTGAGGGTAAATCTTCCAAGGGACGCCTGTTTTGGTGACAACTGTCTTATGCCCTATACACAGTGTCGGAAATTCAGACGGAAAAAGTCTGATTGGATTATATTATCGGAAAATCCGATCGTGTGCGGGTTCTATCGGACTTTTTCCATCGGAATTTCCAATGGAAAAGATCTAAATTTTTCTGACAACAAAATCCGATCTTTTTACGATCGTGTGTTGAGAATTCCGACGGACAAAGTGCCACGCATGCTCAAAATAAATTAAGAGAGGAAAGCTGTTGGCCTCTTTATAGGCCCAACATGCGTGTTTGACGTTGCCTCGTTCTGAACGAACTGATTTTCCAACAGCTTTGTGCGACCGTGTGTATTCAACACAAGTTTCAGCCAAAATCCATCGGAAAAAATCCAACAAATTTTGTGGCCGGAATGTGGTCGTGCGTACAGGGCATTGGAGGATATTAGAGGGAGCAAAATACATTTTTTCCCCCGTTTTGAAATGCAGAATCGTAAAAGACTTGCCAGTTCTAGCTGTTCCCTAGTCTATCCAAAACTAAAATTAACAAAACAATGATGTACTGCAACTATGTATTTAGCTGGTTGTTGGAAGTTCAACATAAAGGTGTATTAAAAGTTGTGCTAGGATGGAAGTGTAAAGAGTAATAGAAGGGCTGAAATGCCATTCTCAAATGCTCAAGGCTTCCATTGTAGTTGGTCGGAAAGCTTAGACACCTGATCATGTGACCTGTGCTAATGTGGAAGCCCAGCCAGTCTGGATCCTGATCCTCTGATGCAGCAAAGACCTCATGACCAAGTGCCTAGGCCTACCAATGTGGTCAGTCCCAAAGAGTCCGAAATGGCACCTTCTCCAAGAAAAGTTCAGTATTTTAGCTCCTCTATTGCAGGGATCTCCAAACTATGGCCCTCCAGCTGTTGTGGAACTAAATGTCCCATGAGTCATTGAAAAACTCTGACATTCAGAGACATGACTAGGCATGATGGGATTTGTAGTTGCCCTTGGGCCTCCAGTTGACACCACTGCTCCGTATTTTGCATTCCCGTTGGCCACGGAGGTGTCACCAGCCTTGGATTACATCGGAAGATGAGATGTCAGTAATATAAAAATGATCCCTTTATATTCTGGAAGGCTGACCTCAAGACAGAAGAAATAGAAAATAAGATTTCTGTTATGTAATGTGGGCTGGTTGCTCCCTGGCTGCTCATTCTGGCACTGATGGTGGAGACTAGAGCCTGTAGAGTCACTGGAGGCTGGGTGTGTCCCAGCAGATGTTCCACTTGTGTGGGAAACCAAGGCTTGAGGTTTATGGGGGCAGAAAGAACGAGCAGTATTAGACGCGATTACCGTGACAACCTGGCAGGAGCCAGCAAGACGTGGCTGTATCCACTTATTCATCCTTCTGATACTCGCCAATCTCAGTACAGTTTTTATGTCTCTCGGTACATTTGTTTGTGCCACTTTCAGTATCGAAAACAAAGTGAATTTTTCTTTACATGCCCATTCCACCATTTCTAGTACCCTATCCTTAACGCCTACCAGTCCTTAACTTGCCCTTCCACCTAACCTTAAAGAGGAAGTAAACCTTGATGAGTTTACTTCCTCTTTCATTCCCTGCAAAGGTAAAGCATAATGGACTAATATGCATCGCATAGTAGTCCATTATGTGTCACTTACCTGACACAAGAGCCAGCGAAGTCACCGATGTCCCCTGTAGTCAGGCGCATCCATATTCTTGGTGGGTCTCGCCGCTCCGCAGCTGTCGTTCGGCGAAGCCGCGATGATGTCACTCCCGCGCATGCACACGGGAGCCGCCGCTCGCGGCATATCGCCGTTGACCGCGGCGCGCTCAGTGCGCATGCGCCGTAGACAGCGGTGCCTGTCTTTCGACAAATATCTCCTAAACCGTGTAGGTTTAGGAGATATTTCTTGGACCTACAGGTAAGCCTTAATCTAGGCTTACCTGTAGGTCAAAGTGGTTTGTAAGGGTTTACAACCACTTTAATGACTTTCAAAGATGTACATTATATATTGTCTATAGACTGCTTATTGAAGTGACTTTGCACAAAGTTAGCATGCCAGTATTGTAAATAAATAAATTACAATTACTTCCAGGGCTCTGTTCCTAATGAATTTGTTATTAAATGGCCATATCTAAGTGGCTAGTTGAACTCTGTCTGGATCTCCTTTTACCTTGCAAATTGGAAGAACACTTTTCTGTGATAGGAAAAAATGGCAGGTGCTGCCTGTCATAGTAACTTTTGTTCTGCCCCCGTCTGGTGGGACAGTCCATGGGACATGGGGACTGGAGCATGGGACAGGTTCTCTCCTGCAGAAAGAGCATCTTTTGGCATTAGGTTGTTAGATATTTAGACATGTATGGGAAAATATAACGGCCAGCCAGCTTCCATTCACTTTGTTGTTTTAGGTTTGAAAATGATGTGTAATTGGCTGGTGCCCACAGCAGCCATCTCTTTTTTTTTTTTTTTTTTTTTAAAGGCTTTTACAAAAACATCCAATACAGTATTTTTTCAGATCTCAACACAGAGGAACCCTTGAAATAACTTTCCAGTCTCAAGGAACCCCTGCTAAAAAAAGGACTACAACTCATGAGACATTAGTGTGTGGTCAGTGGTAAGCATGCCCCCTTACACTTGTGGTCACTGGGAAGAATTACCCCCTTACAGATAGCTAAAAAGGTCAATGGTGTCACTGGAAACTTATCTGAGAGGCAGGAATTCTCATTTCTCAAGGAACCCCTAGCAACCTCTGGTCTGGAGGAACCCTGGTTTAAAGCAAAGCCATAGCTGCTTACGGTCTCAGATTTCCAGGTAAATTACAAGAATCCATAGATGTATCCCTGGATATTTTGGCACCCAGACATATTGCTGGGTTTACAAATTGCCTAATTGTGGCAAACAATCCCTGCATGCTATGGCAAATTACTTATTGCTGTTACAGTGCCTTGAAAAAGTGCTCATCCCTTGAAATTTTCCACATTTTCTCATGTTACAACCAAAAACATAATTGTGTTTTATGTGATAGACCAACACAAAGTGGCACATAATTGTGAAGTGTAAGGAAAATTAGAAATGGTTTTCAACATTTTTTACAAATATGTGAAAGGTGTGGCGTGAATTTGTATTCAGCCCCCTTTGCTCTGATACCCCTAACTAAAATCTAGTGGGACCAATTGCCTTCAGAAGTCACCTAATTAGTAAATAGAGTCCACCTGTGTGTAATTTAATCTCAGTACAACTATTAGTCGTGCTCTCCACAAATCTGGCTTTTACGAAAGAGAGTGACAAGAAGAAAGTCATAAGAGGTCCTGTTTGCAGTTTGTGAAAAGCCATGTGGGGGACACAGCAAACATGTGGAAGAAGGGGCTCTGCTTAGATGAGACCAAAATTGAACTTTTTGGCCTAAAAGCAAAACGCTACATGTGGCAGAAAACTAACACTGCACATCACCCTGACCACACCACCCCCACCGTGAAACATGGCGGTGGCAGCATTATGTTGTGGGAATGCTTTTCTTCAGCAGTGACAGGAAATCTGGTCATAGTGGTGGGAAGATGGATGGGGCTAAACACAGGACAATCTTATGCCTCGTACACACGATCAAACAATCCGGGGGAAAAGTCTGGCGGACTCAAGTCCGCCGGACAATCCCGCCGTGTGTGGGCTCTGGCTGACTTTTTTTTACCCAAAAGCCCGGTGGACTAAATATTTTTGCACTCCAATTTGTCTGCCGGACTCACATTTCAGCAGACAATCCGGCTGTGTGCGCGCCAGTCCGCCGCACTTTTGAAATGAACGGACTTTTCCCACCCGGGGGAAAGTCCGCTTATTTTGAGCTCATCTCCAGGTAGCCGGGGACAGCGAAGGAGGCCCCGTCACCTGGTATGGACTTGAAGGGGAATCCCTACACCGAAACCCCCCCCCCGGTCCATATCAGATCCTTATCCGAGCACGCTACCCGGCCGGCCAGGAAAGGGGGTGGGGACGAGCGAGCGCCCCCCCCCCTCCTGAGCTGTACCAGGCCGCGTGCCCTCAACATGGGCGGGTGCTTTGGAAGGGGGGGCCGCGCGGCCCCCCCACCCCAAAGCACCTTGCCCCATGTTGATGAGGACAAGGGCCTCTTCCCCACAACCCTGGCCGTTAGTTGGCGGGGGGGCTTATCGGAATCCCCCTTTAATAAGGGGGCCCCCGGATCCTGGCCCCCCACTCTGTGAATGAGTATGGGGTACAATGTACCCCTATCCATTCACTTGGGAAAAAAAGTAAAAAAAAAAAAAAAAACACACAAGGGTTAAAATTGTTTATTGCACAGCTCCGGGGGTGCTCTTCCGTCTTTGGGGGGTCTTCTCGCCGGACTCCTCCGCTATCTTCTGCTCTTTTGCTAGCTCTTTCACTAGCGGAGGAGCACGGCTTTCTTCTTCGCCGCCGCCCTCTTCTTCCGACTTCGGGGGTCTTGTCCCCCTCTTCAGTTCTTCTTTCCGGGCCACCGCGCCTTCTTCTAGCTCTTTTATAGGCGGTGGCCCGGTCTGCTGTCGCCGTCTTCTGTTCTTCTTCTTTTCTGGAGATGCTGCCTCCGGTCACAATGGCAGGGACGCGGTGCACGGTGACTTGTATAGGGACATCACTGTATGTCCCCGCCCATTATGATGTCACAGTCCCAGACTAAGAAGAAGGTAGAGTAAGTTGTAGTCATATTCATGAGTACGCCAATGCCACTTTCTTCCCCCTTGCTGGACAATATTAGCGAATCAGCCTCACGTATGAATGTTTGCCATTTGATTGGACTGTGACAACGTTGCTACTTACCACGCCTTTGGATCTGTATTATTTCCATTACATCCCAAGTAAAACAGTTATTTGCAGAAACTGGTCTTCACGTAGGGCAATAATGTGATGAATAAGAAGTTATGTTTGGGAATAAAGATATGGGTTACTATGCACAGCCAATATCAGGGGAAGTAAATCTTTATGCGTAGAGTGGAAAAAAAAAACTGATTAGACAAGGAGCTGGTGGTGGTTACGGAAAGGGATCGCTCTCCTGGTGGTGGGATAAAAACCTGTCAGTGGAACAAGTGTCTCATGTGCCCTGGGTACATGGTTGGACCTGCTGAGCCTTATCTTAACATGAGAGCGCATGAAGAATCCTGTGAGACGGTGTGCCCCAGGAGTGAAGAGGGGTTGTTATGGACTGGGATCCGGGGGTTGGAGTAAGGAGGGTTTTAGACTCACCATCCATGCATGCGTGGTTGTGCCATTGAGTTCTTTGTTGAGAACCTTGGGCGGGAACTGGCTAGCTGGAGGTTTGGCCTCTTGTTGCAGTTAGGGAGGAGTGTCTACAAGGGGAACTTCTTTTGTATGGTGTATGAGCACGTACGCCAATGTGCCAGGGTCTTGAAGTTTCCCCCTTACATTTTGTTCTGTTGACACTACAGAAAGTGAGGGGGAATTCCTGCTTTAAAGCTGCAGATAGCAATAAAAACCTCATATTAAAAAAGGTTGCCCATGGGATTTTATACATGGATTGCACCAAACAAAAGTGAATCACTTCATATGGATGGGATACCTAGAATGAGGATGTTTTTCATCCTCCTGTACAGTACCGGATGGCGATGTTTAGACATTTTTTAGCTTTTGATGCCCTTTTACATCCTGGTGGTTTGTTCCCTCTGTTTCACCACCCACTGGTGTGCTGCTCTCCCCACAACTCCCAGACAGGACCGTATCCGTGGGGTGTTTTGCTGTATCCTCTTGTTGTCCGAGAACAAAACAGTAATATGTGCTTATACTTTATGGTGGACATCCTATATAAAACGTCAGTTTCCTGATGAAGTGAACATTGTTTCATGAAACGCGTTAAGTTTTAAGACTCTAGACTGTTCTCTGCTCTACAGGGGCGGACTGACAACTCATGGGGCCCCCCAGGCAATAGGAGATTATGGGGCCCCCCAGGCAATGGGAGATTATGGGGCCACACAGTATACACATACATGTATACACAGACATGTTTCTATTGGATGAGAAGGTACTGGAGAGGTGGGGCAGCTATAATTTTTAGACCAAAAGGATGTCGGTAAGGGACATTTCAGAGACGGATGTAAAAAAAACTGATTTTTACATACTGTCCCTGGTTTTACTGAGGCTGGCAACCCTGATAGGCCCCCCTAGTGGCCTGGGGCCCTTGGGCAGTGGCCGAATGGTCAGTCCGCCCCTCCTGCTGTATATGTATCATAACTAGATATGACTGTCTAATACATATTATGCTACCTTGACAAGGTTTTTATTATGTAGTTCAATAAAAGCTTATATTTTTTTTGAAACTTTTTGATTCAATTTTGTTTGGTGCAACTCATGTTTAAAATGCCACGGGCAACCTTTTAATATGAAATAGTCTACTCTCTGGGGATAGAGTTGCACCATTATCCATTGTACCAACGCCTCTACTCATGCTTAAAGAGGAAGTAAACCCTGATGAGTTTACTTCCTCTTTCATTCCATGCAAAGGCAAAGCATAATGGACTACTATGCATCGCATCGCATCGCATAGTAGTCCATTATGTGTCACTTACCTGACACAGGAGCCAGCGATGTCACCATTGTCCCCTGTAGTCCGCCGCATCCATCTTCTCGGTGGGGTCTCGCTGCTCTGCCGCTGTCATTCGGCGAAACCGCAATGACGTCATGCGCACGGGAGCTGACGATGCCGCTCTCAGTGCGCCTGCGTGCCGCTGTCTATGGTGCATGCGCCGTAGACAGCGGTGCCTGTCTTTCGGCAAATATCTCCTAAACCGTGTAGGTTTAGGAGATATTTCTTGGACCTACAGGTAAGCCTTAATCTAGGCTTACCTGTAGGTCAAAGTGTGTTGTAAGGGTTTACAACCACTTTAATTCAGCAATAAAAACCTCGGTTTTCTAATCCTTCCCATCTCAAGCCAAAAATAATTTACAACTTTAACTACGGTTCTGTTTTTTTTTTTTTTTTTTAACTTTTAGAAGTGAATGATGATCAAAGAGTAGAATATAAAATGCAGAAGGAAAAAAAAAAAAAAAACTTTTAGGGGGACTTTATAGTGATTCACAAACTTTCTGTAATGGTCATTACACCTTTCAATATATGAGGAGTGGATTTGCCCTGAAATCTATTTTATAATATTGGCATCTGTGCAATTCGCGGAAAGTTTTTTTTTTTTTTTTTTTTTTTTTTTTTTTTGTAAGCGAATCGCTCTCAGTCTATTAGTCAAATCCTGCTAACGATGTCTGTAAAAGATTCTTGCAGTTCTTTGTGCATGGAGCTGTGTTCTGAACAGATGTTATGGCCGCTTGTGTTTAATGAACTGGGCTGACTGCACTGTTAATAAAACAATTGTATTAAAGCCATGTTTTCACACGAAACCGCTGCCTAAGTGGGGCTTTTTTCTTTCCAGAAGACCATAAAATGTAATTTATATATAATAATTAGGAAAAAATGGAAAAGAGTGCTAGAAGTTTTATTATAAAAGGTAGCAGGCAAGGGGTGCTGTAAGGGTATATTTTCCATCGCAAATGTTCCATGTAGGAATGAACACATTAAGGTATCCTCAGATAAATTGTGACTGGCTGTGCCTACACAATCCAGATGATAAAGATATTCATGAACAATCTCTGTATTCATGTTTATGCCTGTGTGAAAGGTACTGTAGGTGCAGAAAGTCATGCACGGTTGTACAGGCTCTTCCTATGTACTAAAATTTCTTACTTTTATTTTCACTGCATAGTGTGAACTTCTCACAATGTGCATCAGAATAAAGTTGCCATTCATCCCCATTTCCTGGTAACAGTCCTTCCCTTATGTGATCGGTCTGTTCCTGAAGAATGGATGTCTCTGGATCCGTCCTAGGGAGCTGAGTACCATAAACTTTGCATAGCGCAGGCTCTAAGTTGTGACAAGTGTACGTTCAAAAAAAACGGCACATATAGAGCACCCATGTGCTCCAACCATGCCATTTTACATTGGTGCTTGGCCAGTGTGAGTTGGAGCCTGCCCTATGCAATGTCTACACTATATACTATCGGGCTTCCTGGGACAGTGCTAGACAATGGGGATGATGGGATGCAAGCTTAATCATGACCCCTGCACTCTGCGCGTTACTTAACCCTGACCCCTGCACGTTACTTAACCCTGACCCCTGCACTCCATGCTTTAGACTCTCTTGACCTATAACAGCATAGGTTCAGGTTTTAGTTAACCATACTCTCTTAAGCCCTGTCTGCAATTTGGCCATGTCCAGAATTCACTGTTGTGTGCTACATCATCTCCCCTCTTTTGGCCAAGGTATTTTGTCTTTGTACCTCTAAAGACTGCCTCTTGCTCCAAATTTCTGCAACCAATTGTTTCCCGGGCATGTTAAAAAGAGGGGGGTTGCTTTTGCTTGGCTAAAAATGAGTGTAGTTTTTTTTTTTAGGTATGGTCACAAGGCTGTTCCTGGATTTCATTTTGAAAATCTGGTACCTTTTTATAATAGAGGCTGTGGCTAATCAAATAGGGTCTGACTCATTCCCTGGGAGGGGGACATCCAATTTCCCGAACCTTACCGTGCCTTCGTTTTTTTTTTTTTTTTTTTTTATTGATTTTTACAAATACAGTAAAAAACATGCAGACGTACATACAAAAAAAAAACCTAGAACAACATTCCAGTCTCAGGCACTTGGCCCACGCAGGGGTGCCGAAAATCATAAGGCAAGGACAACAGACATGGTATAAGGCGGCCTTAAGATTTGTATGAACTTACAACGCAAGTAGTAAGAAGACCGGTGTACCACAAGCATTCTGACTTGCAGGTTTCCAGAGCCCAAGGGAACCCCATGCTCCCACAAGACTTTGGGTATCAACCGTTGGGTAATATGTGAAAAAATATAACTATCCACGGCCGTGGAAGGCTCTGCCAGCCATTTGGCCCAGACTGTCATATTTCTTGGGACAACCTCTGTGAAAATATCTATCTTTTTATAGTAGATCAGCCTTTCTCAACCTTTTCAACATGGAGGAACCCTTGAAATAGTTCTCCAGTCTCAGGGAACCCCTGCTAAAAATTTGACGTCTACAACTCATGATACATTAGTGTGATGGTCAGTGGGAAGAATGATCCTTACACTTGTGCTCATTGGGAAGAATTACTTCCTTACAGAGCGCTAAAAAGATCAATGGTGTCGGTGGGAACTTATCCGAAAGGCAGAAATGGCCCAATGCTGAAGCAACCCCTAGCTACCTCTGGAGGAACCCTAGGATTCCACGGAACCCTGGTTGAGAATCACTGTAGTAGAGTAAGGTGTTATTAGCTATTTCCAGAAAGATAGATATAAGTGAAGGGAACCATTTTTTCCAACAGAGCGTTCTAGCTTTCCTGGTATAGAATAGTAGGAGGCCAATCATAGTTCTCTCCGCTAAACTAGGGATTACTTCCTCTAGCAGGCACACCTTCAGGGAGGACACGATAGAGGTGCTGGCCAGTTAGTTAATTTCAGAGAGTGCCCTTTGGGATGGTTGCAGCGCCAACATGCCAAAGACTGGGCAGGTCCCATTTTGTGTAATCTATAGCCCTTGTACACACGGTCGGAGATTCCGACGGAATATGTCCTATCGGACCGTGTTGTCAGATATTCCGACTGTGTGTGGTCTCCATCGGACTGTTTCCGTCGGAATATCCGACGGACCAACTTTTCCAACTTACCGGTAAAATTGTCCGACAAAATGCTCCTATTGGACATACTCTGATCATGTGTAGCTTACTCCGACGGACAAAGTGCCACGCATGCTCAGATCAAATTCCTAGACCAAAGCTATTGGCTACTAGCCTGAACGTAGTCCCGTCGTAACGAAATAACGTCATCACGTTGTGTACAATCGGATTTAGTCCGACCGTGTGTATGCAACATCACTTCCGGACCTCTTCCGGAATTAATCCGTCAATTACTCAGACGGATTTGGTTGTCGGAATCTCTGACCGTGTGTACAGGGGCTTAGGGTGTAAGATGAGCTCTGTGGACAATCTTAAACCGAATGAGACGATCGTCCCTTTTTAGTTTTAGAAAAACTTTAACCTTCCTGGAGAATATGCGGTGACCTATCTGATTTTGGTGTTAAAAAACATTGCAAGAACTTCAAATTAGAGGATTGTTCCTGGAAACCAGAGACTGTTAAATTTATTCTAGAGATCAGAGGTCTGTAAATGTTGCAAATAAGGACTATTGGTGACTTGATGGTTTTGAACACGAGTAAGTATTAGGATGTCCTGTCTGTGAAACGCGTGATTCATTCCATTCCAGTGAGTAATGTATGAGAAAGCAGAGGTTGATGGGGTTTGTCAATAAGGCAGTGTAATGAATATGAGTAAACTGCAATCGCCCCTAGCAACTAAAGTTTAGATTACCGCAGTCATCTTGGGTAAGACTTTATGGCTGACTGGTTAGGATCTTTAATGAGTCAGCTCACTTAATAACCCTAAAAAAATGTTGTAGGTCAACAACACTAAGCTCTATCCCTTGGTGGGCTCATTAAATGTGCCATTTTCTCCAAAACCTGCAGTTTATAGAGAAACACAATGGGGTTTATTTGCTAAAATTGGAGAGTGCACAATCTGGTGTAGCTGCGCATGGTAGCCAATCGGCTTCTAACTTCAGCTTGTTCAATAAAGGTTCGACAAAAAACTGGAAGCTGATTGGTTTCTATGCAGAGCTGCACCAGATTTTTCACTCTCTAGTTTTAGTAAATTGACCCCAGAAGATCTTGTTGCATTTTCTCCAAAGTTGCCCCATGTATACAAACCTTAACCGGTTCCCGACCGGCGCACGCCGATGTATGTCGGCAGAATGGCACGGGCAGGCATATTGGCGTACAGGTACGTCCAATCTTTAATGCCGCTCTGCCATCAGGAGCGCGCCGCCGGTGGCACGCTTCTGCGCTGGTCGGGACCCCCGTGAGTCCGGTCACGGGTCCCGCGGACTCGATCGCCGCGGGCATACCCACGATTGTCTCACGGGGCTGCTGAACGAGGAAATACCGCTGTAAATAGCATTTCCCCGTTCTGCCTAGCAACTAGTGACGCTGATCTCTGCTCCATGTGATTGGATCAGAGATCAGTGTTCACTAAATTAAAGCCCAACCCCCCACAGTTAGTAACACACCCCTAGGAACACTTAACCCCTACACTGCCACCCACTGGTTAACCCGTTCATTGCCAGTGTCATTTACACAGGAATCACTGCATTTATATAGCACTGATTGCTCTATAAATGACAATGGTCCCAAAAATGTGTCAAAAATGTCCGATGTGTCCGCCATAATGTCGCAGTCACAATAAAAAACGCTGATCGCCGCCATTACTAGTAAAAAAAAAAAAAATTATTAATAAAAATGCCATAAAACTATCCCCTATTTTGTAAACGCTATAACTTTTGCGCAAACCAATCAATCGCTTATTGCAATTTTTTTTACCAAAAATATAAAATATAAATAGAAGAATACGTATCTGCCTAAACTGAGGGAAAAATTTTTTTTTATATATTTATTCTAACAAAGTAAAAAATTATGCATTTTTTTCAAAATTGTAGCTCTATTTTTGTTTATAGCGCAAAAAATAAAAACCACAGGGGTGATCAAATACCACCAAAATTTCTATTGGTGGGGAAAAAAAGGACGTCAATTTTGTTTGGGAGCCACGTCGCACGACCGCGCAATTGTCAGTTAAAGAGACGCAGTGCCGAATCGCAAAAAGTGGTCTGGTCTTTGACCAGCAAAATGGTCCGGGGCTGAAGTGGTTAAGGAGTTAACTGCCTGTCATTTTTTTCATTAACATATCCACACAATTGAAATATTTTTTTTTTTTCTTTCAAGTCCGTCTTTAAAGGTGTTCCAGTTAGCATTGCCACCTGTCCAGGATTCACCCGGACAGTTCAGGGTTTTAATCATAAGTCCACCTGAAACCCGGACACATTATTCAGACCAGGCTGTGGCTCCCCAAGTAACCGAGATAGTCATGCACAATTCTGTTGACGCTGCAGGCGGCTGTTTGGGGGCAGGTTTGGCATCACTGACGGGTGGGGTGATGTCAGCAAGAGCAATTTGGCCACAACCACTGGCTCGCTCTGCGCACTACATCTGCTTGGGGCACCCAAATGTGTCCCAGGTCTTTAATAATCCTATAGTGTTTCCGGCAAAAACAAAATTTACTGCCCTGTGCCACAAAAGTGTCCGGGTTTGGCTTGAAGAAAAGGTGGCAACCCTAGTTCCAGTTAACCTTTTGATAATTTAAAGGTGTCTGTACGTATGCTGATATATAATGTAGCAAAATTTGAAAGACCAAGCAGCTCAAATAATGATGTAATATTCACATATATAGTCTCAACGCCTCTCTTTGGTTAGTCATTGGGGCTCTCCATGATATCAATGGATTGGTATAAAGGCATTGGAGGGGTTGGGTCACATAGCATGCAGAGCTCTTGGAGCTAAAGTCCTATCTGAACATACATCATGTGTAGTTCTGATTTATTAGCCATGGGTTAGTTTTAAAGTGTATGTACAGTACACCCTATGAACAAACTTCTCATTTTTGCTCCCTTTTTAGTCTGTTTAATAGAACAAAACATATTTTATTTATTATCACTACGGAGCTGCTTGGGCATAAGAAGCGCTGTCTGCCATTAAATGGCTTTGATTGGCTTGTCACCTTTTTGTTGTTGGTGGGAAAACTCTTCCAACATGAAGAAAACTATCACGAGAGGTAGGTAGTGTACTGCTTGTGTTCCCTGGGTTTCTAAAGGCCCGTACACACGATTGGACTTTTTGCCAACAAACATGCAAATTAGCTGTTTTGAGGCAACATCCGACCGTGTGTACGCTCCATCGGACCAACTTTTTTTGGTTTTCATCAGACTTTTGTTGGCTGTGCGAACGGACAAACTTTTTCACAACATAAATCCGATGGAGCAAAGTCTGATCGTTTGTACAGAAAACCATCGAGTACAAACAGGCATGCTCAGAACCAATGCAAAAGATCAGACAACAATACAGAAGTTGACCAAAGATGGTGCCGGAGTAATTGAACGTCCTCTTTTGAAGTGTCGTCAGTACGTTGAAACGTCACTACGTTCGTGTTTGTTGCCTAAAAAGTCTGATTATGTGTATGCAATACAAACTTACGGTCAACGCCCTTTGTACAAAAGTCCACGGGAAAGTTTGTACAAAGTCCGATTGTGTGTATGGGGCTTAAGGCCATGCCAAGCCAAAAAAAGGCCAAATAATTTACTTTAAACATTAATTGAACTGTCCAGTAAAAACATTGTTGGAAGATGAGTGGTGAGGCTAATTTCAATAATAATGGCTCACTTTGTTGGCTGGGTATGTGTCTCAGAGCTGCAAGTGTAAAGTTCCCATTAAGGGTAATTCTACCTAATACAAATAATATTTTTGAGGAGATGATCTCCATGTTCCATCCAAAGGCTTTTCGTACTCATGAAAGACTGTAGTGGTTAGATCTGTTTGCCACAGATATGATAATCCTCATCTTCTCTCCTCTATTGTTTACCCCTCCATTTGTGGGAGTTATAATACACCATATGGCCTAAGTAAATGATCATTCCTCCTAATCATTGAGTTCAGGTGCACATAGCCTGCTCTAAAAAAAAAAAAAGACTTCTAAAAATGATTTTTAGTAGTTTGTGTGGCTGGACAGAGCCCTACTGAACACCATTGGGATGGTTCATCCCAACTCAACCCAGTATAATCCTACTGAACACTTTTGGGATGAACTGGAGTGCCAATTGTGAGTCCAGTCTTATCATCCAACATCAGTACCTGATGGCTGAATTGGTACGAAGTTTCATAGACACACTCCAAAATCTTGTGGAAAACCTTCCTGGAAGAGTAGGGACTGTTCTAGCTGCAAAAGGAAAAGCCACCTTCATATTAAAGTGGTTGTAAACCCTCCCCCACAACTTTGTGCCATGCAAATCGGCATAAAAAACCTTAATGAACACTGCTTGTAGATATCTCCTTACTTAGTATTGTTGTAATCCTTGTTGTTCTGTAGAATGAAGTCACTGAGCATGCCCAGATCTCCCCTGTTTTAAGGCACACTTTCTATGTCTTATCTATCTGTTATCAGGACTTCCTACTGCACAATACTGAACTCTGCTAATCACTCAGAGCTTCCTCCTACACGCCATGTGACCATGTGACCTCACATACAGTCTAAACTTGGCCATTACTGCAGTCTTATCAGCTGAAGCTGATAAGTCTGACAAAGGGAAACATTAGACATCGGCACAAGTAAATACTATAAAATAAACAAGTAAGCTATGAACAGGGAAGCAGGGTTGCCATAGAAACGCCGGATTAAGACGGAGGCTTGGTTAACAGTACAGGAAGTGCACAATGTAAGGGCGGAAATACACTCCACTGTGGACTCAGAAAACAATACTTAAGATGGTGCTGCCTAACCCCCGGAAACAAGTTTTTTTTTTTATTTTTTTTTAAGTTTCTTTAAACAGTAAGTAATATGCGATTTGGGCTGGATTACAGTGGCTATAGTCTGATAATTACTTATTATAGGGGACTAAATGAAAAGCAGCATTAGAGTGGGAGAGTTTACTTCCTCTTTAATGGCCATGGTTTTGGAATGGGCTGTTCAACAAGCTTGGTGTTGTTTTTTTTTTTTGCCAGTATAGTGTAGTATTCTGGCTTCAGGGAGATGGCAAATGTGATTTTAGACAAGAAGGCAAGACTAAGAAGAAGTATTTGGACATATGTACGATGTTTGTGATTAGTGCAAATGAGTGCATCACTGGCCTTGCAATGTCAAATGTGTGTGAACTGTTGTAGTTGACCAACTCACAGAGTTGCTAGCCCTTTAAACCAGCCTGGAAGTTATTTTTACACCCAATAGATGACCAATGTAATTCCATTAAGGCTGTTAAGCCTCTAATAAATAATTCAGGATCTCTGACATTCCCTGATTAGCCGAAACTTAAGGTAGAATCCATAAATAGTGTATTTTCTGTATCTGCTGAGTAATCTATATGAGAATCAATGTTTAAGCTATCACTTAGGGATTCCAGTTGCCGGGAAGAGATTTAATAAATTGCCTGTCTTTGAATTGTTATAAACAATGTCTATTCTTCATCTCTTTACAGTGATGATTCACTGACGGTTGAGGAACCTTCCTCCAATTCATGGATGATCATGAAGCCTTGTGAGCGGTGGCAGAGCTCAGGCAAGTCCATGGAGCTTGGAGCAGCGGATTGACCCCCACACAGAGACCAGAACAAAGATGAGCAAGCTCCCCTTCCAGAACAACAGAGCCATGCAGGACCGGCGGAGTGTTTGTGTGTTCCTTCCAAACGATGACACCTTGAGTATCATCATCAGTGTGAGTACCTGCTTATCCGTTCCGACTTAAAGCGGAGTTCCACCCAATTTTGAGAGGTGGTCTTAAACGAAAGACCTCTCCACCCCTCATTTTTGAATATTTAATACATTTTTTTTTAGATTCTAACTTGCCTCTTTTGGAAGTACTAAAATTACTTCCGATCTAACCAGAGGCCACGGCCAAGGACGTGACATCCTCTTCTGCGGCGAGCCACCCCCCCCCCCCCCATTGTCTTGAGGGACCTGTGTGTGTGTGTGTGTCCCAGAAGACAAGCTGGCCATTCCCAAAGTGTTGCGTGACTCACACAAGCGCAGTCGGAAACCAGCAGGGAAGCCGCAAGGCTCCACTGCCGGTTTACCTTAGTTGGAATGGCGGCACCTGCACCCAATCCGATGGATGGATCGGCCTCAGGGGCCGACATCGTGAGCTCCCTGGACAGGTAAGTGTCCTTATTAAAAGTCAGTGTTTGCAGCTTAAAAATAAACTTAAAAATAAAAATTTTGGCTAGAGCACCGCTTTAAAATTAATTGTAGACAAAACATTTATTTTTTTTGTTCTATTCATAGTTAAAGCGGGAGTCCGCCGGGAGTTCCGCCGTTTTTATTTTTTTATTTTTTATTTTTTTAAAAGCCAGCAGCTACAAATACTGCAGCTGCTGACTTTTAAAATAAGGACACTTACCCGCCCAGCGCGCCCGCTATGTCGGCACCTGAAGCCGATCTCTCGATAGTCTCTCGGGTGCTGCCGCCGCCATCTTGGGTATGGGAATCAGGAAGTGGAGCCTTTCGGCTTCATTTCCCGGTTCCCTACTGCGCATGCGCGAGTCGCGCTGCGCAATAAGGATGGTCCCGCTGCCTCTGGGATCTGTGTGTTTCCCAGCAGGCAGCGGGGGACTTTCGGAAAGGGGCATAGATTCTGCAGAATCTACGCCCCTTTCCGCAGATAGCTATGCTGGAAGTGGGTGCAGATACCTGTACTGTACAGGTACCTGCACCCCCCTCCCCCCTGAAAGGTGCCAATTGTGGCGCCGGAGGGGGGGAGGATTCCAATGAGCGGAAGGTCCACTTTAGGGTGGACCTCCACTTTAAGAAAATAGTTGGTTAAGGTATAGAACCCATGTAAGGTCTATACTGCTTCCTGGGACATCTCTGAGAGATTTAGCCTGACATCCTACCCCATGGACAACATCTAAAGCTTAACTTTAGGCAAAAAACAAATACTTCCTAAAAACAAGAAGCTTGTATATTCTTACTAAATCTTGGTGTGATTTGTGCATTACTTCCAGATCTGTGCAGTAATTCAGCGTGAGACAAACCCTCTGTACAGGAGCTTCCTGTAATAAAGACCGCTCACTGCTGCTCTCTTCTTGTGCAGGGTGACTGGTCTTGTCTCCGCCCCCCTCCTGTAGTTTTCTGCAGGCAGCCTGTAGTAAGTGGAGCCTGCTGGGGCCCCTTTACAGCTCTGCTCTTAGCTCAGGCTATGTGCAGCCCAGTGATGATGGCACTTCTACTTTATGGAGGTAACTGCTAGGTTTGCAAGGGCATCTGGTGCGTGAAAATGTGATTTATATTCTTTGAGGCTATTGACAAATATATTTAGTTTAAATTTGTTTTGCCCAGGGCTTACATTTAAGCAGACATAAAATGAGAGGCATTCTCCAACCGCAACACAGGCAGAAATAAAATTTCCTTTTCTTAATTGCAGCTAGGAAAAGCTAGAACCCCTGTCAGATTTGTATTTCTTATTAAAAATGTTAAAGGCTTCTGATCTTTGAAGTGACTGAACCCATATCCTGCTTTTGTATCAGTGGAACCACTTAATTATTTAACCACTTTCAGACCGGACCATTTTGCTGGTAAATGACCAGAGGTCTTTTTACAATTTGGCACTGCGCTGCTTTAACTGGTAATTGCGCGGTCATGCAATGTTGTACCCAAACAAAATTTGCGTCCTTTTCTTCCCACAAATAGAGCTTTCTTTTGATGGTATTTGATTGCCTCTGCGATTTTTATTTTTTGCGATATAAACGTAAAAAGACCGCAAATTTTGAAAAAAAATGATATTTTCTACTTTTTGTTATTAGAAAAATCCAATAAACTCAATTTTAGTCATACATTTAGGCCAAAATGTATTCAGCCACATGTCTTTGGTAAAAAAAAAGTCAATAATTGTATATTTATTGGTTTGCGCAAAAGTTGTCACATCTACAAACTAAGGTACGTTTTCTGGAATTTACGCAGCTTTTAGTTTACGACTGCCTATCTCATTTCTTGAGGTGCTAAAATGACAGGGCAGTACAAAACCCCCCCAAATGACCCCATTTTGGAAAGTAGACCCCCTAAGGAAATTGATAAGAGGCATGTTGAGCCCATTGAATATTTTATTTTTTTGCCTCAAGCGATTGAATAATGACAAAAAAAAAATTTTTTTTTTTTTTTACACAAAGTTGTCACTAAATGATATATTGCTCACACATGCTATGGGCGTATGTGAAATGACACCCCAAAATAAATTCTGCTGCTTCTCCTGAGTACGGGGATACCACATATGTGGGACTTTTTGGGAGCCTAGCCGCGTACAGGGCCCCGAAAACCAAGCACCGCCTTCAGGCTTTCTAAGGGCGTAAATTTTTGATTTCACGCCTCACTACCTATTACAGTTTTGAAGGCCATAAAATGCCAAGATGGCACAAAACCCCCACAAATGACCCCATTTTAGAAAGTAGACACCCCAAGCTATTTGCTGAGAGGCATGTTGAGTCCATGGAATATTTTATATTTTGCCACAAGTTGCGGGAAAATTACAAACTTTTTTTTTTTTTTTTTTTTTTTCACAAAGTTGTCACTAAATGATATATTGCTCATGCATGCCATGGGCATATGTGAAATGACACCCCAAAATAAATTCTGCTGCTTCTCCTGAGTACGGGGATACCACATATGTGGGACTTTTTGGGAGCCTAGCCGCGTACGGGGCCCCGAAAACCAAGCACCGCCTTCAGGCTTTCTAAGGGCGTAATTTTTTGAGTTCACTTCTCACTACCTATTACAGTTTTGAAGGCCATAAAATGCCAAGATGGCACAAAACCCCCACAAATGACCCCATTTTAGAAAGTAGACACCCCAAGCTATTTGCTGAGAGGCATGTTGAGTCCATGGAATATTTTATATTTTGCCACAAGTTGCGGGAAAATTACAAACTTTTTTTTTTTTTTTTTTTTTTTCACAAAGTTGTCACTAAATGATATATTGCTCATGCATGCCATGGGCATATGTGAAATGACACCCCAAAATAAATTCTGCTGCTTCTCCTGAGTACGGGGATACCACATATGTGGGACTTTTTGGGAGCCTAGCCGCGTACGGGGCCCCGAAAACCAAGCACCGCCTTCAGGCTTTCTAAGGGCGTAATTTTTTGAGTTCACTTCTCACTACCTATTACAGTTTTGAAGGCCATAAAATGCCAAGATGGCACAAAACCCCCACAAATGACCCCATTTTAGAAAGTAGACACCCCAAGCTATTTGCTGAGAGGCATGTTGAGTCCATGGAATATTTTATATTTTGCCACAAGTTGCGGGAAAATTACAAACTTTTTTTTTTTTTCACAAAGTTGTCACTAAATGATATATTGCTCACGCATGCCATGGGCATATGTGAAATGACACCCCAAAATAAATTCTGCTGCTTCTCCTGAGTACGGGGATACCACATATGTGGGACTTTTTGGGAGCCTAGCCGCGTACGGGGCCCCAAAAACCAAGCACCGCCTTCAGGCTTTCTAAGGGCGTTACAGTTTTGAAGGCCATAAAATGCCAAGATGGCACAAACCCCCCCCCCCAAATGACCCCATTTTAGAAAGTAGACACCCCTAAATTTAGGGGTACACTAGTGAGACTAGGTAATAAATGGCGGGTGCCCTGAAACTATAAAAAAATAACTAACCAACCAGCGTCACCTGTAACAGTTATATGGTGATCACTGGTGAAAGGGTTAACTAGGGGGCAATCAGGGGGCTTTATGCGGTAGTATATGGGGGTCCCTGGCGCTATAAAAAGCTGCGGCGAACCTAAATACCTACCTGCCTAACTAGCGTCACCTGTGACACTAATACAGCGATCAGAAAAACGATCGCTTATTAGGCTGGGTTCACACTGGAGCGATGCGGGAACGCCACGAATGCGCGGCGGGTTCCCGCATCGCATGCCTCCCGGCGGCAGTTCACACTGCCCTATGCGAACTGCTGGGAGTGTCAGTGAAATGTTAATGACACCCCCAGATCAGTTCGCATATCGCAGTGCGATCTGCAAACTTGGATCGCATGGTGTGAACACCCATGCGATCCGATTCTGCTGCGGACCAAAAAAAGGGTCCCGTGCGAGTTTGCGGCGGGTGCGGCGGGTGCGACACGAATTCAGCCATACTATCTGTATAGCTGAACTCGAATCGCACAGAGATCGGATGTGATTTGCACTGCAGTGCGGTGCGAATCACATCCGTTCTCATAAACCGCTGCAATGTGAACCCAGCCTTAGTGACACTGGCGACGGGGGGTGATCACGGGGTTAAACCTTTATTGGGGGGGTTAGGGGGGTACCTTAGAACTAAAGGGGGCTAACCCTAACTGCCCTAACAGTTATTAGTCACAAATGACACCTGCCGGGTGATCAGGGGGTTAAACCTTTATTAGGTAATAAATGGCGGGTGCCCTGAAACTATAAAAAAATAACTAACCAACCAGCGTCACCTGTAACAGTTATATGGTGATCACTGGTGAAAGGGTTAACTAGGGGGCAATCAGGGGGCTTTATGCGGTAGTATATGGGGGTCCCTAGCGCTATAAAAAGCTGCGGCGAACCTAAATACCTACCTGCCTAACTAGCGTCACCTGTGACACTAATACGGCGATCAGAAAAATGATCGCTTATTAGGCTGGGTTCACACTGGAGCGATGCGGAAACGCCGCGAATCCGCGGCGGGTTCCCGCATCGCATGCCTCCCGGCGGCAGTTCACACTGCCCTATGCGAACTGCTGGGAGTGTCAGTGAAATGTTACTGACACCCCCAGATCAGTTCGCATATCGCAGTGCGATCTGCAAACTCGGATCGCATGGTGTGAACACCCATGCGATCCGATTCTGCTGCGGGCCAAAAAAAGGGTCCCGTGCGAATTTGCGGCGGGTGCGGCGGGTGTGGCGGGTGCGGCGGGTGCGGCGAATGGCTGAACTCGAATCGCACAGAGATCGGATGTGATTTGCACTGCAGTGCGGTGCGAATCACATTCGTTCTCATAAACCGCTGCAATGTGAACCCAGCCTTAGTGACACTGGCGACGGGGGGTGATCACGGGGTTAAACCTTTATTGGGGGGGTTAGGGGGGTACATTAGAACTAAAGGGGGCTAACCCTAACTGCCCTAACAGTTATTACAGTCACAAATGACACCAATGCAAAAAAAAAAAAAAAAAAAAAAAAAATGACATTGGTGTCACTGTGACTGGGGGGCAGGGGTAATTGGGGGGGTGATCGGGGGGTAAAGGGGGGGTGTGAGTGTGCCTGGCATGTTCTACTGTGTGTGGGATGTGTTGGTGCAACTCACTGATCCGCTCTCCGTGTCGGAACGAAAAATACCGACACGGAGGAGAGAATACATCACTTCCTCTCCTGTGTTTACATTACAGGAGAGGAAGTGATGTCACCGGGGATTTCCATTCGTCGGGAGCGATCGCGAGGGGGTGGCCATGAATGAATGGCCGTCCCCTCGTCCGGGATCGCTCCCGAACGAAAACCGACCGCCGCAGGCACCGGGCGGGGGCCCGATCGGGCCCCCGACCCGCGGGAGGCAAATCACGTACATGTATGTGATTATGCCTGCCTGTGCCATTCTGCCGACGTACATCGGCGTGAGGCGGTCGGCAAGTGGTTAAAGGCCCCCAACCTCACGACAGCAGCTTGGGGACAATATCCCAACTAGTCAGAGACCTTCATGTCCTAAATTCCCATTTCAGCCCACCATTAAAGTGGTTGTAAACCCTTACAAACCACTTTGACCTACAGGTAAGCCTAGATTAAGGCTTACCTGTAGGTCCAAGAAATATCTCCTAAACCTATATGGTTTAGGAGATATTTACAAAAAGACAGCCACTGCTGTCTACAGTGCATGCGCCGTAGACAGTGGCGTGCAGGCGCACTGGGCAGGCCGCAGATTGCGGCGATATGCCGTTCGTGTCGGCTCCCGTGCACATGTGCGGGAGTGACATCATCACAGCGCCAGAGCCGCGAGACCGGGAAGTCACTCCAGGATCCATGGCAGTGGAGGACCGCTTCGGGGGCTTCGTTCTCAGGTAAGTTATTCATAATGAGCTAGTATGCTATGCATACTAGCTCATTATGCCTTTGCCTTGCAGGTTGCTTTTTTTTTTTTTCCCCATGGGTTTACAACCACTTTAATCGGAGGGTTCCATCCATACCACAGATGGGTCCCCAACAATTAGACTACCACCTCCAAAGGCCATCTCCAAAATGTTTCTGTAATTTGCGGTTTCCCACAGCTGGCAGTCAACATAGGCCAGTGATGGCGAACCTTGGCACTCCAGATGTTTTGGAACTTCATTTCCCATGATGCTCATGCACTCAGTAGTGTAGTTGAGCATCATGGGAAATGTAGTTCCAAAACATCTGGGGTGCCAAGGTTCACCATCACTGACATAGGCTATGGTGTACACGAATATAAACGGAGACCCCAGTAATCACCTGGGAGGCAAAGGGGTTGCTTTAGTGACAAAATGTCATAAAATGCTGAAAAAAATAGAAACTTTATTTTAAATTCAAGCCAAGAGCGTTCAATACTAAAAACCATTTAGCTTCCAACAACACAGGATCACACAAATCCACGGAAAGCACCATGGGTGAAGGTGCGTACAAGACCGACCAACAAACAAAAAAACGAACGCAAAACACAATATGCTGGTCGTAATAACCATTTTGTGTGTTGTGTTGTGTTGTGTTTTTTGTTTGTTTGGTCTTGTATGCACCTTCACCCTTGGTGATTTTCGTGGATTTGTGTGACGATGGAGGCCAAATTGTTTTTAGTATTAAACACTCTTTATGAATGAATTTAAAATAAAGTTTATTTTCCTTTCAGCAAACCCCATTATGATCTTTTGTCACTAACGTAGCCCCTTTGCCTCCCCAGGTAATCTATTGCCAGGATCTCTGTTTATATATGTGTTTGTTTGGTTACAGTGACAACACCCGATTTGGTGAGTGGTCTATGGGCATGTATGATGGCTGATGATTAACTAGGGCCCGATGTTGTTTCAGGTTTATGTGTTCATGAAGCCTTAGGCTTCATGTAAACTAGCAGCTCCTAAACTTGAGTTTCTTTTTTTTTTTTCCAAAGCTCCAACTCCATAATAGTCTACGGGGTTGGTTTACTAAAGGCAAATAGACTGTGCACTCCAGAGCTTAGTAATGAGCTTCACTTTACAAAAAGTACCCAATCATGTTCACAGCTGGGCGGCACAGTGGGCTAGCCCCTTCACCTAGCAGTAAAAAGGGTCGCTGGTTCAAATCCCAACCACAACACTACCTGCCTGGAGTTTGCATGTTCTCCCTGTGCTTGCGTGGGCTTCCTCCCACACTCCAAAGACATGCAGGTAGGTTAATTGGCCTCTGTCCAAAATTGGCCCTAGTATATGAATGAAGACTTTGGATTGTGGGCTCCTTGAGGGCAGGGCCAGATTAACCTAGGGGCTATTGGAGCTGAAGCTCCAAGCCCCTACCTTTTTAATATAGGCCCAGCAGGGTTGGACTGACCATGTGGGCACTGCCATTGCACTACAAATGCTGTCCACTGCCAAAAACCCAGCTCCAAATGCATTTAAAAAAAAAATAAAAAAAAAATTATAAAAAAATGAAACAAAAAAAAAAATGCTGACACCGTCCACTGCACTACACTACACTACTTACACCATCCACTGCCATCCACTGGAAAAAAAAATAATTAAGAGTAAAATTGTAAAAAGAAAACATAAAAAAAAAGTGTATATATAAGAATGTAAACAATAAAAGATTGTAAAAAATGATCAAAAAAAATGTCAAAAAAAAAAAGTATACAGAAAATTTGGGCTCCTTCGCACGGGTTCTCCTGCACCTAGTGTGAATGAGCAGTTTGTTAAAAATACCTAATTTGTTTTAATAAAAATTTTGCATTTTCATTTTATTAAAGAGGGATTCCACCAAAAAAAAATAAAAAATATTAAAAGCCAGCAGCTATAAATACTACAGCTGCTGACTTTTAATAAATGGACACTCACCTGTCCCGGGGTCCAGCGATGCCGAGGCCGATCGATCTCTCGGCTGCTGCAGTCACCATTCTAGGTGAGGGAATCAGGAAGTGAAGTGAATCGGCTTCACTTCCCGGTTCCCTTCTGCGCATGTGCGAGTCGTGCAGCGCAATAGGACCTGTGGTGTCCCAGCAGACAGCGCGGCAGGGCAGGAAATGACAGACTCCCACGGGAGTCTATGCCCGGAAGTGGGTGTAAATACCTGTCTTTGACAGGTATCTCCACCCCCCTCCCCCCTGTAAGGTGCCAATTGTGACACCAGAGGGGGGGGAGGGTTCCGATCAGCAGAAGTTCCACTTTAGGGTGGAACCCCGCTTTAACCATAGAAACGACCCTCAAGTCCTCAGCACCAGGCCCATGATGCTCTTAATCCGGCCCTGCTTGAGGGTAGGGACCGATGTGAGAGTGCAATGTACAGGGATAGGGACAATTGTAGACACTCGGGTTGAACTGGATGGACTGGTGTCTTTATTCAACCTTACTAACTATGTAACTATGTGCAAGGAAAATTAAGATTACATTTTGCTTGCACGTGATTGGATTATGGAAGTTGGCAGAGATCTTGCTCTGCAAGATCAACTGCTCTTGCAGAGTGCAACTTGCCTTTAGTAAATCAACCCCTATGGTGTCAATATACACATAGGCTTTTAGCAGACTTTAGGAGCTGCTGCGCTTAGGGGAGCTTCAACCTCCCTCTCCTGAACGCAGAAGAATCGCATTCAGGATAGGAACCGCCAGCTGCAGAAAACCGCAAACTGATTTTATAGCGGTTTGCATTTTCCCGTGGCCGCGATAAATGTAAGGCAGTGTGTACATGAAGCCAAAAGAAGATTGCAGTTTTTATTGAGGCTCCATGAAAATTAGCATTTTTTTTTTTTTTTTTTAAGCTTAACCACTTGCTTACTGGGCACTTAAACCCGCCTCCTGCCCAGACCAATTTTCAGCGCTGATGCACTTTGAATGACAATTGCGCGGTCATACAACACTGTACCCAAATTAAATTTTTATCATTTTTTTTCCACAAATAGAGCTTTCTTTTGGTGGTATTTAATTACAGCTGGGAGTTTTATTTTTTGCTAAACAAAGATGCAAAATAAAAGAAAATAAAAAAATCATGTTTCAAATTTTGCAAACAGGTCATTTTTCTCCTTCAAATGCGCTAATGAGGCTGCACTGGTGGGCACCGATAGGCACGGTTAAGGTGGCACCGATAGGCACGGATAAGGCGGTACTGATGGGCACAGATAAGGCGGCATGGATGGGTGGCACGGATAGGTACCACTGATAGATGGGACTGGTGGCACTGCTGGGTGGCACTGATGGGCACTGGTAGGTGACACTGATGGGCACGGATATGTGGCATGAGGTGCAGCACTGTTGAGGCAGATTGTGGGCACTGATGGGTGGCACTGTGGGCACTGATGGGTGGCACTGTGGGCACTGATGGGTAGTACTGATGGGTGGCACTTTTACTATAATTAGGTGGCACTGGCAGGGGGCAGGTGGGCACTGATGAGCTGGCCGTGATCGGGACTGAAGTCCCTCTCACGGCCGCTGGTGATCAAATAGCCGATTACCGTCTCCGTTGTGTCACATGATCAGCTATCATTGGCTGACAGCTGATCACGTGGTAAGGGGTCGGGATCGACCCCTTGCTCTGATCTGTGATTAGGCGAGTCTCATAGACTTGCTGATTACAGAGCGCGCCGCGCGCGCTCCTCAGGGGGTGCGCAGGCCGCTCGTGAACGGGACGACGTCAATAGACTTAGTCCCGGCAAAGCAGGTCAGAGCGGATCTCAAGCGGTTAAAAAAACTGGATAAAAAAAAAAAACGCCGGTAATAGCTTTTTGTAGGAGCGCTAGTGTTTTACACGCTAATGTTTCTGCTGGAAAAGCTCAACAAAAACAATCTTTCTGCTGCTAGAAGCTGAAGCTCAATTTTGGTCAGAAAAAGCTCTGATGGTTATTCCAACGGGATTTTGCTCAAGCTGTCTTGCCTACACACGGCCACACCAAATTCCGATCATCAAGAACGCGGCGATGTACCTGCGACGGGACTAGAAAAAGGAAGTTCAGTGGCCAATAGCTTCCGTCTTGTATTTGAATCTGAGCATGCGTGAGTTTTTGCGCGTCGCAATTGCATACACACGAATGCTTTTTCGGATAGGAACTTCTTCCGACTGAAAAAATTGAGAACATGCTGTCAATCTTTTGCTAGCCGAAATTCGGGCAGCAAAAGTCCAATGGAGCATACACACGATCGCATTTTCTGACCAAAAGCTCTAATCGGTCTTTTGCTGGCCGAATTTCCGACCGTGTGTACGCGGCATAAGAGGCTTAAGTAGTGTGCATGGACATATACCGGTAGGATAACACTATTTTAGCTTCTAGGAGCAGAAAAAAATGCTAATGGCTTCTAGGAGCTTAAAAAATACTAGTGCACATGGAGCCTAAAACGGATATAGTTTCACGTTAAGACACCTTTCCACTGAGGTGGTTTTCAGGCATAGAAATGGCGCCTGAAAACAGCCTCCCATTCATTTCAGCAGGACCGGGACAAGGGGTTGGCAGGAGGGGCGGCTGTCCTGGGTACTGTGGTATCATGTGAGGTGGGGGGGGGGGGGATTTGTGCTGGAAAGGGAGATTTGGGGGGGGGGGCAGCAGGGAGTAAGTATTGTTCTAGGAGGGGAAATTTGGGGGGTATGCTAAGTTAGCGGGGAGAAGGAATGGGGGATGAAGATTTGTGCTAGGAGGGATGATTGGGGCACTTTGTGCTGGAAGGGGAGATTTGCAGTGGGGTTATTGGCAATTTTAGGGGTAGATAATTTGTGCTAGGAGTGATTTTTTTTTTTGGGGGGGGCACTTTAATTGGGGGGATTTGGGGAATGGGGGGGTAAGATTTGTGCTGGGAGGGGGGATTTCAGCAGGGGGACAGATTTGCACTGGGAGGAGGGGCAATTTATGCTTAGGGGGTGAAAAATTAGTGCTCCGTTTTTTTGAGGGGGGGGGGGGGGGTGGGATTTTTGATGACACATAATGCTCATACACCTTGGGGGCGGGGGGGGGCGCAGTTTCGCATGTTTGCCCTGGGCTCTGGATGACCTTGTCCCGGCTCTGCATTTCAGTGTGACTTTTCATACTGGGGCGGTGCGCTTGCAGAACGTTAGGAAAAGTCCTGTAAGCGTTAGACATGGGCGCCGTCAATAAATTTGTTTCGTTCTGTTCCATTACTGTTCGTATTAAAATTAATTCGTACTTCATAATTCGTGTCCGAAATTCAATTTCAATTCGTACAAAATACGAATTGTCGTTAGGTTCGTTAGCTTGTACGAACGTTTGTTACGATGAATTTAAAGGCAAAAATATACCTCAATATGACAGTCAATGCTGATGGAAGTTTGGTTTTTATCCGAAATACGAAATTCCGTTGAAGAATTTCCTATCCGAAATACCAATTTTCGTTCGATGAGGGGCTCCCACCATCCCTGTGCTGTGCTGATTTCCTCCTGGGGATTCATAAACAAAAGTTCTTATTTCGTACAAAATTCGGACGCATGGCAATTTGTATTTCGGATCCTCCCGAAACGTACGAATTTAAGGAAATTTGTACGAATTTGAGATTCGTACGAAACTAATCGTACATGTCTAGTAAGCGGCACTAAATCTGCTAGATCTTTGGGGCGGTTTGGGAGCAATGGGCAGCGCTTCCAAAGCGTCTGAAAAGCGATTTTGGGAAGCGCCGCAACACAGGCGATTTTAACCCCTTCTTTGGGGTTAAAAGCGCCCCACTGGCAGCCGAAAAAGCGCCGCTTAAACAAGCGGTGCATCAGCGCTAATGTGGCCACGGCCCCAGTGTGAAAGGGGTCTAAGTGACATTTGTTTCCTTTTCTGTAAACCACAAACCGTCCAAGCGCATAAAGTGTTTCTGTAAAAACCACGGCCACGCCCACTGTCTGTACATTTTATTGCCTTCTTCTTCTTTTTTTTTTTTTTCCCAATGATGTAACATGTAACTTTTATTTTTTTTGCAGGTCAAAGCACTTTGCCAGGAGTTATTAGTCCAGATTTGTGACCTCCTCCGGTTGAAAGATTGCCATCTCTTTGGACTCAGCGTTATTCAAAGTAAGTTACCTGTGTGTGTCCAGTCCTCTTCCTTATCAGATCTTGGCAAAGCAGGTCTGAACCCAGAAAATAAATGGCTCCCATAATTCAGCTAGAGCTTCTGTTCTGTTGCTTGTAAATTGTCTGGTGAAGGGGTAGGGTATGGACTTATGCCGCGTACACACAATCGGAATTCCCGTCGGAAAAAGCTCTGATGGTTTTCCCAATGGAATTCGGCTCAAGCTGTCTTGCCTACACACGGTCACACCAAATTCCGATTTAGTTTAGAAAGCGGTGACGTACAACACGTACGATGGAACAAGAAAAAGGAAGTTCAATAGCCAGTAGCCAATAGCTTTTGTCTTGTAGTTGAATCTGAGCATGCATGATTTTTTTGGGAGTGTCGGAATTGCATACACACGATCGGAATTACCGATAGAAAGTTTTTCGGTCGGGGTATCCACCTACTAGGAGGGCCTGGGAAAAGGCTGTAGATGCTGTACTACCTATGTATAAATTGACTTATGCTAGTAGGGGCTGCCCGCAAAAATTTACAAGGGTGTGGCAACCGTGGGTGGGTTCTGCAGAGTAACCGATCTTGTTTTATCTTCTTTCTATTATCCCTTATCTGGGGGTATGACTTTGGTATTGATCTGCTGACTGGATCTGTGGTTTTTCGCTCTGTTATGCAATACCTTGCATCTGTGCTGTATACTATCTCATATACTGCTTGTAATTGCTTTGCTCTTTTACTAATAAAGACCAACCTTTTTGTTAAAAAAAAAAAAAAAAGTTTTTCCGTCGGGACAATTGAGAACATGCTATCAATTTTTGGCTGGTGGGAATTTTTGAAAACGCAACCTGCATAGGTATGAACCAAGCCTTAGGCCTGATTCACACCTATGGCATTTTTTAGTGCTTTTTGCATTTTGCAGATTTGCACTACAGAACATGGAACATAGGAAACCATGATAAATGGACTGTAGTGCAAATCTGCAAAATGCAAAAAAGCACTAAAAATGCCATAGGTGTGAACCAGGCCTAACACTGTTGGAGGGAATTATAATCTCAGACAAATTGTATCATCGTATCATTTGCCATCCTGTTATTCTTCAACTGTCATTTTTTAAGGGCGGATTTGAATCTGACTTGTCTGGGACGATGATGTCATCTGACAGGTTTATACACCAGGCCCAACCTGACCTGATTCTACACTTCTTAACAGGGCCGGATTAACATAGGGGCTGATGGAGCTGCAGCACCAAGCCCCTGCCTTAAAATAGGCCCACCCAGCCAGCAGCATAAGCCCGATTTTTTTTTTTCCTGTCCATAAACTTCTATGGGACAGGAGAAGTGTGTGTAAATGTAGGGGTGTCTGGCTGCATCTGTGTTTGCTCACTGTGGTTATTACAATGTCACAGTGCACAGTTCCCCCCCTACACAAATGGGAGAGGCTGAGTTGGCTCTGCCTTTCCCCTCCCCCTCTGTGAAGTCTGTGCAGTGAAGGAGCCGTGTGGGTGGGAAACACCGGCAGATAGAAGGTGAACAGGATATCTCTGAGTGAGGAGCCTCCAGGGACCGTCCACATGTGAGCTCAGTGACTGGTTTCTTATATCCCTTTCCCTCGTTTTTAACTTTTTTCTCCAGCAGTAGCTGTTATAACTGCAGCCAAAGTGTTTAGAACTGTGTCATCAGCCTGTGGCAGTGCTTGGTGGTCCCTTGTGCTTTTAGGTGGTTCACACTGATTTGCTGTGTTTTGGCCCATTGCTGGTGTATCCACAGTTTTCCTGCGTTTTACCCCCAGTCCTATAGATTTCTATTAGGTTGTTTGTTTTTTCTGCATTTTCTGAAAGCGCACCAAAATTCCTGCATGCTGCATCTTTGGCACACTGTCAGAAAATGCAGCAAAAACCTGCAACCTGATATAAATCAATAGGACTGCAGCTAAAACTGCAGATACATGAGCAGTGCAGCCAACTGCAGCACACCAGTGTGAGCCCAAAAGCTTGCACACACAACCCTGTACAACTTGGTCTAAACAAAACTCCTGGCATACAGCCATACCATCCCAGCTCAGGAGGGGTGGGGGCTCCAGGGATTTGATTGACTATGCAGGCCCTGTCTCTTCTAACCAATTGGGGAGAGTCTTGGAGGCAGTGGCAGGCTGCTGGTGGTAAGTGGCACACTGTATCTGGTGACAGGCTGTGGGTGGCGAGTGGCACACTGTATCTGGTTGCATGCTGGTGGCAAGTGGCACACTGTATCTGGTGGCAGGCTGCTGATGGCAAGTAGCACACTATCTTGTGGAAGGCTGCTGGTTGCACACTGCTGCTGGTGGCAAGTAGCACACTATCTGGTGGAAGGCTGCTGATGGCACACTGCTGGTGGCAAGTGGCACACTGTATCTGGTGGCACACTGCTGGTGGCAAGTGGCACATTGTATCTGGCATGCTGCTGGTGGCAAGTGGCACACTGTATCTGATGGCAGGCTGCTTGTGGCAAATGGCACACTGTATCTGGTGGCATGTTGCTTGTGTCAAGTGGTACACTGTATCTGGCATGCTGCTTGTGGCAAGTGGCACACTGTATCTGGTGGTACACTGCTGCTGGTGGCAGGCTGCTGATGGCAAGTAGCACACTGTATCTGGTGGCAGGCTGCTTGTGGCAAGTAGCACACTGTATCTGGTGGCAGGCTGCTTGTGGCAAGTGGCACACTGTATCTGGTGGCAGGCGGCTTGTGGCAAGTGGCACACTGTATCTGGTGGAAGGCGGCTTGTGGCAAGTGGCACACTGTATCTGGTGGAAGGCTGCTTGTGGCAAGTGGCACACTGTATCTGGTGACATGCTGCTGGTGGCAAGTGTCACACTGTATCTGGCATGCTGCTGGTGGCAAGTGGCACACTGTATCTGGCATGCTGCTTGTGGCAAGTGGCACACTATATCTGGCAGGCTGCTTGTGGCAAGTGGCACACTGTAACTGGTGGCAGGCTGCTTGTGGCAAGTGGCACACTGTAACTGGTGGCAGGCTGCTGTTGGCAAGTGGCACACTGTATCTGGTGGCATGCTGCTGGTAGCAAGTGGCACACTATCTGGCATGCTGCTTGTGACAAGTGGCACACTGTAACTGGTGGCAGGCTGCTTGTGGCAAGTGGCACACTGTAACTGGTGGCAGGCTGCTGTTGGCAAGTGGCACACTGTATCTGGTGGCATGCTGCTGGTAGCAAGTGGCACACTATCTGGCATGCTGCTTGTGACAAGTGGCACACCGTATCTGGTGGCAGGTTGCTGGTGGCAAGTGGCATGCTGCTGGTGGCAAGTGGCACACTATCTGGTGGCAGGCTGCTTGTGACAAGTGGTACACTGTATCTGGTGGCAGACTGCTGGTGGCAAGTGGCACACTTAAAGAGGGATTCCGCCCAAAAAAAAATATTAAAAGCCAGCAGCTATAAATACTACAGCTGCTGACTTTTAATAAATGGACACTCACCTGTCCCGGGTTCCAGCGATGCCGAGGCCGATCGACCGCTCGTGCCTCGGCTGCTGCCGCCACCATTCTAGGTGAGGGAATCAGGAAGTAAAGCGAATCGGCTTCACTTCCCGGTTCCCTACTGCGCGAGCTGCGCCGCGCAATAGGAAATCTCCGCGCTGTCACTGGGACCCGTGTGTGTCCCAGCAGACAGCGCGGCAGGGCAGGAAATGGCGTAGACTCCCGTGGGAGTCTATGCCCGGAAGTGGGTGAAAATACCCCCCTCCCCCCTGAAAGGTGTCAATTGTGACACCGGATGGGGGGAGGGTTCCGATCAGCGGAGGTTCCACTTTAGGGTGGAATCCCGCTTTAATCTGGTGGCATGCTGCTGGTAGCAAGTGGCACACTATCTGGCATGCTGCTTGTGACAAGTGGCACACCGTATCTGGTGTCAGGTTGCTGGTGGCAAGTGGCACACTGTATCTGGTGGCAAGTGGCACACTGTATCTGGTGGCAGGCTGCTAGTGGCACTGTATCTGGTGGCACACTGTATCTGGTGGCAAGTGGCACACTGTATCTGGTGGCAGGCTGCCAGTGGCACACTGTATCTGGTGACAGGCTGCTGGTGGCAAGTGGCACACTGTATCTGGTGGCATGCTGATGGCAAGTGGCACATTGTATCTGGTGGCAAGTGGCACACTGTATCTGGTGGCAGGCTGCGGGTGGCATCTGGCAGCAGGCAATGGTGGCAAGCGACACACTGCATCTGGTGGGAAGTGACAAGCTCAGGTTCCCACTGATAATGCATCATGGTGAGTTGAACTATTTCACTATATATTACAATGTAGTAATAGAAATAATGGAATTTGATCATCCCGATGCCATATCAAGCATAGCGTCAGGATGATTTTAAGTGCTAAGTGCCATTTGCCTGAAAAATCACCCCCCGCCACCTATTTCCCCATCAACCCGAGACTACATCCCCCCTCTTTTTTTTTTTTTGGGAAGGGGGGGATCTCCCTGAATGGCAGTTTGGAAATGTGGTCTCCTATGTTGCTGCTGTTGAGAGACCGCATAGCAGGTGGTATTGGGGGTGTTCCTGCTGCTCAAAGGCTGCACGGCCGATATTACTGGTGAAAGTATATTTAATTTGTTTTAGCAAAACATTTTTGCATTTTCATTTTGTTTCCGTAAAAAAGGCCCACCAAAATCCTCAGCACCAGGCCCATGATGCTGTTAATCTGGCCCTGCTTCTTAATGATCATCGGTTTTCTTTACCTGGAGTACAATCTTTCTGAAGTCAAGACTGAAGGAAAATGAAAGTGACAGTTCTATTTATATAAGGACCTTGTCTGTCACCTTTTCCAATAAAACCCGAGCAGGCAGAGATTGATAGAAAAGGTACTATTACCTTGTCTATAACATCCCCGGAGTTAATTACGAAGGTATTTATGGGTTCTCTCTCAGCACTCAGGTCAATTATCACCAGCCTGGACACGTCTGGTGTCTTACATGACCCCGATCTTATCACACAACAAATAGCTGAACAACCTATCTAGTCATGCTGGGCTACCAAGTTCAAATTCTTCTTTTTTTTTTTTTTTTTCTTTTTTTTTTTTTGTATACTTAGTGCTTGGAGAGAAGGTTTCTTTTCTTTTGTGCTATTTATACAGTAGTTTTATTTGAAGTGGACTTTTCAGTAAATGTACACATCGGTATGAATACATTCCCGACTTGTCGCAATTCAAATGGTGCGTTGGTGGAGTGCTGGACCCAATAATAGCCTGGCCCACACTTCTTAACCCCTTCACGCCTAAGAGTAAAACAAATCTTAAAGCCGAGGTCCACCCTAAAGTGGAGCTTCTGCTCATTGGAACCCTCCCCCCCCCCCTACGGCGCCACAATTGGCACCTTTCAGGGGGGGAGGGGGGTGCAGATACCTGTACAGTACAGGTATCTGCACCCACTTCCGGCATAGATATCTGCAGAAGGTATGCCCCTTTCCGAAGGTCCCCCGCTGTCTGCTGGGAAACACACGGATCCCAGAGACAGCGGGGACCATCCTTATTGCGCAGCGCGACTCGCGCATGCGCAGTAGGGAACCCGGGAAATGAAGCAGCAAGGCTCCACTTCCTGATTCCCATACCCAAGATGGCGGCGGCAGCACCCGAGAGATGATCGAGAGATCGGCTTCGGGTGCCAACATCGCGGGCGCGCTGGGCGGGTAAGTGTCATTATTTTAAAAGTCAGCAGCTGCAGTATTTGTAGCTGCTGGCTTTAAAAAAAAAAAAACGGCGGACTCCCGCTTTAACCACTTGCTTACTGGGCACTTAACCCCCCCCCCCCCCCCCCTCCTGCCCAGACCAATTTTCAGTTTTCAGCGCTGATGCACTTTTGAATGACAATTGCGCGGTCATACAACACTGTAACCAAATGACATTTTTATAATTTTTTTCATACAAATAGAGCTTTCTTTTGGTGGTATTTAATCACAGCTGGGGTTTTTATTTTTTGCTAAACAAACAAAAAAAATTGCAAAATTAATATAACAAACTATGAAACATGATTTTTTTTTTTTTTTATTCAAACAGGTAATTTTTTCTCCTTCATTGATATGTGCTGATGAGGTGGGCACTGACAGGCTGTACCATTGGGCACTGATAAGGCGGCACTGATGGGCACAGTAGTTCCACACTGTAGCCGTCATTCTGAAGTTAATGTCTAAGCACATTTTTGCAACTTTGACTTGTGTTAGTAAAACTGTACATATCATCACAAGTACTTTGTGCATCCAGGTGGATTTTACCACGTTTTTTTTTTTTCAGGACAAATTGGGCTTTCATTTCGTAGTAAACTGCTATGGATATCTGCTTATTTTTTTTTTTATTCTCAAAGGAAAATTGGCCCAAAATAGTAAAAAAAAAAAAAAAGGCTATGGTAGTAACAAGAGATATACAGCTACATTTAATTATATATATATATATATATATATATATATATATATATATATATATATATATATATATAATTAAATGTAGCTGTATATCTCTTGTTACTACCATAGCCTACCACCAGAAAACAGCCCAAAATAAATTCTCTCGCTACTGAAGATCGCAGTCATACCACATATGTGTATATTGGTTGTTGTTTGTACCCGTAGTACTGCCCCTTCTCTGCTGTGTGTTTTTTTTTTTTGGTCTACCTAAAACATACACAGGGCACTTTAAGAGTGGGGTGGGGGGGCGTCGGCGGTAGCGCGCCACTTTTTGGCTGATGGCGTGGGGTTAAATGCACCCTGCTATCGGCTGAACAAAGGGTTAAAAGCGCTAAAAAGCTTTGCAGGCATTTCGGCAGCGCTGGCCGTTGATTTCAATGGCAGGGGTGTTTGAGCCGCGGTGAATTTACCGCTTTCCCAACGCCCCAAAGATGCTGCTTGCAGGATGTTTTTTTTTCTCCGGCTTTTGCACTGGGGTGGCTTGAGAGGCACTTTACAGGCGCTATTTTTAGTGCAAAAAACGCCTGAAAGTGCAGCGTGAAAGTAGCTTAATGCTGCGTACACACGGCTGGACTTTCCAGCAGAATAGGTCCAACGGAATCAGTCAGTGACCGTTTTTCATAAAAAAAATAAAAATAGAACATGTTTCCAATCTGTCTGACTCAAATCCTATCGGGAAAACCATTCTTATGTGTGCCGGTCCGACGGCCAAATACGACGCAAGGGCAGCTATTGGCTACTGGCTATTGAATGTCCTTGTTTAATCCCCTCTTACGTCATCCCGTTCAAAACTAATGGACTTTCGAACGGACTTAGTCCGTTTGTATGTGATCATGTCCGTTCGTTTGGAAAGTCAGTCGGAACTCCGCCGAAAGTCTGTCGGGAAGACCAGCGGACCTAGTCTGCCGGAAAGTCCGGTAGCGTGTACGCGGCATAACTGACACTGATGCTAGTTTCTAAAGGAAAAAATCCTGCCCAAAATATACTGGCCCTGACCCTATATATTATCGAACAAATGATCGTCCGTCCGTTTTATATTTTTTTATTTTTTTTGCATGCTAATCTCAGATTGAACCTGAAGCCTAGGTTCACATTGATGTGATTTTGGCATGCGATTGGACATGTTAGGCACCCTGGTTGAAAAAGGCCGATCTAGAGAATCAAGTCATTCACGAATCCTGAAAATTCACCAATTATGACCCTGCACAATTATCATCCTTCCTTTATTTTTTTTTTATTTTTTTTTGGTGGTTCTGGTACACATGGGTAGAGTCTCTCACGAGCCTCTTTGTGGGCTATTATGCCCCTTTAACTCCATGGCTCTGTATACTTGTACCATAAAGCCCAGGATTGGTTGCTGTCGGGGAGTTTTCACTTTTTTTTTTTTCTGCGGTATGCCCTGTGAATGGCGGTGTTGATGTAACACGTGGAGATCAGGGTGATGAATGGAGACAGCTGAAGTCCCCCTGATGGTGGTGTCCTCCAGGACTTGCATTCCTGGGCCTGCAAATTCCAGAATTACCATCTACAGCAAAGAGCTCTTTCTTCATTTACAAGAAGAAACAAAATGCTTATGTAAGCACGCTTGAAATTCAAAGACAGCACAAGATTTACACGCCTTCCCTCTGCTGCTAATACAATTCTAATTTGCTGTATTTAAAGCTCCGAGCACAAAAACTTTAATTTGAAGGATCTTCCTTAATTTCCACAAAGGATAAAAGTCCACTTAACGTGCACCAAATTCCTTTGCAACCTCAGATATTACCTTATATATTTATTTATTTATTTTGGGGGGGGGGGGGGGGGTTTGGTTTGGTGTGATTTCTATTTTTATGGTTTTGCCTGTATTGTATCAATGTTGTTTTCATATAAAATAATAAAAAGGATTGGATTTAAAAAAAAAAAAAAAAAAAAAGATATTACCTTGCAAAAGTAGCTGTGACGTTATATACTATAATTTTTTTTCTTTTATTTATCTAGAAGGGAGAAAAAAAATAAAGGGGTTGTAAAGGTTCGTTTTATTTTATATTCTAAATAGGTTCCTTTCAGCTAGTGCATTGTTGGTTCACTTACCTTTTCCTTAGATTTCCCTTCTAAAGCCCCATACACACTATCAGATTATCTGCTGAGTTTTTCCTTCAGATTTACCAAAACCATATAATATGAGGACAAACCTTAGGAGTTTCAATGTGTATGCAATCAGGCAGGCCCTTCTACTACATGGTTTTGGTAAATCTGAAGGAAAAACTCAGCAGATAATCTGATAGTGTGTATGGGGCTTAAGTGTTTTTTTTTTTTTTTTTTCTCTGTCTGAATTTCTCACTTCCTGTTCCTCTCAGTAAGCTGTTCTGCCTGACTAAACACCGCTCAGATGATGGTGTGAAGTTTACTGAGGAGAAACAGGAAGTGAGAAATTCAGACAAAGGAAAAAAGATCATTTAGAAGAGAAATCGAAGGAAAAGGTAAGTGAACCAACAATGCACTAGCTTAAAGGAACCTATTTAGAAAATGCTAAACAAAGCTTTACAACCCCTTTAAGCTTTGACATAAAATAAAAATAAAATAAAAACGTTGAACCAGATTGCTTTCTCTGCACAGCTGTACCAGATTTTGCACTCTCCAGCTTTAGTACATCAACGACTCAGGCCTGGTTCACACCTATGCAATTTTCAGTGCATTTTCAGTCTTGCAGAAACGCACTGCAGTCCATTTAAAGGGGTTGTAAGGGTTTGTTTTTTTATTTTCTAAATAGGTTCCTTTAAGCTAGTGCATTGTTGGTTCACTTACCTTTTCCTTCGATTTCCCTTCTAAATGTTTTTTTTTCTTTGTCTGAATTTCTCACTTCCTGTTCCTGAGAGGTTATAACCATTCCCCACTCTTTCAAACAAAAAAAAAAAAAAATAGTACATACAGGTTGACTAAAAGCCTGACCTTAAAGCCCTCAGCTTGTGATTGGATAGAAAAGGAGTAGCAGAACACTGATAAGGGCAATGTTCTCTTTCTTCCCATCTTCAAAACAGCCTTATAGTGAAATCAGAGTAAGCAATTTCAAAGCAAGACTGAAGGGAAGGCTGGAGTTCAAAGTGTAGCAATGATCAAAATGTAAAATCGTATATTCATTTCCACATTGTATTTCAATTATTTCTAGCCTACTCCTATTAGTTGGATCTAGCTTGAAGTTTGTAAATTTACTTTGTGAAGATCCCCACATATTTACCACTTTGTGTTCTGTGACACGTATTGATTATGCCCTATAAATAGGCACTGCTGTGTCACACAGACTGCGTTCTGTCAGATTAGGCGACCCGTCAAATTTTGTAACTGAAGGGACGTTCCATCACGGCCATCTTGGTACACCCCGCAGTCGCCCACAGTAAAGATACAGTGAGAAGGCGGCAAGCGTACATCTTTTTTTACACCCACCGGAGTCTTGCATTTCACACAAATTTTTACCAGTAAACTGCGCTTATATAGTGAAATACAGGATTTTTAAAAACTTTCAGCCCTGGACCATTTTGCTGGCCAAAGACCAGACCACTTTTTGCGATTCGGCACTGCGTCACTTTAACTGACAATTGCGCGGTCGTGTGAGGTGGCTCCCAAACAAAATTGACGTCCTTTTTTTTTTCCCCCCCACAAATAGAGCTTTCTTTTGGTGGTATTTAATCACCCCTGCGGTTTTTATTTTTTGCGCTATAAACAAAAATAAAGCAACAATTTTGAAAAAAAACGCATTATTTTTTACTTTTTGTTATAATAAATATCCACAAAAATATATAAAAAAAACATTTTTTCCCCTCAGTTTAGGCCGATACATTTTCTTCTACATTTTTTTTGTTTAAAAAAATCGCAATAAGCGATTGATTGGTTTGCGCAAAAGTTATAGCGTTTACAAAATAGGTGAAAGTTTTATGGCATTTTTATTAATAATTTTTTTTTTACTAGTAATGGCGGCGATCAGCTTTTTTTTTTTTTTTTTTTTTTTTTTGGTGGACACATCGGATATTTTTGACATTTTTGGGACCATTGTCATTTATACAGCAATCAGTGCTATACAAATGCACTGATTCCAGTGTAAATGACACTGGCAGTGAAGGGGTTAACCAGGGCGTGGCAGTGTAGGGGTTAAGTGTTCTTAGGGGCGTGTTACTAACTGTGGGGGGGCTGGGCTGTGTGTTAGTAAACACTGATCTCTGCTCCAATCACAGGGAGCAGAGATCAGCGTCACTTGTTGCTAGGCAGAACGGTGAGATGCTGTTTACAATGGCATCTCCCCGTTCAGCCACCCTGTGAGACGATCGTAGGTATCCCGGCGGCGATTGAGTCTGCGGGACCCGCGACCGGACTCATGGGGGTCCCGACCAGCACGCGAGCCCACCGCCGGCAGCTCGCACACGATGGCAGGGCGGCATATTAAAACGGACGTACCTACGCCAATATGCCTGCCCATGCCATTCTGCCGACGTACATCGGCGTGCGCCGGTCGGGAACTGGTTAAATCTGTCTGTTTTGATGTTGCATTTTAAAAGCAGCGGCAAGCCTGCTGATCTCACAAGTTTGCTGATCTGACAGTACACCACTGCTTTTAAAATTCAACATCAAAAGATTCAGACGGATTTTAAAATCCTGTATTTCACTATATAAGCTCAGTTTACTGTTAAAAGTAAGTGTGAAATGCCTGACTCCGATGGGTGTAAAAAGATGTCCGCTTGCCGCCTTCTCACTGTACTCCTGGGCGACTGCGGGGTGTACCAAGATGGCTGTGACGAAATGTCACTTCCGTTACAAAATTTGACAGGTCGCCTAATCTGACGGAGCACCTGCCTTCTGAACTACAGGAGGTGCTGAGAGGCGGAGTTTGAGGAGGCGGAGTCACTACAGGAATCATTGCTTGCAGGCAGCAATCTATTATGGGATATGTAGTCCTCAGAAATTTTTTAAGTAAACCGCAGAGGAGAAGCTGAAAAGCATGTAGGGAATCCAGAAAGTTGAGGAAAGAGACGGCCAGCAGACACAGCACTCACAACATTTTAGATATTTCAAGTAAGCTTTTGTTTGTATTATTTATTATTATAATAATAATGTTGATGTTCTCAATTGAAAGTGTAGGCTGTGACTATAGGTCTCGTTTAACTGCTGCAGAGGAAAGGAGGTCTTTGACCTGGCTGTGCTGTCTGGCAGGGCTGTGTAAATATCAGAAATACAGATCCTCTGGCAGAGAAGTGCTTTTGCATGTAACTATTGACCTGGAGTTCAGCTCTAAAAAAAAAGCTGTTTCGGTATCACATTTTATTTATTATCAAAACATTTTTACAAAATAATAAAGGTTAAAAGAAGAAAAAATTGCCGTGTCATAAGCCTGATTGTGCTTCCTCTGTGTATTCTCTGCAGACAACGAACATGTGTACATGGAACACTCGCAGAAGATGTACAAGTACTGCCCCAAGGAATGGAAGAAGGAGACCAGCAGGGTAAGTCACTTGACCCAACGTGTTTGCTCAACACATTTCTTGGCTGTATTTTGCTGAGGAATTTCACTGCTGGAAGAATCCATAAGAAACTTCTGTTCCAAAGATTTCTTGTGAGTTTATGTCAGAAAAAAAAAATAGCGGAGACCAGTGGCGGCTGGTGCTCAAAATATTTGGGAGGTGCAAAACAAACTGAAAAATACTGAAAAACAAAACCACCAATTGCAGCCAACTGTGCCCATCGTACGCAGCCAACTGTGCCCATCGTACGCAGCCAACTGTGCCCATCGTACGCAGCCAACTGTGCCCATCGAACGCAGCCAACTGTGCCCATCGAACGCAGCCAACTGTGCCCATCGAACGCAGCCAACTGTGCCCATCGAACGCAGCCAACTGTGCCCATCGAATGCAGCCACCTGTGCCCATCGTACGCAGCCCCCTCTGTGCTTGAGCCGAATTCAGTCGGAATTCCGTCAGGAAAACCATCAGAGCTTTTTCCGACGAGAATTCCGACGTGTGTACGTGGCATGAGAGTAAAATTCAGTTGTACGCGTCTGAAAAGTATGAGAACAAGTGTAGTAAGGTTGTAATTTATTGATCATAAAAATAAGCTAAAACACCATCAACACGTTATGTGGCTCTTTATTGAGCACTTCGTCAGGCAAAGGTGTTTAATAGGTGGGATCTGTGTCCATTCCTTCAGCTCAGGATATACTGTATTGATCCAGTTATTACATCAGTCCCTGCTCTCAAGACTATTACCATCTAAGGTCCCTATTATACTGTATATAGAGCCACACTAAAGCCAGTTTTGAATGGGGACAAGTAACCTACCAACATCTGCTACCTGGGGCATGGAACATTACCTACTTGCCTCCTGTTCAGAGAGAATGAAAATGTTCTCTTTATTACCAATACTGTATATACTGTGTGTGTGTGTGTGTGTATATATATATATATATATATATTATAAATTTTCACACAAAAGTGAGTACACCCCTCACATTTTTGTAAATACTTTATTATATCTTTTCATGTGACAACACTGAAGAAATTACACTTGTCTACAATGTAAAGTAGTGAGTGTACAACTTGTATAACAATGTAAATTTGCTGTCCCCTCAAAATAACTCAACACACAGCCATTAATGTCTGAACCGATGGCAACAAAAGTGAGTACACCCCAAAGTGAAAATGCCCAAATCGGGCCCAAAGTGTCAATATTTTGCATGGCCACCATTATTTTTCAGCACTGCCTTAACCCTCTTGGGCATGGAGTTCACCAGAGCTTCACCGGTCACCACTGGAGTCCTCTTCCCCCTCCTCCATGACGACATCACAGAGCTGGTGGATGTTGGAGACCTTGCGCTCCTCCACTTTCCGTTTTGAGGAGGCCCCACAGACGCTCAATAGGCTTTTGGTCTGGAGACATGCTTGGCCAGTCCCTCACCATTACCCTCAGCTTCTTTAGTAAGGCAGTGGTCGTCTTGGAGGTGTGTTTGGGGTGGTTATGTTAGAATGTGGCCCAGTCTCCGGAGGGATGGTATCATGCTCTGCTTCAGTAGGTCACAGTACATGTTGGCATTCACAGTTCCCTCAATGATCTGTAGCTCCCCAGTGCCGGCAGCACTCATGCAGCACCAGACCATGACACTCCCACCACCATTCTTGACTGTAAGCAAGACAAACTTGTCTTTGTCCTCCTCACCTGGTTGCCCCCACACACACTTGTCACCATCTGAACCATATAAGCTTATCTTGGTCTCATCAGACCACACGACATGGTTCCGGTAATCCATGTCCTTAGTCTGCTTGTCTTCAGAAAACTGCGTGCTTTTTTGTGCATTATCTTTAGAAGCGGCTTCCTTTTGGGAGGACAGCCATGCAGACTAATTTGAAGCAGTGTGAGGCGTATGGTCTGAGTACTGACAGGCTGACCCCCCCCCCACCCCTTCAACCTCTGCAGCAATGCTGGCAGCACTCATATGTCTATTTCCCAAAGACAACCTCTGGCTATGATGCTGAGCAGGTGACCTTGACTTCTTTGGTTGACCATGGCGAGGCCTGTTCTGAGTGGAACCTGTCCTGTTAAACCGCTTTATGGTCTTGGCCACCGTGCTGCAGCTCAGTTACAGGGTCTTGGCAATCTTCTTATAGCCTAGGCCATCTTTATGTAGAGCAACAATTCTTTTTTTTTCAGATCCTCAGAGTTCTTTGCCATGAGGTGCTATGTTGAATTTCCAGTGACCAGTATGAGAGAGTGAGAGTAATAACACCAAATGTAACACACCTGCTCCCCATTCACACCCGAGACCTTGTAACACTAACAAGTCACATGACACCGGGGAGGGAAAATGGCTAATTGGGCACAATTTGGACGTTTTCACTTAGGGGTGTACTCACTTTTGATGCCAGGAGTTTAGACATTAATGGCTGTGTGTTGAGTTATTTTGAGGGGACAGCAAATTTACACTGTTATACAAGCTGTACACTCACTACTTTACATTGTAGCAAAGGTGTAGTTTCTTCAGTGTTATCTCATAAAAAGATATAATAAAATATTTACTAAAATGTTTTTCTCTCTCTCTATGCATTGTCTAAATGTCAAAATGTTTAATGTGCAGTTCATTTGTTAAAACTAATAAAAAATTATTGGAAATTAAAATATTTACAAAAATGTGAGGGGTGTACTCTTGTGAGATAATGTATATATAAATTTGTATTATATATATTTATCCCCATGGTAGTATCCAATCATTATATACTGTACAGGCAATGTGTTTAATGTATTCCATTTTTATTTACTGATTTTATCATGAGCAGATATACGAAATCACATTATTAACAGAAATTGAGAATGTGTTGCTGGCAATAGAAGCCAGCATTCTACTCTAGCAGTTGATCGACTTGCCAGAAAGTTTGTTTTATGAACCCCATAAAAGGAATCTGCATGATTGCTCCCCCTAGTGGTTTCGGGCCCACAATGTGCCTTCTCTATATTGTCCTTTTTAAACATTTCAGCAATGCTCTTGATCCCACAGCTGAATATATGCGATCTATCATCTAGCTTTGGCTATGCGAATAGCACGCCACGTATAACTTAGACATTTGTATGTCATTAATCCAGGGGCCGTATAATATAGAGAGCTGCATGCTTAGGGCTTGAGGTCATCCTGTGTTTTTCAAAGTGCCAGTTTCATTCCCCAACAACTGTCACAGGGAGCTGGAACATGTTACAAGGATGGGATCCACATGGAGGATTGAGGTCAGCTGTTGGTTTTTTTAAACATGTAGGAATTACTGCCCTGTTACACAAGCTTGAGCATTAGGTCACACAGTTGGCACAATCTGTCCATGAAGGGTCTTCATAATTTTACTTAAAAGCTTAGCCCTCCTAGGGATGCTGGGGAGATGTGGATGTCTGTTGGATACGGTGAGTCCTCAGCTGTAGCGTTCTAGGCTTTTACACTTGGAGGAGAAGGGACACCTATTGTGCAGCAGAAGGTGTGAGACTATGACTTGGTAGGAAAAAAAAGCTAGGAACTATGGTCAGGAAATTTCATCCCCATTATAATATGGAGTGACTTGGCCATTTCATAGTCATTATGACATGGGGTGTCTTGGTCCACAGGACTCTGTATTGAAAAAAAAATATTCTGGTTGGTTTGACCATATTCTTAATCCCCTGTGTCTGAATATAGTTTAGTTTACCATTTCCTATTCAATCTGAAAACTGCAGTTTAGGAATGGAAATGTTTACATGGTTACACTGGTCCAGGTTGGCCCAAAGTATGTATGTGCCATGTTAAAGAAATCAAAATAAATGTCATACCATGCTCTATATCTATATCTCTTCAGATGGTGTCAAGCGTGTGTAGTGGCAACCAGTTGAAGAGTACAAAGACGAATGTGTCTTGCCTCCAGTCAAGCATGGTGGTGGGAGTGTCATGGTCTGGGGCTGCATGAGTGCTGCCGGCACTGGGGGGCTACAGATCATTGAGGGAACCATGAATGCCAACATGTACTGTGACGTACTGAAGCAGAGCATGATCCCCTCCCTTCAGAGACTGGGCCGCAGGGCAGTATTCCAACATGATAACCACCCCAAACACACCTCCAAGATGACCACTGCCTTGGTAAAGAAGCTGAGGGTAAAGGTGATGGACTGGCCAAGCATGTCTCCAGACATAAACCCTATTGAGCATCTGTGGGACATCCTCAAATGGAAGGTGGAGGAGCACAAGGTCTCCAACATCCACCAGCTCTGTGATGTCGTCATGGAGGAGGGGAAGAGGACTCCAGTGGTAACCTGTGAAGCTCTGGTGAACTCCATGCCCAAGAGGTTTAATGCAGTGCTGGAAAATAATGGCGGCCACACAAAATATTGACACTTTGGTCCAGATTTGGACATTTTCACTTAGGGGTGTACTCACTTTTGTTGCCAGCAGTTTAGACATTAATGGCTGTGTGTTGAGTTATTTTGAGGGAACAGCAATTTACATTGTTATACAAGCTGTACACTCACTACTTTACATTGTAGACAAGTGTCATTTCTTCAGTGTTGTCACATGAAAAGATAGAATAACATATTTACAAAAATGTGAGGGGTGTACTCACTTTTGTGTGATACTAAATAATAAAATATATACAATAATAATGCTGAAAATCATAAGTGAATTCATAAAACATATGTGCCAAAGCACTAATGGTAAATGCCCATATAATTTCAAAAGAAAAATGGCCGTGGTTCTCCTGATGACGTCAGCCATTACTGACAAAGTGCGTCGGATCCTAGGGCATGTGATGCGTCATTTCTGCTAGTTGGAACGCTGGTGGAATGCAAATGGCGTACCTGCATGCTTTTTGAATTGGGCAAATAGTTTTTACTATTTTTTTATGCCGATGCCTCATATGGAATAAAGGGATTATTATTTTTTTATGGAATTTTTATTGAATTTCCAATTTTTAACAAAGATACAGAAAAACAACAAGGTACAGTTAATGAGGAAAGGTAGTCACAAGCTACATTACTCAGTATGGAGTGTGGCATATACCGAATGGACCGCCTATACTTCTATTCAATGGCATGGTCGTACAGTCCTGGCTCTAGAGATTTTGTAACAAAAACATAATAAACTGGATTTTTTCAATATTACACAATGAGTGCTTTGACACATGTTTTATAAATTCACTTATGATTTTCAGCCCTATTATTGTGTATGTATATATGATTATCTAGAGCATGGTGTGAAATTTATTTGATTTAACACATCATTAGACCTTTGGTCCCACTACCAACTGCTCCTTAAAAGTTAAGTTATTTAGCACAATTTTATTCACATTACGGAAGGTATGATGCATAGACCCAAAATAACACTAGTGAGCCAAAGGCTCTAAACCAGCGCTAACACAATTTGATGAGCAAGAGTCTCCAGGTGGGTCCAGCTTTCCACCATTCTGAGCTCTGCTGGTCCCTGAGGCTTCAAAGTGGCTTGTTCTCCCCCTCCACCTCAATGCTGGCTTACCCTCACTTACAATAATTTTTAGATTTGTTTTTTCTTAAACTTTTGCACTTTTTACTAATCCAGCTCTTTGGTGCTCTGTTTTTTTCTTTAGGTATGGTGCATACATAAATTAGTCCAAGCTGGACCAATGTAACTATGTAAAAGTTGTCATACAGTACCTACATTTCATTTTTAAAGCAAACCCATGCTTTGCTCATTCAGGGCAAGCAACAGCTCTAAGCTACAATTCCAGCAACTCATAGTTTACCCAGGGGTCTCAAACTGGCGGCCCTCCAGCTGTTGCTAAACTACAAGTCCCATGAGGCATTGCAAGGCTGACAGTTATAAGCATGATTCCCACAGGCAGAGGCATGATGGGACTTGTAGTTTTGCAACAGCTGGAGGGCCGCCAGTTTGAGACCTCTGGTTTACACTATACATTCCTCTTGGCGGCTGAACAGAGGCAAGCTTGAGATGGTGAGTATGGCTGTGTTAAAGTGAAGTACCCTGTGTGGACAAAGCACAGGTTCACTTTAAAGGCTGAGCCTGCCATCGCTCATCTCATACTATTTGCCTGTCATGCTGACCCTCTTGCTTCTGTACTTTAAAGCTAAACTACGGTGAGCTTTAATAAGCAAGTTTTGGTAGACCCCCACAGTATAGTAGGGATCTAATGTTCATCTAGCCCTAGAGTGATTTTTACCTTACTCATTGCACCCAGCAGTCCCCTTGACTCCAGCTTTAGAATAGGGATGGCTCCCTCAACCTCCTCACGTATGATGGACTGCTGGTCCTGCATAGTACTGGTTGAAATCAGTGATCAGCAGGGCAGGACTTAGGGTGGTGGGGGCCCCTGGGCTTGAGTCACTTTCAGGCCCTACCTTCTATACATTACCGTATTCATCAGTGTATAACACAGGCCGGCGTATAACACGCACCCCAAGTTTAGGAGGGGATTTTAAGTAAAAAAACTTACATTTAAATGCCCATCAATGCAGCCTTATCGGTGTCCATCTGCAGCCTTGTCCAGTGTCATTGCAGTCTTGACGTTTAAAAATGGCACCTCTGAGATAGAGTCCGGTGTATCTTGGCGGCTCTTGGGTCCTCTTAGTGGCTCTTGGCAGCTCTTGGGTCCTCTCAGTGGCTCTCGGGTTCTCTTGCCGAGAGTAGCCGAGTGTACTTGGCTCGGCTCACAGTCCCTGTGTTATGTCCATCATAGGGCGGGACTGGGCATGACTGTGAGCCGAGCCGAGTACTCGGCTATGTATCTCGGTGGGGCCCATGGGCTTGAGCCCAGTCAAGCCCAATGGTAATTGCAGCCCTGGTGAGGAAGGCAACTGCATGGCCAGAGAGGAGGCTTTGGGGAACTGGTCGTTCTTCACAAGCGATGAACAAGGTAACTAATTTTGTCTATTACAGCCAGTCCCTGAGTTAAACATCCAACTTGCATACAACTTATACTTACAAAAACGGAGGGAGACAACAGGAAATGAGAGAAAATCTACCCCTAGGAAGGGAAATTCATTCCTGTAAGAATTATCTTGGAGAAAATGGTGTCTCCACTGAAGCTTTATCACCAATCCTAGTTTCCATAAGAACCCAGATTTTTCAAAATTCAATTGTCAGACAGAAAGTGAGATGAAAACCTCTGAACAGGGGCACAGACCACAAAACAAACATTACAGGAGTCTTAACCCTTCCCTATGTTATCCAAAAAACTTTAAAAAAAAAATTATTTTACACTTAAATGTACCTGTTTCGACTTGCATATATACAAATTGAACCTAAGAACAAACCTACAGAACCTGTCTTCTTTGAAAACCCGGAGACTGCCTGTATATGCCCCCTATACTAAACAGGCAGAAGACTCTTACTACCTGGTGGAGCTACTCAGAGGACATTTTCATTAGCTGACTGGTGTTCAGCTTAAGTCATTGTTCCAGAACAAGGATGCATGTAAAGGGTATTCAACTTTACATGGACTTACCAGATTCTGAGTCTTCAAGTATTGAAGCCATGTCAGTAATGGTTTTTGCAGGAGGTTAGTAATGGCAGTCCCTGTATTTGTTTTCTTACTTTAAACTGCACCCACAGTGCATTCAACAATGGAACAGATTAGGGAAGGTCGGCTCTGCCCTTGTTTTTCCAGTTATGAAAATTTAGAAATAATACTTTTATCCAACTGGGGTCAAAAGTTTTGTGTGTGTTTAGGAATGACCTGGGAAGAGTAAATACTCCTGTCAAGTTTTTATTGTTGTCTATGACCTCATTGGGGAGATTTTATTCTTCCTATCCCTCTAACAGCAGGATAAGATGTAAGGGATGCTATGGCCAATGGCATGGGATGTCAGTTATAACTTTAAACAATAGAATTTTTTTTTTTAACAAGATTGAAATAGAAGGTACAACATGACGGAACCATAGATAAGGAAAATACAGAGTTCCAGATATAGTTACAGGCAATACAAATTGCATATTACAACCATACAGTATATAACTGAACAATGTATTAGGGTCTCTCAACAAAGTCCAGAATATTAGAGCACAAAGTAAGAATAGATCCACAAAAAGGCCTAGTTTCTGTTAGCTATAGGGTAGCGAAAGTAAACTAGGAGAAGAAAGGAAGGCGAGGGGGGAAAAAAGGGGAATTAAGCCCCAAACACGGGAGAATCCGCAAAGTCACACTAGAGTGCCAGGGCGAGGCGCGTAAAACAATACAAGTCTACCAGACAGGGAAAGGGGTAAGACAGGAGCCCCACAGGTCCAAGACTAAGCCTCACCAGGATGTCAACCGTGTATACATATCGGAGAATTTGAATTCAAGCCATGGTGCCTAGGTTCTATGAAAATTATTCGCCAATTCGTTAGCTACGGCTAGGGTTTCTTCAAGCTGGTGTATATGATTTACCGTGAATAACCATTCCCTAATCGAGGGTGTAGATGTGCTTTTCCAGTACTTGGGTATTAGCATTTTGGCTGCTATTACGAGATGTTTGGTTAAGTCATTAATAACTTTGAAGAGGCTCTAACCCTTTCTCGCTTTTGAAAATGGGTTTCTTTGCAGTCTGGGTGTAGCTCCTCCTAATGTTGGGATGTTTATGCCAGTTTAGTTACCAGGCTAGTAGCCTCCACGAGTTTATGCAGCAGGGCAGGTTTGAAACCCATGTCCCTTGCTCTAACTGATGCTACAGAACCTATCCGGCCTTTTAACAATTACTGCACAAGGGTTAGGGCCCCAGTCCTGTGGTTGAAGGTTGGGTCTGTCAAGGGGCCGTTCTTAGCACCTGGCCCCAATACACTGGGGACATGGGTTTCCAGGCATGTGGCCCATGAGGTGGTCATGTCACCACCTGTCCCCTGACTGTTTCAGTCTTTACACCTACTTCATATTCCCCAGGTATAGGCCACCATAAATGGTGCACTTTATAGTTTGTATCAGTCCATTATAGCATGGCTCCACCTTGTATGACTAGTCCCATTTAGTGCTGTGCCCACAAAGGATTGGGGGTCCTGGAAATTTAGTTGTGAAATTGCATTAGTCCCAAAACAAAGGCCTGGTAGGCCACGGAGTGTGAGTCGGAGCATGCGGCTTAGGTTTCCAAATGACCTTGCTGCATTTAGTTCACATAGCTGGTAATGCGGGAAGTGGCATAATAACCTGCCACTAGAAGGCGCTAAATGTATCCATACTGGAGTGATTTCTCATTTCTTTTGTTGTGGTGACTGGTGTTTTATGGAACAGCAAATTAGGACAATCTCAGTGGGGACATAGTCCACAAATGACAGTCCCGTTCCTACTCTTTACAAATGTTTTGAAGTGGATTCCAGAGTTTTTAAACCTGAAATAAGCATGATGAAACACAAAAGTGCTAACCATTTCTCATTGGGTGTCATAGATACTTCAACCACCTGTTTAGCCGTAAGAGTCCATTCACACAGGGGCGACTTTGGATCCGACTTGAAGTCGTCCCAAGTCGCCCCTAGTCGCCTCAAGTAATGCGACATAATAAAATGTAAGTGAATGAGAGCCGTCTTAACCACTTCAGCCCCGGACCATTTTGCTGGTCAAAGACCAGACCACTTTTTGCGATTTGGCACTGACAATTGCGCGGTCATGCGATGTGGCTCCCAAACAAAATTGGTGTCCTTTTCTTCCCACAAATAGAGCTTTCTTTTGGTGATATTTGATCACCCCTTGCTATAAACAAAAATAGAGCAACAATTTTGAAAAAAAAAGCATTATTTTTTACTTTTTGTTATAATAAATATCCCCCAAAAATATATAAAAAAAATTTTTTTCCCTCAGTTTAGGCCGATACGTATTCTTCTACATATTTTTGGTAAAAAAAAATCACAATAAGCGATTGATTGGTTTGCGCAAAAGTTATAGCGTTTATAAAATAGGGGATAGTTTTATGGCATTTTTATTAATTTTTTTTTTTTACTAGTAATGGCGGCGATCAGCGATTTTTGGTGACTGCCACATCATGGCGGACACATCAGACATTTTTGACACATTTTTGGGACCATTGTCATTTATACAGCAATCACTGCTATATAAATGCACCGATTCCTGTGTAAATGACACTGGCAGTGAAGGGGTTAACTAGTGGGTGGCAGTGTAGGGGTTCAGTGTTCCTGGGGGGGGCTGGGCTTTCATTTAGTGAACACTGATCTCTGCTCCAATCACATGGAGCAGAGATCAGAATCACTAGTTGCTAGGCAGAACAGGTAAATGCTGTTTACAACAACATCTCCCTGTTCAGCCGCCCCTTGAGACGATCGCAGGTATGCCCGCGGCTATCGAGTCAGCGGGACCCGCAACCGGACTCGCGGGGGTCCCGACCGGCATGCTCATGATGGCAGGGCGGCATTAAAGATTGGACATACCTGTACGCCAATATGCCTGCCTGTGCCATTCTGCCGACGTACATCGGCGTGTGCCGGTCGGGAACCGGTTAATGCACACTACTGAAGTTGCTCCGACTTCAGAAAAGGTTCCTGTACTACTTCTATCCGACTTCTAGGCGACTTGTACCTATTGATTTCAATGGAAGTTGGCTCTAAGTCGGATCCTCTGTCTTAACTGAAGCAACTTTCCAGGAAGTAAAAATCTTTTTCTATGCAAACCCCTCCCTCTCACAAAGCTGATTATTATGTGATTGGCCACTGGCAAAGTCCCCTGTCCTGGAGGCAACTTCAAGTTGCATTGTAAGTCCCCGCAAGTCGCGCCGTGATTAATACTCAAATTGTGTCCAAGTTGCCTCCCAATGTTGCGCTGGAAGTCGTGTTTGCCCCTGTGTGCATGGACTCTTGGGGTAGTTTCATAATACCTCCTACAAAAAAAAAAACATTTAGCTGCTGTGTGCTTTAAATGCCAAATGACATTTCTTATATTTTCATTTTTTTTTTATTTATAGGGAATTGACCAGTTTGGTCCTCCAATGATTGTCCATTTTCGAGTGCAATATTATGTTGAAAATGGCAGACTTATAAGGTAAGATTTTCATTAGGTTTGTTCTCATAGCTCCACCCCCAGAGTGTTTAAAGCTTAAAAAGAACCTGTGATTTGCCTATAACCCCCAGTTAATCATTCACTAAGAAGGGGTATCAGCCCCAGAGACCAGCTCTGTTTTTTGTTTTTTTACGTTTCTCCTGGGGAAAAAAAAACCCTGGCTTCAATGCACTCCTTCTCATCGGTGGTGCCCCCTCAGTAGTTGTCTCTTTAAAAATGCTGCAAGCACAGACAAGCATCTGTTGATCCTGCCAGAAACATCCTGTTTGAATGCAGCAGAGGCAGTGTTGTCCAGTCAAATTTCAAGCAAATTTCAGCCCAGCCCTGTTCTCCACTGGATTACAGAACATCTCCCTGTCTTCCCATCTCCATAACCTATGGAGGTGGTGCTCTATAGTCCAGCAGAGGAGGATTTAGATGTGAACACCAGTTGATAGATAAAAGGAAAAATAGCCCGGAAAGAGAAAACTAAGTCTGGCCATACACTGATGGGGGTTTTTTTTTTTTTTTTCTCCAGCTAAATTCCTACATCCATGCTATACAGGGCAGATAAACAAATTCCCCCTCCTGGACTACTGCATTTTAACAGCTGCCGCCAGCAGCTGTCAGAGCACTCAAACAGTTGCTGCGTCTTATTGGATGCAGCTACTGTTCAACTGACAGTTTTCTGCCCCGCAGAATGTACACCGGAAGGGGCCCACCACGGCCAGTAAATTTTGCACAGTGTAGGGTCACCTTCATACAACCACCACATCTAGGAACTGGTACACAGCAATATATTGAATTTTTGCTGCTGGGTTCTAACGCACATTACATTTATAAAAATGCATTCAGGATTTACACTGGAAGGGTACTACATTCACATGGTGCTAGGTTTCATAAGCTACCGCGGCCTTCCTTAAAGAGAACTGGCAAGGCCTACGTGGCAAAATCTTATACAGTATGTGTGAATTCCACATCTGCTCATAGGAAAAAAAGAAATCAAGTCTTTCAGATGTGTAATGTATTTATCTAAACATACGTCAGTTCTGGGGCCTCTGTGGCCCCCTTAGAACATGACATGGCTCCCCGGGACTGGCCTGCAGATGTGTCCTGGGTGGGGCCCAGCCCTAATCCCCCTATTTTGCTATTCATTTCCCAGCCTAAGCAAACATCTGGCTTTCATCGAATAAATAGAATATGTTTGGCTGGGAAAACAGAGTAACAGAACTCCGGGGGAGAAAGATGAAAAGACGTAACTTCTGTGTCCTGTTCCGATGAATAAAGTCCCGTTATCGGTATGAACCCATAGCAACCAGACAGAAATAAGTTTGCAGCATTTTAAGTGTAGACCAATTTTTTTATTTTTTTTTTAAGAGGTTAAACATACCGTGGTACTCCCCTGCTCTCCAGTGCTGTCCCCTGCAGTAATCCCTTTTGACCACATCAGCCTCTTGGAATGAATGATCCCCATCATTTTATTGTATGGAGAATTATAGTATTGTGTATTTGGGTCCTTGGTTCAAATCTTGGTCACAGAGTTTGCACGTTCACGTTGGTTGACGCCAAGTACTCCAGTGTCTTCCCCACACTCCAAACACATGCTGGTAGGTTAACCACTTTCAGCCCCGGACCATTTTGCTGGCCAAAGACCAGACCACTTTTTGCGATTCGGCACTGCGTCGCTTTAACTGACAATTCCGCAGTCGTGCGACGTGTCTCCCAAACAAAATTGGCGTCCTTTTCTTTTCCCACAAATAGAGCTTTCTTTTGGTGGTATTTGATCACCCCTGCGGTTTTTATTTTTTGCGCTATAAACAAAAATAGAGCGACAATTTTGAAAAAAATCGCATTATTTTTTACTTTTTGTTATAATAAATATCCCCCAAAAATATATAAAAAAAAAATGTTTCCCTCAGTTTAGGCCGATACGTATTCTTCTACATATTTTTGGTAAAAAACAAATTGCAATAAGCGGTTATTGATTGATTGGTTTGCGCAAAAGTTATAGCGTTTAAAAAATAGGGGATAGTTTTATGGCATTTTTATTAATAATTTTTTTTTTACTAGTAATGGCGGCGGTCAGCAATTTTTATTGTGACTGCGACATTATGGCAGATATATCGGACATTTTTGGGACCATTGTCATTTATACAGCAATCAGTGCTATATAAATGCAGTGATTCCTGTGTAAATGATACTGGCAGTGAAGGGGTTAACCAGTGGGTGGCAGTGTAGGGGTTAAGTGTTCCTAGGGGCGTGTTACTAACTGTTGGGGGTTGGGCTTTCATTTAGTGAACACTGATCTCTGCTCCAATCACATGGAGCAGAGATCAGCGTCACTTGTTGCTAGGCAGAACGGGGAGATGCTGTTTACAACGGCATCTCTCCGTTCAGCCGCCCCGTGAGATGATCGCGGGTATGCCGTTCGAGTCTGCGGGACCCGCATCCAGACTCACGGGGGTCCCGACCAGCACGCGAACGCGCAGCGCTCGCAATGGCAGGGCGGCATTAAAGATTGGATGTACGTGTAAGCCAGTAAGCCTGCCCGTGCCATTCTGCCGACGTACATTGCGCTGGTTGGGAACTGGTTAAAGAAGAATTCCAGGTATGGATATTTTTACATGGGCTCAGCTTGGACCAATATATACCATAGCTGGGGGATCTCTCTAGAGCAGGGTTTGTAATCCAGGGTTCCATGGAACCCTAGGGTTCCTCCAGAGGTTTCTAGGGGTATCATGAACAATATCTGCCTCCCAGATAAGTTCCCACTGACACAATAGCTATCTATAAAGGGAGTAATTCTTCCTAATGACCACAAGTGTTAGCAGCATTCTTCCCGCTGGGCATCGCACTAATGCAGGCTTTCTCAGCCTTTTAACTCTAGAGGAGCCCCAAAAATAATTTTCAAGTCTCGAGGAACCCTTACTAAAACCAATTCATCGGGGGTCAATAGAACAATGCCCCTTATACTGGTGGTCAATAGGAAGAATGTTCCCCTTAAAATGGTGCTCAGATTGCCACCCTTAAAGACAGCTAAAAAGATATTTGGTGCCATGCTGCCGGCTTTACTAAGTGATGCTGAACCTTGAAGTCTGTAGGCACCATCAAAAAGGTGGTTCATCAGCCACAGCTCAAGGAACCCCTAGAAGCCTCTGGAGGAACCCTGGTTGAGAATGGCTGCACTAATGTATCATGAGTTGTAGATCTAGTGATTTTAAACAGGGGTTACCTGAGCCTGGAAAGTTAATCGTTTGAGATCTGCGCTATAGCCAAATGACTGCTACAGCGCGGACCTGCTTTGCCGGGACGACGTCTATTGACGTCGTCCCATGCCTGAGGGGCGCACGCGGCGCGCTCTGTGATCAGCAAGTCTGAGACTCGCCTGATTACGGATCGGAGCAAGGGGTCGATCCCGACCCCTTACCACGTGATCAGCTGTCAGCCAATGATGGCTGATCATGAGCCGGTAATCTGCTATTTTTCCTCCTCGCGCTGACACAGCGAGAAGAAAAAAAAAAAGGCGATCACCGGCGGCCATGATCGGGACATCAGTCCCGATCACGGCCAGCTTATCAGTGCCCACCTGCCCCCTGCCAGTGCCACCCAAATAATAAAAAAGTGTCCCGCATCAGTGCCCACAATCTGCCTCAACAGTGTTGCACCCCAGTGCCACATATCTGTGCCCATCAGTGCCGCCCATCAGTGCCCATCAGTACTGCCTTATCTGTGCCCATCGGTGCCACCTTATCTGTGCCTATTAGTGCCGCCTTAACTGTGCCTATCAGTGCCCACCAGTGCCGCCTCATCGAGGCATTTCAATGAAGGAGAAAAATGACCTGTTTGCAAAATTTTATAACAAACTATTAAACATGATTTTTTTATTTATTTTTTATTTTGCATCTTTTTTTGTTTGTTTTAGCAAAAAATAAAACTCCCAGCTGTAATTAAATACCACCAAAAGAAAGCTCTATTTTTGGGGAAAAAATTATAAAAATTTCATTTGGGTACAGTGTTGTATGACCGCGTAATTGTCATTCAAAGCGCTGAAAATTGGTCTGGGCAGGAGGGGGGTTTAAGTGCCCAGTAAGCAAGTGGTTAATTTAAGGCTTCCTTCTTTATTGGAAAGGTTGCGAAAGGCTAGTCTAGAAGCACCCTATTCCAGTAATCACCAGTAGCTTCTGGGTCCCGTGCGGCTGCCCTGTTGCCATTCGGGACAGACATCATTCAGAGATGGCTTTACATTTTCTCAATGAATGCAAGGCGTTCTCTGATTGGTTAAGGAGGAGAGGCGACCAATGAAATTGTCGGTACACACATTCTGTGCAAATGGTGCAAAATCAAATGTTCTCCTTCTATTCTCTCTACAGGTCAAATGTTGTTCGTTCATAAGTGTTTTGAGAAAATACCACATTATGGTTATTAGATGGAGCTGAAGATCATAGGAACTGGGCATTTATGTTGTTCTTTTCTGTCATTATGCAGCGATAGGACGGCACGGTACTATTACTATTGGCACCTGCGGAAACAAACCCTGCTCTCCCAGAGCACCGTGAGGGAAGAGGCCTACTTCCTACTGGCCTCCTATGCCCTACAGGCTGACCTGGGCAACTTCAAGAAGAACAAACACCATGGAAAATACTTTGACCCAGAAGCCTATTTTCCTCCTTGGGTAAGATAGAGTTTTGATTTTCATTGCTGCTGTTTAGTATTTAAAGTGGTTGTAAACCCTTATAACCAACTTTGACCTACATGTAAGCCTAGATTAAGGCTTACCTGTAGGTCCAAGAAATATCTCCTAAACATACACGGAGATATTTGCCGAAAGACAGGGGTAGACAGTGGCGCGCAGGCGCACTGAGCGCGGCACCGTCAACGGCGAATATGCCGCGCGTGTCGGCTCCCATGCGCGGGAGTGACGTCATCGTGGCTTCGCCGAATGACAGCGGCGGAGCAGCGAGACCCACCTAGAAGATGGATGCGCCGGACTACAGGGGACAGCGGTGACATCGCTGGCTCCTGTGTCAGGTAAGTGATACATAATGGAATACTATGCGATGCGATGCATAGTAGCCCATTATGCTTTACCTTTGCAGGGAATGAAAGAGGAAGTAAACCCATCAGGGTTTACTTCCTCTTTAATATTTGTAGTCTTTTTTTTTTTGTAAGAATAACCCTAATGCCGTGTACACACGACCGGACTTTCCGGCAGACTAGGTCCGACAGTCTTCCCGACTGACTTTTCAGTGGAGTTCCGACAGACTTTCCGAACTAATGGATTTGGCCACACACAATCACACCAAAGTCCAACAGATTCGAACGTGATGACGTACGACCGGACTAGAATAAGGAAGTTCATAGCCAGTAGCCAATAGCTGCCCTAGCGTCGGTTTTCACCCGTCGGACTTGCATACAGACTAACTGATTTTTCGACTGGACTCAAGTCCGTCGGAAAGATTTTGAAACCTGTTCTAAATCTAAAGTCCGTCTGCATTTTTTAGACCGCAGAGGTCCGATGAAGCGCACACCCGATCGAATTGTCTGGCGGATTCTTTCCGTCGGACCTTTGCTGTCAAAATCCGGCCGTGTGTACACGGCATAAGCTTACAAAACATGATGACTTAATGATGAACATCAGTGTCCATTGTAGCACAAATGCTCAGATCCAATTTAGCAACTTTAATATGCAGTGGCTAACTTGATCCAAACTCTCTAGCTAATGGCCAACTTAAGTCAATAAAGACAATAAATCACCCTATTTACTACTTTGTGCAAAACTGAAAAAAAAATACATATTTTGCCTTTTTAAAAACTTTTAGTTTTTCCGTTCTGATAAAGCAACATTTCCCCTTTAAATCGTGTATGTAAATGTTGTTGTGCCCCGCCGGTAATAAACATCATGAATCTTGCTGGGGGTCAGACAGCCGTGACTGTGACATAGCGCAGTAAATAAGCACTTCGACAAGATGACAAATTATAATGGTGCTGGAGAGCAGCGCATCCGTAAATTCATTATTACAAATGGAAAATTGATCGAGATGCTGATTGCTCTAGTCTCTGCTGGGATGGGAAGGGGGCCGGCATTAATCCAGCTTTATTCGAAGTTTCTGACATATTACGAGGACACAGTCAAAAAATGCAATATACTCGTGGCCATTAACTCCACAAAACTTCATCTTCTACACCGCGGGGAGCCAAGCACTAATCTGCAGATAAGGACGGAACAAAATCAGCTGCATAATGTTCAAAATGATCTGTTCTGCTAGTAAAGAGGACCTGTCATTACGGCTGTACTGGCCGTATAGGCTGCCCTGGACAAATGTTTTCAAGGAAACCCACTTTGCAAGGCTCCTTTCCTTTTTGTCTCCAGCTGTGCTATGTAAATTGAAATGCGCTGTTGTGCCGCGTACACACGATCGGGAATTTCAGGCAGCAAAAGACCGATAAGAGCTTTTCATCGGAAAATGCGACCGTGTGTATTAGAGGTCGACCGATATGGGTTTTTCTCTGGCCGATGCCGATATTTAGAAATCATGGCGGCCGATAGCCGATATATGATGCCGATTTTTTTGGGCCGATATGTTAGGCCGATTTTATTTTATTTATTTATTTATTTATTTTTAATCCCCCTTGATCTAACACACCTTTCCCACTGGGGCGTTTTAAGGCGCTTTTGGGCTAAAAATAGCGCCTGTAAAGTGCCTGTAAAATGGCTCCCCTGCAGTCTGTGTGAAAGACACAGTGCTTTCACACTGAGGCGATGCACTGGCAGGATCTTAAAAAAAAAGTCCTGCAAGCAGCACGTTTGGAGTGGTGTATACCGCTCCGCCACCACTCCTGCCCATTGATATGAATGGGCACCACTGCCGAAGCGCATGCAATGCGATTTGGCAGCGGTGCTTCATGGGCGCATTTAACCTCTTCCTTGGCCGCTAGCTGGGTTATATGTGCCCCACTAGCAGCCAAATAGCACCGCTAAAATTATGGTAAAGAGCCGCTAAAACTTGCGTTTTACCATCAACGCCTGCCCGCTCCAGTGTGAAAGCGGCCTTCATACGTGATACAGAAAATTTCTTACACTTAAACATTTATTAAACAAAACAAACCTCCAATCAGTTTACTTGTATGTATGATTTAGATAAAAAAAATAAAATTATATATATATATATATATATATATATTTTAAATAAAAACAGGTAGTCAAAACTTTTGGACAAAAAAAAAAAAAATGGGCTAACTTTACTGTTTTTATTTTATTTTTATTTTTTAAATGGTGTATTTTTTTCCCCAAAAAATGCATTTGAAAGACCTCTGCGCAAATACCGCGTCACATAAAATATTGCAACAACCGCTATTTTATTCCCTAGGATCTCTGCTAAAAAAATATATATAATTTTTGGGGGGTCTAAGTGATTTTCTGGCAGAAAGTACAGGATTTTTACTTGTAAGCAACAAGTGTCAGAAAAGATTTAGTCTTTAAATGGTTAAACAGAACTTCTACACACAGAGATGACTTCATTCATTCAAGTGTAAACATTGTATCATTTAGTTCTTTTCTTGGCAGCCTGCCCAGAGAGGAGGAAAGTGTTGCTATGACGACTCAGTCAACTTAGACCATTCTATACAGAAGTCATTTCAAAGTCCCGCTGTAGTTCTAAATCGGCTTTTTATCAGCACAAATCGGCCGATGCCGATTATTTAAAAAACGGCAAATATCGGCCGATATATCGGTCGACCTCTAGTGTGTATGCTCCATTGGAATTTAGCTGGCCGAATTCCCGCCAGCAAAAATTTGAGAGCATGTTCTCAATTTTCCCAATGGAAAAACTTTCTATCGGAAATTCATAGTTTCATAGTTAGTAAGGTTGAATAAAGACACCAGTGCATCCAGTTCAACCTGAGTGAGTGTCTACAATTGCCCCTATCTAGGGGTGCACCGAATGGGTTTTTTGGTGCCGAAACCGATACCGAAAATGAAAAATACACTAGGCCGAAAACCAAAACCGAAACAGCACCGATACCGAAAATGACTGTTTTTAAAAAATATTTTCATACAGCAGATGGTCAGAGACTGGGGACATATTACAGGAGCTGGTCAGAGACTGCAGGCATGGTACAGGAGATGGTCAGAGATTGCAGGCATGGTACAGGAGCTGGTCAGAGACTGCAGGCATGGTACAGGAGCTGGTCAGAGACTGCAGGCATGGTACAGGAGCTGGTCAGAGACTGCAGGCATGGTACAGGAGATGGTCAGAGACTGCAGGCATGGTACAGGAGATGGTCAGAGACTACAGGCATGGTACAGGAGATGGTCAGAGACTGCAGGCATGGTACAGGAGATGGTCAGAGACTGCAGGCATGGTACAGGAGATGGTCAGAGACTGCAGGCATGGTACAGGAGATGGTCAGAGACTGCAGGCATGGTACAGGAGATGGTCAGAGACTGCAGGCATGGTACAGGAGATGGTCAGAGACTGCAGGCATGGTACAGGAGATGGTCAGAGACTGCAGGCATGGTACAGGAGATGGTCAGAGACTGCAGGCATGGTACAGGAGATGGTCAGAGACTGCAGGCATGGTACAGGAGATGGTCAGAGACTGCAGGCATGGTACAGGAGATGGTCAGAGACTGCAGGCATGGTACAGGAGATGGTCAGAGACTGCAGGCATGGTACAGGAGATGGTCAGAGACTGCAGGCATGGTACAGGAGATGGTCAGAGACTGCAGGCATGGTACAGGAGATGGTCAGAGACTGCAGGCATGGTACAGGAGCTGGTCAGAGACTGCAGGCATGGTACAGGAGATCAAAGCAGCCTCACCAGTTCCCCCTCAGATGCAGCCTGCCTGATAAAAATACATGCACAGTTTTCCATGTATTCCAATGGCTTTAGTTCACACCATGCAGTCAGTTTCCGGTGCGGAAACTGACTGCATGGTGTGAACTAGAGCCATTGGAATACATGGAAAACACTGTGCATGCATTTTGTGCAAAAAAAAAAAAAAAAGCACACGGAACTGCATCTGGTGTGAACTGGCCCCAAGCAAGCTACCTGGTTCCGTTCCAACAGACTTCTATTGGGAATGCTCATATCGTTACCTCTACTAGCAATAACTTAACCCTTCCCCATTCTATCACATAGCGATAAAAAACTAGCTGGGTCAAAATCAAGATTATTATTATTTTTTTATATGGTCAATAAAGTGAGTACAGCCTTTGTCCTGTGACCTGGTGTTATATAGCATGGCTCCATTCACACTAGTGGCCAGAGGTAGATAGTCTCAGAGGCAAACAAATGACTTTTGGATGCAGCAGCACTGTGGGCACAAAAAACTTGATTTAGCTGCGGACAAAACTCTGCGATGCTTGCCCTGGGCACACTCTTTCCCCCTTATGCAGTGTCTAAATGCAGCCTTACCCATGCCCAGATCTGTGCGGTGATCTCCGTGTGTCACGGAGCTGTGCATTGAATTTCCCGGGCGGCTGCAGTAACAATGTCCCGCCTCCTGTAATCACGTCACGCTGATTCAATGTCCCGCCATTGGATCAGTGTACCGTCTGTCACAGGAGGCGGGACATTGTTACTGCAGCCGCCCAGGCAATTCAATGCACAGCTCCGTGACACACGGAGATCACCGCACTGTCGGGCGGGAGGAAAGGAGGAGGGAGGACGGAGGACAGAGGACTGGACACGAGCCAGGAAAACACCCGTGCAATGGGCGGCACCAGGGGGTGGGGCCCCGCACAGGCCCCGCCCCCATTTCCGGCCCCATTATCGGCAAGATTTTCCTTTCGGCATTTTGCCGAAAACACCATTTTCGGCCGATATGTTTCGGCGGCCGAAATTTCGGTGCATCCCTATCCCTGTACATTGCACACTCACATCAGTCCCTACCCTCAAGGAGCCCACAATCCAAGGTCCCCATTCATATACTAGGGCCAATTTTGGACAGAAGCCAGTTAACCTCCCTGCATGTCTTTGGAGTGTGGGAGGAAACCAGAGTACCCGGAGGAAACCCATGCAGGCACAGGGAGAACATGCAAACTCCAGGCAGGTAGTGTTGTGGTTGGGATTTGAACCAGCGACCCTTCTTGCTGCTAGGCGAGAGTGCTAACCACTACACCACTGTGCTGCCCTATTCCGATCGTGTGTATGCAATTCCGACGTGCAAAAACTCACGCATGCTCAGATTCAACTACGAAATGGAAGCTATTGGGGACTAGGTATTGAACTTCCTTTTTTCTAGTCCCGTCGTACATGTTGTACGTCACCAAGTTCTTGGCAGTCAGAATTTGGTGTGACCGTGTGTATGCAGACAGCTTGAGCGGAATTCTGTCAGAATTCTGTTGGGAAAACCATCATACCTTTTTCTGACCATAATTCCGATCGCGTGTACGCGGCATTACAGTTTGCATGTGACCACACCGAAGAAATGACACTTTGCTACAATGTAAAGTAGTGAGTGTACAGCTTGTATAACAGTGTACATTTGCCGTCCCCTCAAAATAGCTCAACACACAGCCATTAATGTCTTAACCGCTGGCAACAAAAGTCAGTACACCCCTAAGTGAAAGTGTCCAAATTGGGCCCAATTAGCCATTTTCCCTCCCCGGTGTCATGTGGCTTGTTGGTGTTACAAGGTCTCAGGTGTGAATGGGGAGCAGTTGTGTTAAATTTGGTGTTATCGCTCTCACTCTCTCATACTGCTCACTGGAAGTTCAACATGACACCTCGTGGCAAAGAAAACTCTGAGGATCTGAAAAATAGAATTGTTGCTCTACATAAAGATAGCCTAGGCTATAAGAAGATTGCCAAGACCCTGAAACTGAGCTGCAGCATGGTGGCCATACCAAGACCATACAGCGGTATAACAGGACAGGTTCCACTCAGAACAGGCCTCGCCATGGGCCACCAAAGAAGTTGAGTGTACGTGCTCAGCGTCATATCCAGAGGTTGTCTCTGGGAAATAGTACGAGTGCTGCCAGAATTGCTGTAGAGGTTGAATGGGTGGGGGGTCAGCCTGTCAGTGCTCAGACCATACGCCACACGCTGCATCAAATTGGTCTGCATGGCTGTCGTCCCAGAAAGAAGCCTCTTCTAAAGATGATGCACAAAAAAGCCTGCAGTTTGCTGAAGACAAGCAGACTAAGGACGTGGATTACTGGAACCATGGCCTGTGGTCTGATGAGACCAAAATAAACGTATTTGGTGTCAGATGGTGTCAAGTGTGTGTGACGGCAACCAGGTGAGGAGGACAAAGACAAGTGTGTCTTGCCTACAGTCAAGCATGGTGGTGGGAGTGTCATGGTCTGGGGCTGCATGAGTGCTGCCGGCACTGGGGGGCTACAGATCATTGAGGGGACCATGAATGCCAACATGTACTGTGACATACTGAAGCCGAGCATGATCCCCTCCTTTCAGAGACTGGCCTGCAGGGCAGTATTCCAACAATGACCACCCCAAACGCACCACCAAGATGATCACTGCCTTGCTAAAGAAGCTCGGGGTAAAGGTGATGGATTAGCCAAGCATGTCTCCAGACCTAAACCCTATTTATCATCTGTGGGACATCCTCAAATGGAAGGTGGAGGAACGCAAGGTCTCCAACATCTACCAGCTCCATGATGTCATCATGGAGGAGGGGAAGAGGACTCCAGTGGCAACCTGTGAAGCTCTGGTGACCTCCATGCCCAAGAGGGTTAAGGCAGTGCTGGAATATAATGGTGGCCACACAAAATATGGCCACTTTGGGCCCAATTTGGACATTTTCACTTAGGGGTGTACTCACTTTTGTTGCCAGTGGTTTAGCCATTAATGGCTTTGTGTTGAGTTATTTTGAGGGGACAACAAATTTACACTGTTATACAAGCTGTACACTCACTACTTTACATTGTAGACAAGTGTCATTTCTTCAGTGTTGTCACATGAAAAGATGGAATAAAATGTGACTTACTTTTGTGAGATACTGTTACCATAAGCAGATCAAGCTGCAGCCAAATGTTTAGTGCACTGTCATGACCTTCTGACACTGCATTGCTCATTGCATTGTTTTCTTCTACAGATAATAAAGAAGCGAGGAAAAGATTACATCCTCAAGCACATTCCTAATATTCACCGTGACCAATTTGCACTGTCCGTATCGGAGGCACAACTGATGTATATAAAAGAGGCTGCAAGACTCGATGACCTCTGCGTCCATTACTACAGGTTATACAAGGTGAGAAGGCAGAGGGACGATATGAAGTGCAAGCTGTTTGCCTCAGCTAGCTGATAACCCCGGTGAAGAAATATGTAAACCCAATCGCTAAAATCTCATTCAAGCTCAAATATATTAGGTCCCATACACACTATGAAACTCAACATCAGGCATCGTGTATCATGTGCTTTTTTTTTTTTTTTTTGTTTTTTTTTTGTGCATGGGGTCTCCAAACTTTCTAAACAAAGGGCCAGGGAGGAATAGTGCCCCATCATTGGTGTCAGTGGGAGCAATAGTGCCCCATCATTGGTGTCAGTGGGAGCAATAGTGCCCCATCATTGGTGTCAGTGGGAGCAATAGTGCCCCATCATTGGTAGGAAGTGGCTCCAATGTGGCTGCAGGTGATTTCCAGCACTGAGATGGAACAAAGGATGTATAAATTGAAAAAACACAAGTATTTAAAAATAAAAATGCAGTTTCTTATGGTACAGGGTGCCTGTCAAATTTTTGTTTCGGATTTATGTATTTATTAAGAAGAAGTCACAGCTACTGAAAGTGAGTGGAAATTTCCTGGCTGGAGAACATTCAGCATCATCTAGCTCATTCCCTCCCAGCCTAACTGTCCCCGGTCCACCCCCTTTATTCATTAGATTTCAGTTCTGTCAACCATGAAAGTTCAGCATCACATACAGGTATTACCTAGGGTGGTCTGCATGCAAATACAGGCTGCCTAGGAGCTCCCACTCCTCCAGACTGATATCCACCCATTAAAGCATTTTGATATCATCCTGAGAACAGTGGCGGCCCATCCATTAAGTGCGCATGGGAACTGCCCCCTCTATCCACGCCACCCCCTATATGGTTAATGGATAGATTCATGCTATCCACGGTCACCGCTGCCACCACCAATTCAGGCGTCCGGCCCCATTCAGGACACCGGACGCATGAATTACAGGGGCGGGGGTGTTTTTTTTTTATTTTTATTTTTTTGAAGCACTTGATTAGAGCCATAGGCTGTAATAGGCTTCAAAATAGGGTAGACTCGGAGCGCAGAGCACTGCGCTCGGAGCCCACCCTGGTATGTTAGGAAAGGAAATGAAAATTCGCTTTTCCAAAACAATCGCCTCTGCGCCAGAAAGCGTGGGTCTGAAAACCGTTTCCCCTGATTGGCTGAGAGGTCAGGCGATCATTTTGGATGCCTAGGAGGAGGGAAGGAGATGCACGACGGAAGCTGCCGTGATCTCAGAAGAGGAGGACACAGACACTGCCAGATGCCCGGGGCAGCCTGATCCCCAGCCCGATGTGCCCGCCGATCCCCGATGCTGTGTGCCCACCGATGCTGTGTGCCCACCAATCCCCAATGTGCTCACTGATCCTCGCCACCGATGGGGTAAGTGCTGGTGTTTAACGTGCAGTGGGGGGGGTTTGCCCCCCCCCAAACAAAAAAACACCACCACTGCCAGAGACCAACCCACTGCTTGCATCAGGAATTAGGACTCTTGAGAGTAATACTGAGGCAGGATGCTGCCATGTTTTAAGGTTTCCATGTATAGCCCCCTGCTGGCCCCTCCCACCATCCGTAATATACCTGCATTGCATAGAGACACACAGAAACCCAGGGATGACATCACTGGATCCTAAATAGGGTATGTAATGAAACTGGAAAGATTTTATTTAAACAAACATACAGTGCCTTGCGAAAGTATTCGGCCCCCTTGAACTTTTCAACCTTTGAAGCCTGAAATGTGGCAAAAACATAAAGATATAAATTTTTTTATTTTTTGTGAAGAATCACCAACAAGTGGGACACAATTGTGAAGTGGAACGAAATCTATTGGATTTTTGAAACTTTTTTAACTAATAAAAAAAATGAAAAGTGGGGCGTGCAAAATTATTCGGCCCCCTTGCGTTAATACTTTGTAGAGCCACCTTTTGCTGCGATTACAGCTGCAAGTTGCTTGGGGTATGTCTCTATCAGGTTTGCACATCGGGAGACTGAAATTCTTGCCCATTCTTCCTTGCAAAACAGCTGGAGCTCAGTGAGGTTGGATGGAGAGCGTTTGTGAACAGCAGTTTTCAGCTATTTCCACAGATTCTCGATTGGATTCAGGTCTGGACTTTGACTTGGCCATTCTAACACCTGGATACGTTTATTTGTGAACCATTCTTTTGTAGGTTTTGCTGTATGTTTGGGATCATTGTCTTGTTGGAAGATAAATCTCCGTCCCAGTTTCAGGTCTTTTGCAGACTCCAACAGGTTTTCATCCAGAATGGTCCTGTATTTGGCTGCATCCATCTTCCCCTCAATTTTAACCATCTTCCCTGTCCCTGCTGAAGAAAAGCAGGCCCAAACCATGATGCTGCCACCACCATGTTTGACAGTGGGGATGGTGTGTTGAGGGTGATGAGCTGTGTTGCTTTTACGCCAAACATATCGTTTTGCATTGTGGGCAAAAAGTTGGATTTTGGTTTCATCTGACCAGAGCACCTTCTTCCACATGTTTGGTGTGTCTCCCAGGTGGCTTGTGGCAAACTTTAGACAAGACTTTTTATGGATATCTTTGAGAAATGGCTTTCTTCTTGCCACTCTTCCATAAAGGCCAGATTTGTGCAGTGTACGACTGATTGTTCTATGGACAGACTCTCCCACGTCAGCTGTAGTTCTCTGCAGTTCATCCAGAGTGATCATGGGCCTCTTGGCTGCATCTCTGATCAGTCTTCTCCTTGTCTGAGCTGAAAGTTTAGAGGGAAGGCCAGGTCTTGGTAGATTTGCAGTGGTCTGATACTCCTTCCATTTCAAAATGATCGCTTGCACAGTGCTCCTTGGGATGTTTAAAGCTTGGGAAATCTTTTTGTATCCAAATCCGGCTTTAAACTTCTCCACAACAGTATTACGGACCTGCCTGGTGTGTTCCTTGGTCTTCACGATGCTCTCTGCGCTTTCAACAGAACCCTGAGACTATCACAGAGCAGGTGCATTTATACAGAGACTTGATTACACACAGGTGGATTCTATTTATCACCATCAGTCATTTAGGACAACATTGGATCATTCAGAGATCCTTGCTGAACTTCTGGAGTGAGTTTGCTGCACTGAAAGTAAAGGGGCCAAATCATTTTGCACGCACCACTTTTCAGTTTTTTATTTGCTAAAAAAGTTTAACCACTTCAGGACCGCCGTATTGCCAATGTACGTCAACACAATGGCACAGGCAGGCACAATCACGTAGATGTACGTGCCTGCCTTCCAGCGGGTGGGGGGTCCGATCGGACCCCCTCCCGCTGGTTACGGCGGTCCGGTTCGCTCCAGGAGCGCTCCGTGATGAGGGGATGGCCGTTGGTTTTCGGCCACCCCCTCTGGATCGCTCCTGGCCAATGAGAAGCTTCCTTTTTTTAGGTTCACCGCCAGGTTTTTATATCGCTAGGTACCCCGATATACTACCCAATAATGGTTTTAACCCCCTGATTGCCGCTAGTTAACCCTTTCACCCCCTTTTGCCAGTGTCACTAAGCGATCGTTTTTCTGATCGCTGCATCAGTGTCGCTAGTGTCGCTAGGTAGCTAGTTATTTTTTTAGGTTCACCGCCAGGTTTTTATAGCGCTAGGTACCCCGATATACTACCCAATAATGGTTTTAACCCCCTGATTGCTGCTAGTTAACCCTTTCACCCCCTTTCACCAGCGATCACAGTATAAGTGTCACTGGTGACGCTGGTTAGCCAGTTAGTTATTTAGGTTCCCCGTCAGGTTTTTATATAGCGCCAGGGACCCCCATATACTACCTAATAAAAATTTGAACCCCCTGATTGCCCCTAGTTAACCCTTTCACCACTGATCACCGTATAAGTGTTACGGGTGACTCTGGTTAGTTTGTTTTTTATAGCATCAGGGCACCCACCATTTATTACCCAATAAAGGTTTAACCCCCTGATCACCCGGCGGGTGATATCAATTAGGTTTTAGGGTCAGGGTCTGCGTCGCCCCAGGCAGCGCTAGGTTAGTGCCAGTACCGCTAACACCCACACGCAAAGCATACACCTCCCGTAGTGGTATAGAATCTGAACAGATCAATATCTGATCTGATCAGATCTATACTAGCGTCCCCAGCAGTTTAGGGTTCCAAAAAAACGCATTGTTAGCGGGATCAGCCCAAATACCTGCTGGCACCTGCGTTTTGCCCCTCTGCCCAGCCCACCCAAGTGCAGTATCGATCGATCACTGTCACTTACAAAACACTAAACACATAACTGCAGCGATCGCAGAGTCAGGCCTGATCCCTGCCATCGCTAACAGGTTTTTTGGTAGCATTTTATATTCAAATCCGGAAGGCAGTGCTTGGTTTTCGGGGTCCCGTACGTGGCTAGGCTCCCAAAAAGTCCCCCACATGTGGTATCCCCGTACTCGGGAGAAGCAGCAGAATTTATTTTGGGGTGTAATTTGACTTCTGCCCATAGCATGTGTGAGCAATATATCATTTAGTGACAACTTTGTGCAAAAAAAAAAAAGTTTGTAATATTCCTGCAACTTTTGGCAAAATATAAAATATTCCATGGACTCAACATGCCTCTCAGTAAATAGCTTGGGGTGTCTACTTTCCAAAATGGGGTCATTTTGGGGGGTTTTGTGCTATTTTGGCATTTTATGGCCTTCGAAACTGTGATAGGTAGTGAGGAGTTAAATCAAAAATTTGCACCCTTAGAAATCCTGAAGGTGGTGATTGGGTTTTCGGGGTGCCGTGCGCGACTAGACTCCCAAAAAGTCCCACACATGTGGTATCCCCATACTCGGGAGAAGTAGCGGAATATATTTTGGGGTGCAATTCCACATATAACCATGGCATGTGTGAGCAATATATCATTTAGTGACAACTTTTTGTAAAAAAAATTTTTTTTTTTTTTTTTTTTTTTTTTTGTCATTATTCAATCCCTTAGGACAAAAAAAATAAATATTCAATGGGCTCAACATACCCATCAGCAATTTCCTTGGGGTGTCTACTTTCCAAAATGGGGTCATTTGGGGGGGATTTGTACTGCCCTGCCATTTTAGCACCTCAAGAAATGAGATCGGCAGTCATAAATTAAAAGCTGTGTAAATTCCAGAAAATGTACTCTAGTTTGTAGACGCTATAACTTTTGCGCAAACCAAAAAATATACGCTTATTGACATTTTTTTTTACTAAAGACATGTGGCTGAATAAATTTTGCCCTCAATGTATGACTAAAATTTAGTTTATTCGATTTTTCTTATAACAAAAAAAAGAAAATATCTTTTTTTTTTTTCAAAATTTTCGCTCTTTTTCCATTTATATCGCAAAAAAAAAAAATCGCAGAGGCAATCAAATACCATCAAAAGAAAGCTCTATTTGTGGGAAGAAAAGGACGCAAATTTCGTTTGGGTGCAATATTGCATGACCGCGCAATTACCAGTTAAAGCAGCGCAGTGCCAAATTGCAAAAAGACCTCTGGTCCTTAAGGTGTTTATTGGTCCGGAGCTGAAGTGGTTAAATTATCCAATAGATTTCATTCCACTTCACAATTGTGTCCCACTTGTTGGTGATTCTACACAAAAAATGTAAATTTTATATATCTATGTTTGAAGCCTGAAATGTGGCAAAAGTTTGAAAAGTTCAAGGGGGCCAAATACTTTCGCAAGGCACTGTATGATTAGCATGTTGATGAGGGAAGAACCAGGGAAGGCAAAGGAGATCTACTTAGGCCGGGTTCACACCACAGTGATGCGGGAACGCTGCAAATCCGCTGCGTTTTCCCGCATCGCACGACTCCCGCCGGCAGTTCACACTGCCCTATGCGAACGGCTGGGAGTGTCAATGAAATGTTAATGACACCCCCAGATCCGTCCGTATATCGCAGTGCGATCTGCAGACTCGCACAGGAATCGGATCGCATGGTGTGAACACCCATGCGATCCGATTCTGTTGCGGACCAAAAAAAGGGTCCCGTGCGAGTTTGCTGCGGGAGCGATGCGAATTCAGCCATACTATCTGTATGGCTGAACTCGCATCGCTACGGAGATCGGATGTGATTTGCACTGCAGTGCGGTGCGAATCACATCCGGATCTCCCCCCGCAGCAGTGTGAACCCGGCCTAAAACTGGAGCACTCAGAACATAGTGCAGCTGTGCGTAGTAGCCAATCAGCTTCTAACTTCAGCTTGTTGAATTTCGCTTTGGCAATAAAACCTGGAAGCCGATTCGTCTCTATGCCTAGCTGCATCAGACTGTGCACTCTCCAGGTTTAGTAACCCCCCCCCCCCCCCCCCCCAAAAAAAAAAAAAGTGTGAGCTGGTTCAACTTCAGCTTTAAAACTAATCGTTTTATATTTGGTTTGAAATTTTCAGGATAAAAGGGAGGTAGAAGCTTCATTGCTCCTTGGACTGACCCTGCGAGGAATCCAGGTCTTCCAGGTTGGTGTTTTATTATTGAATCGGAACATTCATGATGAATTGTTGTTTAATTATCGTTTATCATAGCCAGACACTGTACTTCTATCATGGCTTGTGTTGATAGCCATTCATGGGGCTGCCCAGTTGGCTGATACCTTCGGGGTGCGCAAGCCTATTTTTGACGGGTTCTCAGCATGCATGAATAGCTAATGACTGCCCCATGTGTATACTCTATATCATTATATATAAATCCATAGAAAAACACTTAAAAAAAAAAAAAGTTTTGGGTTTCTTTGTGTAAGATATTTCTCCTTTTTTATGCAGAGTTCAGGAGATGAAAAGCAGCTGCTGTATGACTTCCCCTGGACCAATGTAGGAAAGCTGGTGTTTGTGGTAAGTGGTTACCATAAAAACAGGAAGGGTCTGGATGGGAGACGGAATTTATGAATTATACATTTGATACATTTATGTATGATTTCCTTCTCGAAAGGTAATCACTGTGTCCAACAAAAATGGCATTATGCGGGAACAAACTACAGGCAGGCGCCAAGTCTGGCAGGATTATCCCTCTTAAGAACTTAATGAGGAGTTAAACGCTCTAAGATTTAGAAGTGAGAGTGGAATTGGCTACTGGTTTCAACCATGTTAAAGTGCATTGTGTCCGCACTATGAACATTAAAGAGGAAGTAAACCCTGATGAGTTTACTTCCTCTTTGATTCCCTGCAAAGGTAAAGCATAATGGACTACTATGCATTGCACAGTAGTCCATTATGTGTCACTTACCTGACGCAGGAGTCAGCGAAGTCACCGCTGTCCCCTGTAGTCCGGAGCCTCCATCTTTTCGGTGGGTCTCGCTGCTCCGGCGCTGTCAATCGACAATGACGTCAAGATTAAATTGACATTCCTCAGGCTGTCATAATGCGCACCGGAGCCGCCACTCGCGGCATATCGCCATTGACAGCGGCGCGCTCTGTGCGCCGCTGTCTATGGCACATGCGCCGTAGACAGCGGTGCCTGTGTTTTGGCAAATATCTCCTAAACCGTGTAGGTTAAAGAGATGTTTCTTGGACCTACAGGTAAGCCTTAATCTAGGCTAACCTATAGGTCAAAGTGGTTTGTAAGGGTTTACAGCCACTTTAAAGTTGCATATTTTTTAACAAGTGGCAAAATATTTTAACACTCACTGACCTCTCTAGCTGCATGCACTATGCAGTAATTCATCCTCTAAAATTTATAACCAGGGTTCCACTGAAGCCTAGGGTTCCTGCAAGCACTGCTAGGGGTCCCTTGTTTAAACACTCACTGAGCTCTCTAGTTGCATACACTGTGGAGTAATTCATCCTCTAAAACAGCCATTCTCAATCAGAGTTCCATGGAAGCCTAGGGTTCCTGCAAAGATTGCTAGGGGTTCCTTAAGCTGAGGCTGAGTGACTTCCTATCTGATAGTATGTTTATCGTTCCTGGGCCAAGCCAGCAGCATGACACCAGTCATCTTTTTAGCTGTTTGGAAATTTGGCATTCTGACCACCGTTGTAAAAAGGGGGGGGGGCGACTTTTCCCACTGGCCCCCCAAATATAATATAATTTTTTATTTTTTTTTATCAAGCGTTCTTTAAAACTTGAATATTCTTTCAAGGGTTTCTGTGGTAGAAAGTTTGAGAAAGGCAGCTCTAGGATAACAGCAGAGACTCTGAAGGCCTCATTTACACTAGTGTAGTGCTACATTGGACGTTGCACATGTGCATGTTTTGTGCGCATTATCCTATTGCCATGTTACATTTAGAAATAACACAAAAATAACCCCCAACTGCTCTCTGGGTAACAGCGCTACCTAAAATATATAAACAAAAACAATGAATGTGAATTCTAATATGTACAATGCCGTAGTTCACCTTACTGATAACTACTTCTAGGAAATAATGTCATCAGGAGCTAGAAACATCCAGCCATCATTCTATAGGTATTTATATGCAACAGGAACTGCCCATTACACTCAAATCGGCCATTATTGGGACTCTCACGTGTGATTGGGATGTAGTGGACGGTTTCTGTTGCATGTAAATAACTGTAGAACGATTTCCAGAGGTTTCTAGCTCCTAATGACGTCACTTCCTATGACGAAACGCATTGTTTGACATCCCTTCCGGTGCTGGAGCTACGTGGCGGCCATCTTTAATGTGGTAGAACAATGTTTTTCTAAGGCAAACGCTGCTTGTTATTATGTAAGTGCATTTCTTTTATATTCCAAGTAAAAAAAAAAAAAAAAAAAAACATTATTTTTCACTATGTGGGATCCCTTTCCTTCTTCCCTACTGTCTGAATAATGGAACACCTTTCCTAATTAAAGCCAGGCTGGGTGGAGTTGGGGGTTATTTTTGAGTATTACAGGTCCAGTATATTTCACACAGCATACCAAGAGCCACCTATTTTATTTATTTTTTTGCGCGAGTAAATTATCCATTCCACAGCACGGATATATTCCTTTTTTGATATTTATTTAGAAATAACACACGAGTTTATTACTAAAGCAATAGAGGTCATTCACTTTCTTACACATTGGTAGGTGAACAGTCTTTATGCCTTTAATAAATAGATACTAATGATTGGAGATCATTAGCTGCAACATGTTTCTATAATTTCTTCAGGGCAAAAAGTTTGAGATCTTACCAGACGGCTTACCCTCGGCCAGAAAACTGACGTACTATACCGGCTGCTCCATGCGCTCACGGCACCTCCTTCAGCTATTGAGTAACAGCCACCAACTCTACATGAAACTCCAACCAGTACTGCGGCAAGTTCGACTGCTGGAGGAAAACGAAGGTGGGTAATGTTTGACTGTTCCAGAGCAAAATGTATCTGCCAATGGTATAAGAGGTACTTCTGAAAGGTTCACGTTTTTTGTGTTTTTTAGACCAGGGTTTCTCAGCCGGAGTTCAGTGGAATTCTAGGTTTCTGTGTTCTACGGAAGGTGCCACAGGGGTTCTACCACTGGCCACCATTGCAGTGGATATACACTCACGGACACTTTATTAGGTACACCTTGTTGGTGCTGGGTTGGACCACATTTTGCCTTCAGAACTGCCTTAATTCTTTGTGGCATAGATTCAACAAGGTGTTAGAAACATTCCTTAGATTTTGGTCCATAGAGACGTGATGGCATCACACAGTTGTTGCAGATTTGTCTGCTGCACATCCATGATGCGAATCTCCTGTTCCACTTCCTCCCAAAGGTGCTCTATTGGATTGAGATCTGGTGACTGTGGAGGCCATTGGAGTACAATGACCTCATTGTCATGTTCAAGAAACCAGCGGTGATATGATTGGAGCTTTGTGACATGGTGTATTATCCTGCTGGAAGGAGCCATCAGAAGATGGGTACACTGTAGTCATAAAGGGATGGACATGGTCAGCAACAATATTCAGGTAGGCCGTGGCATTTAAATGACACTCATTTGGTGCTAAGGGGCCCAAACTGCCAAGAAAATACCCCCCATACCATTACACCACCAGTCTGAACCATTGATACAAGGCTGGATGGATCCATGCTTTCATGTTATTTACACCAAATTCTGACCCTACTATCTGATTGTCGCAGCTACAGTTGAGACTCCTCAGACCACGCAATGCTTTTCCAGTCTTCTATTGTCCAATTTTCAGTTTTCATTTTTCAGCTGACAGGAGTGGCAGCCGATATGGTCTGTTGATGCTGTAGCCCATCTACTTCAAGATTCGATGTGTTGTGCATTCAGAGATAATATTCTGCATACCTTGGTTGTAACAAGTGGTTGAGATACTGTTGCCTTTTCATTATCTCAAACCAGTCTGCCCATTCTCCTCTGACCCTGACATCAGGCATTTTCCTCCACACAACTGCAGCTCACTGGATATTTTCTCTTTTTTGGACCATTCTCTGTAACCCAGAGAGATGGTTGTGCGTGAAAATCCCAGTAGATCAGCAGTTTTTGAAATACTCAGATCAGCCTGTTTGGCACCAACAACCATGCCACGTTCAAAGTCACTTAAATCCCATTTCTTCCCCATTCTGATGCTCGGTTTGAACTTCAAGTTGTCTTCACCACATCTAGATGCCTAAATGCCCGGAGTTTCTGCCAAGTGATTGGCTGATTAGCAATTTGTGTTACCAAGCAATTGAACAGGTGTATCTAATAAAGTGCCCAGTGAGTATATATTTGCCCAAGTGGCTTAAGTATCCCTGAAGGCGCCAGCTGTTTAGAACACAAAGTACTGTCAGACGGATTGATATCAGTTGGACAGTATTCTTTTAGTTTAATTGCAAAAGTTACCATTCTGAACCAACAGTGTGGGACAAAAGGAGCAAGTCGTAGATAACTACTGCTGAGGCTTACTCTAGAGTCGCTGATATGTCCCAACCCCTGATTTTGAATAAAATGCCAATGTGTAATTACAATGGCACAGATTCATGTATTCATTTAAAATACATTAAAGTATTTTAATGAATATTGCCATTTTCACCCACCTTGCTGAGTTCCAGTTCTCCTGTTACCATCTCCATAATCTAAAACGGAGAAAAATTCCAGCAGGGAGAGTGTCAAGTTTGGGTGGAAGACAGTGCTGGACTGGTGCCCATCGGCAGGTTTCTATGTGGAGGGAATCAATGGGATACAATGGGTTGTATCCCAATTGTAGGTGATAGACTCCGCTGGGGTCTAGGGCTGCTACCTTTCTGATAATGACGATGGGGCCGTTACTACAGGGAGCACTTAAGTGATTGGAGAGGAACAGCTGGGGGTCCGGAAAAATGTCTCAATTTGATGATTTTTATAATCTTACATCAAAGATAAAAGTATACAAATAGAGCCAATGCATTTCATGGGAACTGCCTCCCCCTTCAGGGCTGTATTTCTTAGAGAATGGTTATGTTCTCAGAGGGTTAAACACATTTGATCAGCGGCTCGGCAGCATGCCGATATGTGGAGCAGAGGCAACTGTTTTATCTTCAATAAAGAATTATAAAAATCATTAAGTAAAAATTTTTTTCTGAACACTGAATGCATCTCTCCAATCGCCCAAGGAGGGAGAGTGCGAACCCATCATAAAGGCCAGAGCAGGTATGCAGAGCTCAGGGTGGATACTTCACCAATAGAGTACCAGAGAGATCAGGAAAATATAAGGTGGTTCAAGTCATCAGCTTCTACCAATAAGTGAAATCTCAGTAATGGGTGATGTGACTTTTTCAAGTCTTAGCCCTTGTACACACGGTCGGACATTCCAACAACCAAATCCTTTAGATTTTGTCCGATGGATTTTGTCTGAAACTGTTGCATACACACAGTCGGACAAAGTTGACAGAAAATCCGATCGTACTTAACGTGATGACGTTGTTTAGTTAGGACGGGACTACGTTCAGGCTAGTAGCCAATAGCTTTGGTCTAGGAATTTGATCTGAGCATGCGTGGCACTTTGTCCGTCGGAGTAGGCTACACATGATCGGAGTATGTCCGATCGGAGCATTTTGTCAGAAAATTTTACGGACAAGTTGGAAAACTTGGTCCCTCGGATACTCCGACGGAAACAGTCCGATGGAGACCACACACAGTCGGATTATCCGACAAAACGGTCCAATAGGACACATTCCGTCGGAATCTCCAACCGTGTGTACAAGGGCATAAAGTTCCCTCAGTTTACCTTAATCTGAGTTCTCTAAAAATCAGCTAGTGTTAAGCGTTACTGAATTGTGTTTGATTACTCTTTAACCCTTTTGTATATTACAGAGAAGAAGTTGTACAGAGAGTCGTATATCAGCGACACTTTGGATCAGGACATGGAGCAGCTGGAGAACCGATCCATGAGCAGCGGAGGGAGCACAAAGCTCAATTGCCTCTGCAGGCGCTCCACGACCAGTCACAGCAGCTCTCTCACCTCAGGGATAGAGGCGGACACAAAAACCAGGGACATTGGAGCAGATGATAGTTTCTCCAGGTCATCACTTCACCACAAACTGAAAACCTGCAGCTCTATGACCAGCCACAGCAGCTCCCACACGTCTGGGGCTGAGAGTGCAGACAAGGACAGGCTGGATGATGACTCCCAGGATGACGGTAAGTACACTTTGAAAGGTTCAGAGGACTTTCAGGCAGTTGTTTGTCACATCGAGCAGATGAACACAAGGGAAAAAAAAGCTTGCAGAATAAAGTGGGGTTATGGCAGTGTATTAGTTTGTATCACCATGCCTGAAAGAGCTCTGTTAGAGGAGTTGGGATGAGCACACCATGTCTGAAGGAGCAATGGGCTATAAGACTTAGGATGAGCACACCATGCCTGAAGGAGCTTCAGGTAAGTGGAGCTAGGTTGAGCTCACCATACTTGAAGAAGCTTTAGGTTACGATAGGATGAGCACACCATGCCTGAAGGAGATCTAGGTTAGGGGAGCTAGGTTGAGCACGCCACATCTGAAGAAGCGCTAGAATAGGTTGTTAGGTAAAGCACACCATGCCTGGAGGAGCTCTAGGTTAGAATAGTTAGGACGAGCACACTATTCCTTGGAAAAAACTCTTGGTTAGGGCACTTAGGATGAGCACACAATGAAAGAGATCTAGGTTAGGATGAACACGCCATGCCCAAAGGAGCTTCAGGTAAGGGTAGTTAGGATGAGCATGCTACACGCTACACCTGAAGACTCTCTAGGATAGGAGAGTTAGGTTGAGAACACCTTACCTAAAAGAGCTGTGTGTTAGAGTTCGGATGAGCACATCATTCCGTAAAAGTTAGGGAAGTCAGGATGAGCACACCATGTTGCTCTAGGTTACGGGAGTTATGATGTGCACACTATACCTGAAGAAGCTCTAGGATTGGAGCATCTGGATGACCACACCATGCCTGAAGGAGCTCTGGCTGGCTTAGAGGAGTTATGATGAGCACACTATATTTGAAGAAGCTCTAGGTTAGGAGAAAGAGACTGAGTACAGGTATACTTTAATATAAAGTTGCTCCTTCCTTTACTCCTGTAACAGCTTGTACTCTTTTGAGAAGGCATCTAATAGAGGTATCAACATTGTCCATGAACTTTGCATGCATTCAACCACAGCTGAAGATAAACGCTGATTTTGGGAAGTAATAGTTCACAGTTGGCATTCTTCTTTCCCCTTCCTGACTTTTGTTTGGGTGGAGGTGGGGCGTACTGTTGGTCGTGTTCCCCCATTCCTATCTCGGGAAACAAATAGGAGGAGAATGGTTGGTGTTAAGAATGAAAGAACTTAAATAGATATTTGACATCTGCAAAGTTAGTTATGACATTGAAGTAACTTCCATTCTGGATGTAATTTTAGGCTGAATTAGGATAAAGTGAACCTATGCCTTTAAGGTAAACTAATGTACATTTTAATTGGGACTACACATTCTTATCTTTATTTTATTATTTTAGCCCCCCCCACACACACTGCTTCATTTGCCTGCCAGGAGTCAAACGAGGAAGCCCTGTGCATGCAACTGCATGCCTCACTCCATGTGACAGCATTGGGTTCCTGAGCAGTAAGCCACCATGCACCATCCCCATCACATGTAGCAGAGTGAGTCGCATACTCCTCATATATAGAACTGGGCATTTCTCTTCACTTTCCTGGCCAAATGGAGCAGCTGGGGATGAAAAAGGGTAAACTTATTCAGATTTGTTTGTTTGCCCTGCATGGGCAATGCTCATGTATGCTTTAAAAGGGAATGCCCCCAAAAAAGGCCCGCCCAGGTTACAAAAGCTCATAAGACAGACTTTCTAGCTTGTTCTGATGTTATATGTTTTTCACTCCCCTGCGTGGGAGAATTGTTTCTACACTACCTTTCACTTTCTAATAAAATCTCTGTTGAAATTTAAAAAAAAATAAAAGGGAATGCAAGTGTTATTCTGTAGTATTTTTGGACAGGACATTTTCTGTATATCAGAACATGCTGCCTCCTAGTATATCACCATTTACCATTTATATCACCATTACCACCTTTTTTAAATGTTACATTAAAAAAACAAACGGGATCTATAGTTTCAGACAAATTTTCAGAAACCTAAAATCTGTGCTGTGTATATATTCTGCTTATTGTTGCCCTTTTTCTTATGGTCTTCACAAAACCCTTCTTACCCGTAGAGATTGAGATGCTGGTAGACGATCCAAAGGACATTGACTTGGCCTTGGACGTCAGCCCTGAACTCTGCGTATACATAACGGAAGACATGCTGAGGTCCCAACACAACAACGAATATTCCGGTGAGTGAAGACGAAGCTTTGTTTTATCTGTACAGAAGGAACATGTAATAAAAGTCTCTCTGGTCTACCTGTCCCCAAAAGAAGTGATTGTTGTATGATTTTGGTCAGATCCAGGTAAAAAGCTGTGCAGAGACACCCAACTCTGGCCTTAACCTGGAAGTAGGATCGATTCAGGTTCATTCTCCCTGCTAATAGCTACTGTTGCTGAAGCAAAGGCTGACGACAGAGCTTTGGGCATTTCACATAAACATGCATTTTCAGGCCATAAGCTTGATACATGGTCACACAAATTTTCTAAATGTGGATAGATCTAGTGGCTGCCATCTTGTGTTTATGAACTACCTACATTAGGGGGTGCAGAAGATGTAGCTTCCCATGGTCCTCTTCCCTTCAACCACTGCCACACAGTTTGGAATACTAACCTGCTTGAAGGTCATGTCTACCCCAAAATATTTTAGTTTAAGCCTGGTGGACTAAGTAAGCCCCTGACATCACATACGTTTCAGATATTCCCAACAACTCCCTTCTTTAATTCTCAGCATTTTCTGCTGGTTCTTAGCAGCCGCCAGCATCCTAACGACGATGGGTCATCCCTGCGCTGAGTGGAGATTCAAAAAAATGTAAACAAAAAAACTGGCATTAAAAAATAAAAAAACGTGGGCCGTTGGGTATGGATTTTGAAGGGGACCCCCCCACTAAAAAAAACTAAATCATACCAGACCCTTATCCAAGCGTGCAGCCAGGCAGGAGAGGAAAGGGAGGGAGGACATAACATGGTGGGGCACTCACCTGTCAAAGCCCCTTATCCCTATGTTGATGAGGACAAGGGCCATACCCATTCACATGGGTGGACCAGGATCAGAACAGAAAAGAAAAAAGTATACGAGATATGTTGTAGTACAAAAAAAAAATAAACAATTTGCGTAGAATCCAGTCTAAATAATATGATCCTGCACTGGCTAGAGTAGTCACGAATATCTGAGGGCCACACAGTAAGCACCAAAAGGGGCACATGCAGCCCCCGGGCTGCAGATTGGGCACCAGGGTTGTAGCATGTACCAGAAAAAGTCAAATAAGGGTTTTCAGTGGGTGACCCTTTAAGTCGACTCGTGTTACGGTGACATGTAATTTACCCTGATAAGGTGGGGATGGCTGTCACAAAATGCGTTGGTTCCAGCCACGGTCTATCAAACCTGGACATCCAGCTTTACTATATCAGGCCTGTAAATTGGATTATTTTTTTTCTCCTCTAAAGCTGTGTTTTGCTGATTTCGCCTTACCATGCCCGACAGAGAGACAGGAGCCGTCTGGAAACTCACACTTTTAATCTACTCGGCAAATAAAATGAATCGTTTCTACATTTTCATGGTTCAGTCACTGCAGAAAAAAAAAAAGTGGTTTTAGACTGAAGAAAATGAAAAGAGTACTTTTTTCTCGATGGAACATGAATCTTTTTTGCAAGAAAAATGTTCTAAGTATGGACAGCAATAAGAAATAACCGAATAAGGACCAAACTAGGACAAATAATTATATGGTTGGAAAAAATGGAGCTTATCGATAGTCAATTCTTCCCTGGAAACTTACAAGGGTGGAGTGATTCTTTAAGGAAGGTGCCCTGAGGCTGGGTCCATTGGTGATTTTGATGTCACGGGTAGTGATGTCATAGCTGCTAGTGATGTCAGCCAGGGTACAAATGGAGTGACTGGTGAGATATGGCCAGCGATAAAAGCATAATATACAGCTTCACTTACAACTATAAGAAACTCGTTTCTGAAATAAGAGGTGGACCCCTTTCATCTCTATATATTACTATATATATGTGCATGAACATTTGTCACCTCCATATACTGTGCTTTAGTGTATATATACTATTTTGAATGTATGTTCAATAAGAACGTTTTTTATTTTCTTCATACTTAAGGAGATAAATACCGTAGTGATATCCCCTAGGTACAGGTAATGCCAGTAGGGGAAGCTCCAGGCTCCCTTTCTCATGTCTACCTATCTATTCTTATTTCATCTGTTGGAAAAAATCTACTGTTTATAGAGCTCAATAGCTCAACTTACAACAGATGAGTGAGATTTACGACTCCTTCCCTTCGCTTCCTGCCTATTCAGACAGGTCTATAGGGGGTTTTAGTTCCAAAACCTCAATCTACATGTTGCCTTTTCATCGGTGTACCCTATATGAAATGTGTAATTTTAAAATAATTTTTTTTACACATAGTAGCCAAACAGATTTAGAATATCAGTGTTAGAATTTTTGAAAGCAGACCCATACTTCTAGTGGTTTACAGGATTTATTAGCAAAATTGAAATCTAATTGGTAAATACACTATTTTACCAAAAGTATTGGGACACCTGCCTTTACACATACATCAACTTTAATGGCATCCCAGTCTTAGTCCAGAGGGTTCAATATTAAGTTGGCCCATCCTTTGAAGCTATAACAGCTTTAACTCTTCTGGGAAGGCCGTCCACAGGAAGTGTGTCTATGGGAATGTTTGATCATTCTTCTAGAAGTGCATTTGTGAGGCTAGACACTGATGTGGATGAAAAGGCCCGGCTCACAGGCTCTTTAATTCATTCCAAAGGTGTTCTATTGGGATGCAGGGCCAGTCAAGTTCCTCCACCCCAAACTAGCTCAGCCATGTCTTTATGGACCTTGATTTGGGCAAGGCGTCACAATACTTTTGGTAATACAGTGCAATTCTTGATAAGTAGGGTCAATTTGGCAACATTGATTTCATAGAGAGATTACCAATTTAATTGTTACTGAAATTACAGTGGAAGCAGCTTTGCTTTTTGAGCTGCTTAGGTGGAACTTGCTTCTGCGTTTAGAGGGTGTGCTTTTGGAAGTTGAAAGGGGCTTTTGTAAACCTCAGGAGCCATAAAAAACACCTTTCACCCTTAAGGTCCAACAAAAAGAACCTTAATTTCAGTTTCTGTGGGTACACTCCAATGTATTTCACTAAACTTGCAAACTTGCAGAGAGATCTCGAGGTTTCTGAAATTTTTGGAAAATGAACTAAATTTCACTCATTCCTAGTGAAAAGATACAGGTATGTCTAATGCCACGTACACACGACCGGACTTTTCGAGGGACTAGATCCGACGGTCTTCCCGACGGACTTTCGGCGGTGTTCCGGTGGACTTCCTGAACGACCGGACTTGGCCACACACAATCACACCAAAGTCGGACGGATTCGAACGTGATGACGTACGACCGGACTAGAATAAGGAAGTTCATAGCAAGTATCCAATAGCTGCCCTTGCGTCGGTTTTTGCCCGTCGGATTAGCATACACACGAACGGATTTCTCGGTCCGGCGGAGTTTTGGCAGGAAAATTGAAAACATGTTCTATTTCTGAAGTCCGCCGGATTTTTGGCAAGCAAAGGTCCGATGGAGCCCACACACGATCGAATTGTCTGACGGAACCTTTGCTTTCAAAAAGTTTGGTCGCGTGTACACGGCATTAGAGCTTACACAGGGCGGACGATTCTCTCCAAGCCCTCACGTGACTCCCTTCCCCTTCTACCATGTCCTAGCACTGGTGCTTGGTGATTGGCAAATCAATACCAGCACACATTGGAGAAGAGGATCAAGTCGCATGTTCTCCATACACGGAAGTACAGCCTATGTCTCTTTGCCCCAAGTAGTGAAGCTGGTTCGTGGCCCGCCACTAAAGTAAAAAAAACATTTTTTCTCTGCATAGCCAACAATAGGCGCCTCTGCCAGTTGGACCACCAATGGGCTTCTTTGTAGATCTTTGGAGCTCATTGAAGCACCTGTTCTCTCAAAGTCCCGCCTCGCTAGAGGACTAATTGTACAGATTATAACTCATTAACAGCAGATTGGACATTTTAGCACTGGGTTGTCTAAATGTGTTTGATCATTTTTGCAATCAAAAGCTGGTTACATATGGTTGAAATTGTGGGGGGGGGGGGGGGGGGAATCCCTTGTTCTGTATTGCCACCATATGGCATTCTTTTATAACATACTATTAGACCATATGCTGCCCCATAACTGCCTGCTTGTTTTATTTTAGGTTTAATTGTTAAAGAAGTTAATTCATCAACTTCCAGCTCTTCAGAAACAGTAGTTAAGCTACGTGGTCAGAGCACAGACTCCTTGCCGCAGGTAAAACTTGACAGCCAAGCAAACTGTAAACTTGAAGTGTTACTAAATCCACAACAGTAAAATCAGTCTGTATGTGCAGTAAAGCGTGCTTGTTATAATCACTGTGGAACCTAACAGGTTAATCCTCTGCATTGTGTAAAAAGGCTGTTTGATCCTGTCTTCTTTGATCCTCCCCTCCTACTGTCCCCAATCCATCTGCTGAGAGGGCAGAGCTTTGGCAGCACACAGTTTGGTGTGTATTACCAGAGAGGTTTTTTTTTTTTGGGGGGGGGGGGGGGGTGCATGTGTTCAGCAAAGGGCCAATCAGCATTGTCCCGACAGTCAGGGGTCATGCAGCCTCATAGGACAGTCTGAGGAGAATGAAAACTCCTCCTACAAGCTTTAACCAGTGCTCAGCCGGGCACTGATAGAAGTCATATGACTGCTATATACTGCTGATGAGAAAAGGTATTTAGCAGTTTATATTTACTAAAATAATTGTATTTCCATATTCTTTATACTTTGGGACCAGATATGAATGCAGGGTCCTGGGTTTAGTAACCCTTTAAAGCTAAACTCCAGGCAGATATAATAGACATACCTCAATGCAACTCTAGTCATTATTACATCATTTAAAAGTATTTTTTTAATGCAAGCAGTATAAATACATGAATTAAAGTGGTTGTAAACCCTTACAACACACTTGGACCTACAGGTAAGCCTTAATCTAGGCTTACCTGTAGGTCAAAGAAATATCTCCTAAACCTACACAGTAGGAGATATTTGCCATGGGAGTGATGTCATCGCGGCTTCGCCGAATGACAGCGGCTCAGCGGCGAGACCCACAATAAGATGGATGCGCTGGACTACAGGGGACAGCGGTGACTTTGCTGGCTCCAGAGTCGGTAAGTGACACATAATGGACTACGATGCGATGCGATGCATAGTAGTCCATTATGCTTTACCTTAGCAGGGAATGAAAGAGGAAGTAAACTCCTCAGGGTTTACTTCCTCTTTAACTTGGGGTCAGACTATTGCAATGCAAGGAGCCAAACAATTGTGCTAATCAAAAAACAAATGAGCTCATCAATATGCTGCTTTTTCTTTTACTGTCCATTCACAGGCTGGAGGAGTTACAAGGTATAGCTGTATTACAAGCCCAAGCTGTGTAACGGGCAGGACTGGATGGGCAGAAATACACATCCTCTAGCACAGTGGTGGCTAGTATGCCATTTTTTTGTGGGGCAAACAAATCCCCACCGCTTTGCGCTCACTCTCCCGCCTACCAGCCAGCCCGCTCGCCAGCCAGCCAACCCGGTGACTTCCATGGCTTCTCCTCCCGGCCAATGCGGCCACTATTCCTCCAATCCGGGTCTTAAGACTCACTTGAATGGAAAGACAAACATGAAGACAATAGCAAATGTTGATTTGCTAATGTCGCAAGTGGGTGGGCTCGGGGTGCAGTGCTTTGTACTCCGAGCCCAACCTTTTTTGAAGCCAATTTAAAGCTTCGGGCTCTAATCATGTGCTTAGAAAAAAACCATCATAGAAATCCATATATCCAGCACCCCACATGGAGATTAGATGGGCAGCCCCCCCCCCTTATGGAGCGGCCGCCGCTGCTTCTAGCAGGTAATACAGTTGTATAAATTAATTGAATCTTCAGCGGTTTGCATGAAGTTCATATTTTAACCTGTGTTCTCTTAGCCCTTGTACACACGGTCAGACATTCCGACAACAAAATCCGTTGCATTTTTTCTGACGGATTTTGTCCGAAACTGTTGTTGCATACACACGGTCGGACAAAGTTCGGAACGTGATGACGTCCAGTCATTGCGACGGGACTACGTTGCAGCTAGTAACCAATAGCTTTGGTCTCGTAATTTGATCTGAGCATGCATGGCACTTTGTCAGATCGGAATTCTCTACAAACGATCGGACAAAGTCTGATCGGATAATGTTGTCGGAAAATGTTATATCCAGCTCTCAAACTTTTGTTTTCTCGGACATTCCGACAGAAAAAGTCTGATAGAGCCCACACACGGTCGGATTACCCGACAACACTGTCCGATCGGACATTTTCCATCGGAATGTCCGACCGTGTGTACAAGGGCTTAGAGTAGCTTATCCTAAGGTGCACAAATCACCCGCTCCAAAAGGTAAAAACACTTTTGGGTAAGTACCAGGTTTACATTACAGGCTTGTAAGTAAATTCCTCGCAAGCCAGAAGTTAAATGTAATCAAATGGCTTTTGAGGAACTGGCCAAGCTACCTGCAGACATTCTGCTCCAGCTTGGTTACCGTAATCAAAAAGGGTCCATAGTTGGATGTTCTGGCTCCTCAAAGACCATGTCAATGCTCCACATAGGCATCATCTGCTGCATTAATTTGTTGACTTTCCATGTAAATTCCATTGCACATATTTACTGGGGGGTTTATTGCCTGTTCTGTGTACCGTAGTGAAGTCAATCCTAAAGAATGGGACTTTTGGAAGTACACATCTGCTCTTAAGGTGGTACTAAGACTTGGGTTTTTGTGCACAACCACCTTGTATGAGAGAATATACCAGAACTATACTTGGCTGCCAGAGGCAAGAGCCAGATGGAGCATTAAGGCTGGAATTACACTTTCCAGCTGCATTAAGCATTTGTGATAACACAAGTTAATGTGTGTTGCATTGTGGCAGCCCATTCATTTTATTAGGATGCTCAACGCACCAAAAAAGGTGCATGTAACATTTTCAACCATTTTTTTTTTTTTTTTAAACATGAGTTGTGCTGCACTGCATATGCATCGAGAAGGTGTGCTGGGTCCATTTAGAATAAATGGAACTACATTTCACCAATGCTTATTGTTCACAATTGTTACTGCAGCATGGCAGTGTAAATGGGACCCAAATGTACATTACTTTATCAGTATACTATTATAGCTTTGTTTGTTGCGGTTGAGAACTAAAAGTGTTTTAAAAAATTTGCAGACGGCGTGCCGAAAACCAAAGACCTCCACTGATCGCCACAGCTTGAGTCTGGATGATATCCGCTTGTACCAGAAAGACTTCCTACAGATTGCCAGCCTGTACCAAGAGACTGCCCAGAGCTATACTTTCGGTTGTGGTCACAACGCAGGTGACACAGGACTTTACTGCAATGGCTGTCTTGCTCAACAGTGCGTCAACATTCATGAGCCCCTTGTGGCCAAGAAAGTCAGCAAGTACTTTTCTTTGGACCTTACCCATGATGATGTCCCGGAGTTTGTGGTCTAAATTTTTGAAGTTGATGTATATGGATACATTTTACCAGCTTTCATGCCTGGTAATGCCAAAATGAGCAGACAAACTGCTTATAGCAGAAAGACTTCCTACAGATTGCCAATCTGTATCGGGTGATGGCCCAGGTCTTTACATTTGGATGCAGGACCTTTTCTTAAGAGTTGACTTGGCCAACAGCATGACAACGTCTACAAGGCAATTGTGGTCAAGGCAGTGAGTCCTTTTGGTTGAACCATACCTAGGATGATACCCCAAAGTTTGTGGTGTACTCTCAGTAAGATGGATATGGATGCCTTTGTAAGTGGAAAACGTAGGAATTCTACAGATTGCTGGCCTGTATCGGCAAATGGCCAAGATTCTGACAACTAATGGTAGTCCTGAAGCAAGTGATAGGGAATTTATCATGACAACTGTCTTGGCCTCACAGTATATCAGCATCCTTGAGGCCAGGACAGCCAGCATAGTCTTTTGCTCTTATTCATGGCTATGCCCTGCAGATTGTGGTGTAATCTTAAACTATTCCTATATGTAGACATATTTCACGGGCCTGGATGCCTGTGTAAGCCAAAGTAAGTGGAATGAATTTGCCTTTTTCTTGAGCGCCTTGTGGCAAGGGAAAACAACAAGAACTCGTCAGACTGTACCCAGTCCAGTGTCCCAGAGTTAACACCTTAAAGCTTAACTCCAGATGAACGCCTCAATTAGATAGAATACACACAGTTTATGGGAGTTGTATTACCTCTCGAAGATTTGTATCGAGTGTCTATCCAGTTCTATCATTTTTACATTCTGTCTAGCAGGGCAGGAGACCTGATTTTTCTTTCCTAACAGTTAAGTAATGCAGATAAAAAAAATATATAATTTATTGAAAACGGAGCTGCATTGATTTCTGTTATTTGAGATCTTCCTGGAGTTCAGCCTTAAACTCAAGTATGCAATATATGGAAGTATTTCACAGGCCTGGATGCCTGTGGAAACAGAAACCTTCCTCCATATCACCAGCCTGTACCAGGAGGCCACCAAGATCTGCAGCCACACTCACTTTAATGTAGAAGCTGTCTTTCCTAGCCACCTATTAGTATCACCATGGCCAAAACAAGATGGCTTTGATTCACAGGCATGGATGCCTACACACTCCCAACCCCCGTGTCTTCTTACGAATGGAAAAATGCCATTAGACATCACGTCACGTTCATACTGTAAAACTGTGTGCACCAAAAATGGCTATTTACCTGTATTTGAACAAATAAGGTACTTTTAATGTATGGAAAACACATTAATGAGCATTCATTTTTCAAAAATGACAAAGAATTGGGTGGGTGGGCATTATGGTTTGAAAATGGTCTGCAAAATAACTTTGAAATTGTTCTTCTACAAAGCGACATATCTAGAGAATGTTTCCTTGTAAAGAATTAGAGGAAGTGGGGGGGGGGGGGGGGGGGGGAGACCTGAGGGGTGAAAACTGTCTGATCTAGAAATGTGACAAAAATATATGTATTCATGTATACATAGGCAACAGTTTGGGGGGCTTTCATATGAAATGATGGCCCTAACTATCACACTATATGACCAACATTTTGTGCAAACCTGACCATCACAGCTACCTGTAAGGCCAAAAGTATGTGGTCATGTCTCCAAATGATTGAGGTCGGGTGTTTCCAGTGAAGGGTACCATTAATGCTACAACGCACAGACATTTTAGACAATTGCGCGCTTCCAACCTTGTTACAACAGTTTCTATCCCAGCATGACTGTGCACCTGCACACATGGGTGGTACAGTGGTGTAGTGGTTAGCGCACTCACCTAGCAGTAATGAGGGTCACTTGTTCAAATCCCAACCACGACACTACCTGCCTGGAGTTTGCATGTTCTCCCTGTGCCTGCGTGGGTTTCCTCCGGGTGCTCCAGTTTCCTCAGACACTCCAAAGACATGCAGGTAGGTTAATTGGCTTCTGTCCAAAATTGGCCCTAGTATATGAATGGGGACCTTGGATTGTGGGCTCCTTGAGGGTAGGGACCAATGTGAGTGTGCAATGTACAGGCATGGGGACAATTGTAGACACTCACTCAGTTTGAACTGGATGGACTGGTGTTCTTCTTCAACCTTACTAACTATGTACTATTTAAAGCCAGCTCCATAAAGACATGGTTTGGTGGCCTACATAGTCTTGACTTGAACACATTCCCACAGACATGCTTCAAAATCTTGTAGACAGCCTTCCAAGAAGAGCGGGGGGTATTATAGCTGCAAAGGAATTGATGACTCCATCGTGATTTCCATGGTTTGGAATAGGATGTCTAACAAGCTCATATAGAGTCAGGTCAGGTGTTCACAAACTGTTGGCCATATAGTCTACATTCTATAAAATGGGGAGTGGGGGGGGCGGGAGGGGTGCGCTTGTCTTGCCCATGACTACTTATCAGACATTTTCCCCAGCCTTTACTGGAAAGCCATCAAATTCAAACCGTTGGGCTGCTCGAGAAGCACGTTCATTTTCTCAACTTCAGTTTTCCAGAATACCATTGACTTTAAAAGCCAACTCCATATAAAACTACTAATATGTCAATGTAGCTTGGTTGGGGGTAAGCTGAATCATGTGGTGGTACGTTGTATGTCTCAGGAAATTTACTGCAAAGAAATCCCCATCAGAATTTCCACTTCTGCCCAACCACTGCTTATGTTACAAAGATAATCAGATTCTTCACAATACAGAGATGGAGCTGTTGGTTATGGACTTGTAGGATAGGACATACGCTCAAATGTATGAGGGACCTCTGCAATAATGTGTGTGGGAGGTATAAAAAAAAAAAAAATGCAATGTTTTCGGGTTGAGTTGACCGCAAAGTATATAACTAAAGGCCAAATGTTCTTTTTTTGTTCTGGATAATAGTGGAAATGGATTAAACGCCTGTCCAGTTTTTTTAGTGCAGTCTGTATCCCCATTAAGGAGAGGGAGATTCGCCCTCTCTATTTGTCCTGTTTACTGTTATCGCCGAATGTGGAATCAATAGAAACCCCAAATTTTGGGTTGTCACAAAAACAGGGAATAGATCGGAAATCTTCCAATGGAGTCATTAGCTCTGGTGATAACTGGGGGATTCTCTCATTTTTGAGGGATTTCCTCTCGCTTCCATTTGTGACTATTGGACAGGAAGAGAAGGGAAGTCTCCTCAATCGGACACAGGTGACAACAAAAAAAAAACTGACAGGTGTTATAACTCTCCCCGTACACACGATCGGAAATTCGGCCAGCAAAAGACCGTTGAGAGCTTTTGGTCGGAAAATGCAACCGTGTGTACGCTCCTTCGGACCTTTGCTGGCCAAAATTCCCGCCAGCAAAAGATTGAGAGCAGGTTCTCAATTTTTCGGTCGGCAAAATTCCTACGCATGCTCGGAAGCATTGAACTTCATTTTCTCAGCTCGTCGTAGTGTTGTACGTCACCGTGTTCTTGACGGCCAAAAGTTCAGCGAACTTTTGTGTGACCCGTGTGTATGCAAGACATGCTTAACCACTTAAGCCCCGAACCAATTTACAGCCAAAGGACCAAGCCCCTTTTTGCGATTAGGCACTGCGTCGCTTTAACTGACAATTGCGTGGTCGTTCGACGTGGCTCCCAAACAAAATTGGCATCCTTTTTTTTTCCTCCACAATTAGAGCTTTCTTTTGGTGGTATTTGATCACCTCTGCGGTTTTTATTTTTTGCGCTATAAACAAAAGAGCGACAATTTGGAAAAAACAATATTTTTAACTTTTTGCTATAATAAATATCCCCAAAAAATATATTAAATGTTTTTTTTTCCCTCAGTTTAGGCCGATGCGTATTCTTCTACATATTTTTTGTATAAAAAAAAAAGCTGCAGGTAATAGGGGCAATCATTCTTTTAGACACCACTAGGAATTTTTTTTTCTCTCCCTTTCTACCAATTTCATTTTTTCACTATGCAAAATGACAATGTCATACCCCATAGAAATTCTGAATTGTTGCACGTTTTTAGTCTTTGTGTTTTTTCTATCCTGGAAATGCATTGTAAGCAGTGCCGCAAATTCCCGAAATGCGTTTCAGCGAGCAGTAAATATTCTTAGCCCTTGTACACACGGTCGGAGATTCCGACGGAATGTGTCCTATCGGACCGTTCTGTCGGATATTCCGACTGTGTGTGGTCTCCATTGGACTGTTTCCGTCGGAATATCCGACGGACCAACTTTTCCAACTTGCCGGTAAAATTTTCCGACAAAATGCTCCGATCGGACATACTCCGACGGACAAAGTGCCACGCATGCTCAGATCAAATTCCTAGACTAAAGCCATTGGCTACTAGCCTGAACGTAGTCCCGTCGTAACGAAATAACGTCATCACGTTATGTACAATCGGATTTTCCGACAACTTTGTCCGACCGTGTGTATGCAACAGTTTCGGACAAAATCCAACGGATTTGGTTTTCAGAATGTCCGACCCGTGTGTACAAGGGCTTAAAGAGCAACTATATATATATATATATATATATATATATATATATATATATATATATATATATATATATATATATATATATATATATAACATTGTCCAGGACAGACCCAGAATAATTGAAGGGAGCTTCTGTAACCCTCCATGGCCATTTAAAGTTCATTACACCCTTCAGAACCCCCACAAGTGTCGTCAACCTCATTGACTTCAATGCATTTAGCCTAAACCGTGAAATTTTGCAGATCTCACTCAGATTTAGATGGAAATTTTTTCACGGAAATGTGGGAAAAACAAAAATAATGAATCCAGTTAAAGGCTGTGTTTAGCACTGGCCCAGGCAGGGGTGGACTGACAACTCATGGGGGCCCCCAGGCAATCCGAGATTATGGGTATACACACACACACAGTATACAATCACACAGTATACATAGACATGTTTCTATTGGCTGAGAAGGTACTGGAGAGGTGGGGCAGCTATAATCTTGGGATTTTTAGACCAAAAGGATGTCGGTAAGGGACATTTCAGAGACAGATGTAAAAAAAAAAAAAAAAAAAACTGATTTTTACATACTGTCCCTGGCTTTACTGAGGCTGGCAACCCTGATGGGGCCCCCTAGTGGCTCGGGGGCCCTCAGGCAGTGCCCGAGTGGCCCAATGGTCAGTCCGCCCCTGGGCCAAGGATAGTTTAAAGGAGCCAGCTCTGTAACCCTCAGGAGCCATTTAAAGCCTATTACACACCAGAAATGTTGTCTTCCTCATAGATTTCAATGCATTTTGCCAATATCCCTCAGATTTTAGTGAAATTTCACAGAAATGTTGTTGGAAACCTTTGTGTTCTTCATATGTTCCTTGGGAGAATATACTAGAGCAGTGCTTCCCAACCTCAGTGCTCAAATACCCCCAGTGGGTCTTCTTTTCAGGATTTCCTTTACCGTGCCGAAATTCTTCAAGTCAATGGCTTGATGTTTATTCATTCCCAAAACATGACCATTTGGGGTAATTAAAGTGGTTGTAAACCCCATTCATGAAAGTTTTTAAACTAAGCACATATATCTGTAGTGTTTACTTATCTCTCTCGGAAGCTCTAAGTGTTGTTTCTCTCTGGTGCTTTGTTCCTCTGTTATCAGCATTAGTCACTTCTGACAAGCTGTCCAACACATGAGATAACATGAGCTAGAAATTTGTGTCGGGGGGGGGGCGGCTTAGAGGGGGTGGGCTTATCCCCCTCAGCTTAGAGGGGGATAAGCATGGAGCTTGTCTATTCAGAATACAGCTTTGCATGGTCCTTTGTTCCTCTGCCTATGGGGGGGGTGTCCCTTTTCCTCCAATCATCTCACACACAGTATACGCCCAGTATCCCCACCCACCACTATGTACTGCTGAAAGATGAAGAACGATTTTTAACACGATCTGCACTTTTCAAAGGGTGTTGAAAGGGGAAGACCTGCTGTCATGGGTAAAACTTATGTAGTGGGATTTGTTTCATCTCTGTGTATCATGTGGATATTCACTTCACAGGGTTTACAACCACTTTAAGGGCTGAGGTTGGGTATCGCGGTACTAAAAGGTGCTTAGTTTGAAGTGGAGTTGCTCTTTAAGTGATGAAAATACATATTTACACAGTTGTCAACCAGACGCACCAAGGGATGTGTTTTGTGTTCCCGTATTTAGACTCGTCACCAATAGGAACTGATTATTCAGCCCGAGTGGAGATGCATCTGAGGCACGTCCAGAAATTTGGTTATCAAGCCCATAAGATGCCCACTTTCTGTGATGAGGAAGGAGGGCATCTTTTCACACTGAAATTGTCATTCCAGACACTTTGGATGGAAAGGTGTATATACAGTATAAAAAAAAACTGTGTTATTCAGTTGGGGGGGGGGGGGGGGGGGGGGCAGATTTATGTAGTATATTTGTGTATATATCTATGGGTCTTATAGACCTGTATATTTTATTGACCTATTTTACTATTTTAAAGGAGGCTAATGGAACAAGTAAAATGCCTGTGTTACGAGCCTCTGAAAGTAGGAAGCCATTCCCCAACTCAAAATTCACATATTTGGGGGGGGGGGGGGGGGGGTATATATAAAAAAAATATTGCAGGGCTATTCATCATGCGAAACAGCATGTACATTTGATTTATGCAAATCCGGCAAAATGAAATGTTACTACTAAGCTATTTTTCGCTTTAGTTTAGGTGTTCTTCATGCAGAATCAGGCAAATTCTGCATTATGGCCACTAGACAGAGCTGACAATCATAGAAAATCTTTAGCGCCATCTAGTGACATTATTGTGGTATTTATCTGATTTACTGTATTCTTATGAATAAAGAACATCCAATCTGGAGAGGAAATGGCTTAGTAACATTCAATCAGCTTTGCCAGCATTTGCGCAGAACAAAGTTTTGCAAGATGAATAGCTCTGCTATTTTTTTTTCTTTATAAATAAACCCCTCTAGTGTAGACCAGCAAAGCTTAAAGAGGGATTTCACTGTAAAAAAAAAAAAAAAAAATATTAAAAGCCAGCAGCTACAAATACTGCAGCTGCTGACTTTTTATAAATGGACACTCACCTGTCCCAGGATCCAGCGATGTTGGCAGCAGCTGAGGCCGATCGATCGCTCGGGTCTCGGCTGCTGCCGCCGCCATTCTAGGTGAGGGAATCAGGAAGTGAAGCATTGCGGCTTCACTTCCCGGGTTCCCTACTGCGCATGCGCGAGTGGCTCAGCGCAATAGGAATGGTCCGCGCTGTCTCTGGGACCCGCGTGTGTCCCAGCAGACAGCGCGCTAGGACAGGAAGAGGCATAGACTCCCTTGGGAGTCTATGCCCAGAAGTGGGTGCAAATACCTGTATTAGACAGGTATCTGCACCCCCCTCCCCCCTGAACGGTGCCAACTGTGACAGCAGAGGTGGGGGGTGGGTCCTGATGAGCGGATGTTCCACTTTAGGGTGGAACCCCGCTTTAATCTGCCACTGTGTGGCTATGTGGACATCCCCCAAAATAGAGTTTGGGTGGATAAAGCCAGTTTCATAAAGTCAAGATTTGACCAGCTTGGTGTGGAGGAACTGACCTCAATTATCCTCAACACCTTTGGAATGAATTGGATTGTGAGCCAAATCTTCAAATCTAACATCAGACCTCACAAATGTTCTTTGGGTTGCATGGGCACTTTCATAGACACTTGAAAATCTTCTAGAAAGCAGTCCCAGAAGAATGGATGCTGCTATACCCACAAGGCGAGGTCAACTCCATATTATGGTTTTGGAACAGGATGCCCATTAAAGTGGAACTTCAGTCATTTTTTTCCTCTTTCCATCTATTAAATCTTCTGTTCTTGTTGTTTTTAACTTTGGATAGTAAAATATATATTTTTTTTCTGCCAGTAAATAACTTATACAGCCCACTTCCTGTTTCTTGCCTGGTCATTAGCCTAGACCTATGACATCATGCACAGCTCTCTCTCTATTTCACTCTTGTGGGGGGGATGTGAGTCAGAAGAGGGCCAATGAGAGCTGCAGAGCCTGAAGTGAACAGGCAGCAGCTTCAGCTGCCCACAGTTAATATGGCTGCAGCCAGACTTAGTGGTGGGAGATTTCTGCAGCACATTTGGCAAGTCCGGAATCACGGTATATATAAAATATGCAAAGTGGTTGGAGGGAAGCTTCAGAATAGCAAAAGATGTTTTTATTACAAATTATGTGAGCAGACTACAGTTCTTTCTTAAGCTTATATAGCTATGATGATCAGGTGTCCACAAACGTATTGCCCATATAGTGTATTAAGCAACCCTTCACAGAAATTAGAATGCAAGACCAGGAACAGCAGTTTTTTTTTATTGGAGGCCTAATCAAACATGTGTGATGCAGTTGCATTAGGGGGAGTAATGCTGACAATCCAGTAGTCTGTCTTAAAAATTGTGCGTTTAAGTTTTATTAAAGGTTTATATAAGGTCATTTTCATTATAAGGTGTCTGGGGGAGGGAGGGCAAAGGCTTGAAACAGCCAGCCTTGGTTGCTAGGATGCTGGTTACTTGCCCGCACAGTGTCATTGATTGTTAGGATGCTGGCAGCTGAACCGCACAGCTCCACTGGTTGCTAGGATGCTGGCAGCTGGTTCTCACAGCTTCATTGGTTGCTATGACGCTGGCATCTGGCGCTCACAGCTTCATTGGTTGCTAGGATGCTGGCGCTCACAGCTTCATTGGTTGCTAGGATGCTGGCACTGAGGGCCGGACTTATCATTGGGCTTGACTGGGCTCAAGCCCATGGCCCCCCACCCAATAGGGGGCCCTGCCGAGATACATAGCCGAGCAGGGGCAGGGATGCAATTTCCCCCCAGGCTGCTCTTATTCCATGTAAAAAGGCCAACGTGCTGCCAGCTGGGAACTGAGCATGTGCACAAAAACGGCTGCATCTTTAGTGCGCTATAAAAAAAAAACTGCAGCACAAACACACAACCTCTAAGAAGCCTATGGGACTGTGGCTAAGGAAAACTGTGTACATAAGCGCTGCAGCACACTAGCGTGCGCCAGAAGACTGGTACACACTTGCAGCAGGCACTGTCACTCCTCTGAAAAGTGATCAGTGCTCAGGTCACTTTTGCTCATGCTCAGCGTCTCCAACCAGAGCTGTCAGTTGTGGTTTTTTTTTTTTTTTTTGCTGGATTGAGTAAAAAAAAAAAAAAGATGGATAGGCATAGATGCATTTAAATGTACGTTTTTTTTTTTTTCCTTAAAATTCCCTCCTAAACTTGGGGTGCGTGTTATACGCCATTAAATACGGTAATGTATAGAAGGTAGGGCCCGAAAGTGACTCAAGCCCAGGGCCCCCCACCACCCTAAGTCCTGCCCTGCTGGCACTCACAGCTTCATTGGTTGCTAGGATGCTGGCGCTCACAGCTTCATTGGTTGCTAGGATGTAGGCACTTGGCAGCTGCCTGCACCATAACATCTAATGGCTCATACTGGGGGCTTAACATACATAGGGCATGCAAATTAGCTCGGAGTGTCCAGTATGGAGACCTCGGCCTCAGTGCCACCCACCACCGTGGTAGTTCCCTTATTGGCCGCATAATCGGCCCTGTCCCTACGTGGGGGTGAAAATGCCATATAGGGGGGAAAAAAAAGATCTGCAGAAAAACAAATGCTTGTCTGTGCAGCTTAATTTCAAGATGGTGTGGCTCCTGTGTGTACAGTAATTGCCTCTGGTATCAATAGTCTGGAGTGCAAAAGCTTGACTGTTAATGTTTAGTTAACCCATAAAAGAGCAAAACCACTCCTGGCAATGTGCCCAGTGTGTCATGTTCCTATGTCCTTCCTATGAGATTTGCTTATGTCAGTTTGGAATCATAGGATACCCATGCAATTTGGATTTGGAATCATAGGATACCCATGCAATTTGGTTTAATCGTCAGACTTTTATGTGTGCCAACGTGAATTTTTTGGAAATAGACCCCCCTTAAGCCTTGTACAGACGATATATCGGATGAACGATCGTCTGTTTTTTGTTTTTTTTTTGTTTTGCATGCTAATCTCATATGGAAAATAAAGAGGTTACTAAAGTTAAGAAAATTTTTGTGCAACAGAATACAACTTCAGATGTAATATATTGTATCGTAATGTATTATTTTTGTGTTTGCAGCTTTGTTTACTGCAATTTTATTTTTTTTATTTTTTTTGGACAAATATTGTACTGATTAAACTAAAATCATTCTTTCTGGTATTATAGCAGAAATGTTTTTGTGCATGTCCCTTAGGATAATTTCACATGAACTGTCCTGATCGGCTTTTCGAAAGCTGTGCGCTACCTATCAGATAATCGTACGATCGTTTTGAACGCGGTATTTTTCGTCCAATTTTTTGATAGTATGTACGAGGCTTAGGCTGGTTTTGCAGATAAGAGAATTAAAATAAATGTTATTAAAATCTTACCCTGCATACCGCTGCTACTTCTGTAACCCTTCCCTTACCTTGAAGTTCTTAGAGGAGCAATTTTAAATATTCCTCTTCCAAAAAAAAAAAAAAAAAAAAACTATGCAAAGCATCCATGTGCAAATATAAAAATAGTTTCCTATAGGTAACCCCTTTCCAATATGCGTTTTTTATTTTATTTTTTCTTGCTGGAGCTGCCCCGTAATAGTTCTGGGACATAGTAAAAGAAGCCCGGGGGACACCCGGAGAGCTGGGGTCAGACAGGTGCGCTCATTCCACATACACCCTGAAGCCGATGAGCTTCACAGCTGTCGCCGGTCCCTGTTGTAACTTATTATATATGTGACAGACGTATTTACTGCAACACAATGGGAACCTCTGCCAAGCCTTTGTGATTTTGTCACAGAGCTGTCATTTCTCCCAATGACTTCGGGAAAATAACCAAACCGAACGCGTAAAATCGAGTGCGCCGTATCGCTTTGTTCCCTTGTCTTTGTTAGCCTATAGATAACAAAGTCCACATGACTGTTTCAATAATTCATCACTTAGAGCTCACATATACTGTCAATGAATCCCTCAACCTTGCATTATTTACAGAGCTACATTGTTAAGTCTTTTGTGTAAATTGGCTTTTATTTTTATGAACTTTCATGCAACAGTTTTAGGAATTTAGAATGTTGTGCTTCTGAAATGAAGGTGGTGCAAAAGGGGAAATGTATTGGGTCTATTTCTAAAACATTTGTTGCATGAATTTCACAAGGCATCTCCGGCTAGTAGCCATAATGTGTTTTTTTTTTTGTTTTTTGTTTTTTCACTTCGATCAGGAAAATATCACATTATGGCCACTAGATGGAGCTGAACATCAACATATTAAAGTGGAACTCCTGCCTAACACTATGTTTAACCCCCAAGAGCCGATGCCTACCAGCCCTTTAAGGACTTCAGAATTCCAGGATGGGCGGCTTATGATCATGTGACTGCTACGATTGGCTGTCGCGGTGGTCACATGATCGGCAAGCTTCCGATCCTTCCGAACCCACTCCAGGTGTCTGTTCCCAATTATCTCATCCTTCAGGTGTGGATGCGGCTCAGTATGCAGCCATATACAAAGAACGAAATTAAAAAAAAGTCCGGATGGTCGCACTCCAACTAAAATAATTCCTTATTCAATGTAGATCTATACAGCAGGGATAAAACCGCTAGCGCATTTCACCCCGTTAACGCAGGTGCTTATTCATAGCTTTTAGTTAGCCACAGATTACTGTTCCGGTATGCTCTCGGTACAGCTCCATCAGCGCTACTGTGGCTGCCCAGCTGCCGAGAGGCTGCATATTTGCTTGCGCCCAGACATACACACCTCCCCCCCCCCCCCCCCCCGCGCGCTACCTACACTACCTAACTTGTGTTAAAAAAAAAAAAATCTTTTATACTTCCCTATTTTCAGCCTGCTCCCATTTGGTCACATGATCCCCTGTATCAGTGAGTAGTGGCTGCAGGGGAGAGGAGGAGTGCTCAACGGCCGCTAAAGACTGGAGCGGTGATGCCACCTGTAGGCTCCCATGTCCCAGCCATTGTCCACCTCCGCCTCATTTTCTCTGCAGCTACCAGGAGGAGCCACAGCTGGACCAGAGTAAGCTGAAAATGGGCAAGTATTAAGGATGAGCCCAGGCGTGTTCACGTGCACCACGCCCGCCAGGAAGCTGACACTCCGCAGTGCTAATCACAGGCAGTGAGACATTTCCCGATCCACGGCTGCACAGATCGGGAAATGTCTCACTACCTGTGATTAGCGCTGCGGAGTGTCAACTTCGTGGTGGGCAAGTGGACTTGCGAACATGCCTGAGGTCATCCTTAGAAAGTATACAATAAAAAATAGGAAAAGGTGTGGCGCCAGCTCATGTGATAATTATAAAACAATCTGATTGCTCAACATATGCGATACATTCATATAAAGTTAACCAACCAATAATAATGTTCATAAGAAATCAATAAAAAAAAAATCTATATGTAATAGTCCAAAACAAAACTACTCAATAAATCTTCACAGAAAAGTCCATTCACCATTCAAAAATTGTGCGTGAGAAATAAACTCGCCATAACTTTAAAATGAATACGCTTTGTAGCAATATTGGATTCTTTCAACCAGCAGCATATATGGAAACGATAACTCTAATGCCCTGTACACATGGTCGGAAAATCCGATCGGGTGTGTGGGCTCTAGCGGGCTTTTTTCTGTCAGAATTTCCAACGGAAAAAATTTGAGTGCAGGACCTAAAATTTTCCGACAACAAAATCCGATCTGACTTTTTCCCGATCGTGTGTATAGAATTCCGATGCACAAAGTGCCACGCATGCTCAGAATAAATTTGGGGACGAAAGCTATTGGCTACTGGCCTCTACGTAGTCCCGTTGTACACATTTGACTTCACCTCGTTCAGGACAATTGGAAATTCTGACAACTTTGTGCGACCGTGTGTATGCAAGACTCGTTTCGGCCAAAGTCCGTCTGAAAAAATCTGATGGATTTTGTGGTCTGAGTGTCCGACCGTGTGTACAGGGCATTAGCCACAAAGTGTCTGCTTTGTAATGGTCAAACATAAAGAGTCAGGAGAAACGCGTAGTGGTTCCCCCCTAGGGGCTGCTGAAAGTTGTGGTCCACCCGTCACCCTGCCCAGCCCGGCATTCACTTCCCAATCACCATGGAGACAATAAACAGTCCATGTGTTTTTGTTTTTGTAATTTTATTGAGGGATTTGAACTTGGATAGGGATATATGGGTTGCCCAGTAGAATTCTAGAACAGTCAATTTGGGACAGAACTATGTACACTCCTTGTACACAACATTCCCTCAAAGTCCTCCTGCACAACACTTGCTTGCAGACTATCACTCCCTCTCTCCTGCACAACACTTGACTCCAGGCACAGCTAGCAGAAGGTTAGGCCCAACACTGACTCAGTCAGGCCCTAGAAGTTGCCATTCGTATGCAGGGACTGTGAGTCCCTTTTTTAGTATAGAAAAAGTATAATAGTCATAGTTTCATAGTTAGTAAGGTTGAATAAAGACACCAGTCCATCCAGTTCAACCTGAGTGAGTGTCTACAACTGTCCCCATCCCTGTACATTGCACACTCACACCAGTCCCTACCCTCAAGGAGCCCACAATCCTAGGTCCCCATTCATATACTAGGGCCAATTTTGGACAGAAGCCAATTAACCTACCTGCATGTCTTTGGATTGTGGGAGGAAACCGGAGTACCCGGAGGAAACCCACGCAGGCACAGGGAGAACATGCAAACTCCAGGCAGGTAGTGTCGCGGTCGGGATTTGAACCAGCGACCCTTCTTACTGCTAGGTGAGAGTGCTAACCACTACACCACTGTGCTGCCCTAGTCCTTTAGTTCTAGCTGTCCTATGGTGGGCTACTGCTCCCAGCAATCCCTCTTGAGGCCCTGCCAACCCTTCTGGCTGCAGATGCCCGACTCCACTGCCTACGACATTGCGTTCCTCACTGGCTTCATGCCTAGCTCTGACTGTTGCTTTTCAGTCCTCTCTGGCATGCCTCTCCAGTACTCCCAATCACTCATGTCACTCACCAGTCCCCCTGGCTGCACAAACACCGGTGGTTCCCTCCTGAAGACAGCAGTAGCTCCTGCTGTCCTCTCTGACTCCTCTCTGTGCCTCCTGTTCAGATCCTTCCTGTGGTCTTGAAGAGATCCTTCCTGCACCCGAGTCCTAGTCCCAAGGTCACCCCCCCCAAGAAAGGGGAGTGCCCCCCCTCAAATGCCTCCGACAGCCTAGTACTCCATCCTCAGTTCTTCCATCCGACAACTCCTCCCCAGCTGGGCTGACCCTAGGTATATCAAGGATGCCTGCCTCTTGCCAATCCTAGTTGGGGATTGGTCAGGGCTCCCTGAGACACCTCAGGCAGCTCCACCTCTCTTCCCCTCCTCTCTCTAGAATCTTCTAAAAGCCAGAGGGAGGTATCCAAAAGATTATGCTATCTGTGAGTCACCAGCCTACTCTGAGCCACTTCCAGCCCACACAGATCAAAACAAACAGGCTTAAATTTAATTGCTCTCACAAATACTCCTAACTCTAGCACCTACCTATGTAGAGGGTGCTACATATTGAGAATCACAGCACAATATGTTTATTTCAGATAGGTAAAAACAGGTAAGTAAAACAATGCACAGTTACATTGAGGAGTGTTGTAAGTCAGCACCAACATGTACAGCTTTAGGTAAATGTGCTCGCTGTCTCACCAAGACGTGGCGTGCATTCCAAAGCGCAAGAGATAGGAACCAAGAAACCAGATGTGACGTCAGTAAAGGGCGAACACGCAGCCTCTATGCATTTCATTTTCTACATGTCATCAGGCTGCATGTCCGCTCTTTACTGACGTCACATCCAGTTTCTTGTTTCCCATCTCCTGTGCTTTGGAACGCACGGCGAGTACATTTACCCAAAGCTGTACATGTTGCTGCTGACTTGCAACACTCCCCAATGTAAGTGTGCATTGTTTTACTTACCTGTTTTTACCTGTCTGCAGTCATAACATTCATATCTGTGTGACCTAAAGTTGCACCGGCTTGGAAGTAGTCCCTGCACTACTTTGGTCTGACTTTGATGCGACTTGAAGTCCATATACTTCAGGATTACACAGGCATTGCTTCAAGGGCACATCAAAGTTGTGGCAAAATCGCGCCAAAAATCGTGCAACTTTCAGGTCACACAAGTATGAAAGGGCCCTTACACAGATTAGTCAGTATAGGTAGGGTGAGGGAAGAACATTTTTAAACATGTTAGGCAGAAACGCGACTTCATGCATATTATGGTCAGAATTCATGATGGTTGGGCGAATGCTTGTGTCATTGTGTCATTGTGTCAATGTTATAAATAGACCCCTATGTGGCCATGTTGACTTTGTAATACTTCATATTCCCATCACACACGTTCCTGGTATAAGCTCTCAAGGTTTGGGTGCTGCAGCAACAACCAGCTGGATACTGGTTCAAGTCATAACGTAGATATTTGCCAGCACAACAAGGATCGGCATAAAGTAGCGTCCAAACGGGTAGTTTATTGCATGATCACAACACACGAAAGGTGCAACGTTTCGGAGTCAACGATGATCACATGCCTGACAAAGGGATCCTGCCTGACTCCGAAACGTTGCACCTTTCTTGTGTTGTGATCATGCAATAAAGGTGCAACGTTTCAGAGTCAACGATGGTCATGTAATGGACGTTATCATGAGTGTTATAAGTGAAATGCCTATTTCTGGTACTCTTAAAGATATAAGTGCTTATCTTTCACTATCAGCTATCAACCTTAATCATACTCATTTAATCATAATTAAGATGTCTGCCAGCTTCTCCCTTCATGTGGAACGAAACTGCAAGGGTTAAAAAGAGCAAAGTCAAAAAGAAGATTGCGCCCGTTTTCGGCAACATGAGACTACACCCAAGAGGAAGGGGGCTGAAAACAAGACCCTATTTTAGCTATGATAGTTTGCTTTTCCCTTTTTTAGACATAACCCAGCTAAAAAGCTTATCCTTCGTCACAATAATGAAGATGTATAATTTGTGGTTTGTACACGCTGTCTTTCATCTAATTTCTGATTTGATAGTAAGATATCCGGCTCATTGTATATCAGCCGGAGTTCAGGAAATAAAAAGGAGAAGTATCTGAATATATCTGAATACTTAACTCTGTGTGTCGGTGTTTGACTTCAAGTGTGCACACTTTTATATTGAGGATTAATTTGGCCAGGGGGACAGAAACAAAAATGTACCGAGCTGTTCTAGTTCGGATCCAAAACAATCACATGCCTGACGAAGGGGTCCTGCCTGACTCCAAAACGTCGCACCTTTCATGTGTTGTGATCATGCAATAAACTACCTGTTTGGATGCCACTTTGTGCTGATCCTTGGTGTGCTGGCAAATAGCTACGTCATGTTGACTTGGTGTCTATTATTTCATTGGAAGAACACGAACCATAGTAATGGCTTTGGCTTATTTTAGCCTAAATTGGCAGCTAACCATAAGAGAACAAGTTCACAAACGTTATATTTCCTGTGCTGGTATAGGTCATTCTTCATACATTGTAAATTATTTCAAAAGTGGTGCAACATTACATTTTTTTTTGTTTTGTTTTAGATTTCTTGTTCCTGTAACACAGCCTTTAATTTTGCATTGTTTAAGAATGTGAAAACGATGTATTTCTTTGTACAGTGCCAATAATTCCCGAAATTCTGCCTCTTGTACAGGACCAGCCCCTCCATTCTGCCACCTTATTACCTAAGGTTTTCTCATGTCATTTCTGCTGGAGGAGGCAATAGAGTCCTTCTAACTGGCTGGCTCTGCCTGAAAATCAGTTTTCCAGGGTAACGAGGTGCTTGAACTGTGTACAAGTTTATTTTATCCAAAATAACTTGCCAAGTCAACCATATCGAATTCTGGGTCTTGTATGGCCATAGGTTTGCCCAAACATGGTGAACTATTAAACCTCAAACTCATTTTTAAGCAAAGGGAATCTGTACTGACACTTTAATTATTATTATTATTTTATATTTTATATATATATATATATATATATATATATATATATATATATATATATATATATATATATATATATATATATATCTCAAAATGCATTTTTTTCTAAATATCACCTTTAAAAAAAAAAAAAAAAAAAAAAAACGTTTGAACTGTGCGCCTCCTGATCGACATACATGTTGTGCTTTTGCTCCATAAAACATAGCAGGTCACATATGCCCCTGCGGGCCACACATGGGCCAAATTCCAAACTAATTTTCTTTAAAATATCAGAAAGGTAGCATGTTTTGTGATCCGATGGTGCCACCATTTGATTTCGAAACTCGACCAACCAAAGCCTTCAATTTTACCTTGCGTTGCTACAAAAAAAAAATTTTCGCGGCCGGAATCTTCTTTTCTTTCCAGGTCACAGCTCATGTACATTTCTTTATCAATTATATTTCTCGCACTACTCTCCCATCATTGATGAGAAATCCATTTTTTCAAAAAATTTCCAACATGCCCGATCACTCATATTCGATGGCCGCACAAAAATCGGCCATTGCTGCAGCCCACTAATGGTGCCAAATTCAAAATAAAATTTTTAGTTACGTTTTTCAAAGAGTTTTTTTGGGATTCGACCCATGTATGTAAAGACGTTTGAGAAACCTTTTTGATTTTCGAGGTTCAGCTAATAGCTGCTGAAAAATATGACTAAATATAAAATATTAAATTTTTTACAAGTTAAAGATCAATAAAAAAAAAAAATGCCAATTTTTTAAATATTTTCTAAAGAAAAGAAAATTTAAAAAAAATCACCAGAATTCCTTTAAGGAATGTATAGTTTTCTGCAATATCTGCTTGCTTTGGTTGACAAACAAGTATCTGTCTGTTTTTTTATTTTCTTATAAAGTGCATTCTGTGTGATACTTTGTAACATGAAAATTGATGCTTTTTGTGTAAAGTGTACAGCCAATTTTTTTAAAGCTAAAAATTTCCAATACAGTTCCTTTCCTTAATAAAATAAAAATATTTTTATTGACTGCATAGTATTTTGTAACAATTGACCATATTTTGATACATTCTTGCATTCTTTTTTGTTAAAAGAAATATTTTTATAATCTGGTTCTTATTAATAAAACTGTCTTCTAAAAATGTGTACGGTATAATCAGTGTTAATGCAGTATGGGGAAAGTGAATCGAGAGAAAAAGGTGCGTGTGCATGTATGTAAATAGATCATTGTTTAACTCCATATTCGCTGCTTTGTAAAAGCTGTTAACCTTGTATTCTTGAATGTAATTTTTTTATTATTATATTTTTTTTTTGTAAAAGTGTGACTTTATTTGCATAATAAATTGCATTTTTAAAGGGAACAGACTTGTCTGGTTTGCGGGAATACAGACTTTTTTTTTTTTTTTCTGGCTAATGTGAAGTAAGCTGGTTTCATGTTGCAACCTAATGGAGTCTACATTTGCAAAGCAATGTCACTTACAAAAATAGACGGTTTCAAAGAGAAAAGAAAAAAAAAATTCAAAAAATGTTGCTGCATTATACACAATGTAAAAAAAAAAAAAAAAAATTGCCTTTTCAGTAATGAAGGTCATCCCAGCACTGGAAAATCACATTTTTCACCCTTAAGCCCACTTCATTTCTTAGGTAAAGCAGTAATAAACCCAAAACCAAAAATTCAATATATTGCAACTTGCCAATCGTTAGATGTGGTAGCTGCATTCGTTTTTTTTTTAGTTTCACCTGGTGATATGGCCAGTAACACACCTCCTGTATTAGTGTCCCCACTCTAGATGAAGGAGCACAGGGGGCACATTTGGACAGTAGAATTGTCAGTCTGGGGGGGGGGAGGGGAGTGTTAGATGTACTAGCAGATTAACTACTTGCCTTCCGGAAGATTTACCCCACTTTCATGACCGGGCTATTTTTTGCCATACAGCCCTTCATTAATTTAACTGACAATTGCACGATCGTGCGATGCTGTATCCAAATAAAATGTGTGTCCTTTTTTCCCCCGCACAAATAGAACTTTTTTTGGTGGTATTTGATCACAACTGCGTTTTATTTTTTATGCAATAAAAAAAAAAAAACATTTTAAAAACAATTTAATTCCTGCTATAAAACACCTCCAATAAAAAAATAGAATTTCTTCATCAATTTAGGACAATAAGTATTCTGCTACATATTTTTGGTAAAAAAAATATACCATAGTTTGTAGACACTTTTGCGCAAACCAATCAATATATTAAAATTTCTTTTACTGGTGTTGATCAGTGACTTATCGCGATATCGGAGAGGACATTCTGACCCTTTTTGGGGGACCAGTGTTCTCACTGTGGGGGGAGGGGCTTTTACTAGGGGAAGGCATTGATCCATGTTGTCGCTTAGCAGAGACACAGGATCAATACCTTCCCTACTGACAGAACGACAATCTACCTTGTTTACATAGACAGATTGCACATTCTGGCTCTCTGCCTAATGATTGACAGGTACATCGAGTCCATGGTACCCGCAGATCAGCTCCTGCTGTGTCTAATCAGAGGGGGAGTAGGCAGCTTGTGGTGTGCATGCGTGCTCCAGATCCCAGAAGTGTCAGATCATGTACTAGGTATGTGATCCGGCGCAGAGCGGCCGCCCTGCCGCAGTATATGTGCAGTGTGCGGTCGTAAAATGGTTAAGGTACATTAACAGATTAAAGCCAAATTCTAGCTAAAACTTTTTTTATTTCAAATATTTTTCATTTGGTTTTAAAAGGTACATAACAGGTCATACACATTGTACATATTACATCATTATATACAGCTGTAGCAATCGAGGAAATAACATTGCAATCAGGACAAGAATTAAAAACTTACGTTTTACTCTCTCAGTTCTTAAGCTCTGTTTGTACCATCTGCTCATATTACTTGCACAGTTCCATCTGAACGAGTGTTAACTTACATGGTCTATAGCTTAGTGTAAGCTTCTATCAGTAACAATGTTTATACATCTAGTCATCCAGCTGGGTTCAGTTTAAGAACAGCGAATCTAAATTCTATCATGGATGTTTAGTCCGCCCCTTTGTATGATTCTCTCCAGATGTGCCAGCTCTCCAAAAATTTAGGTTTCCAACTTTATATGCCATTATTTGCTCCATGACATATGACTCGGAGACGAGATGAATCCCCTCACTTGGGTCGGGAGTGAGGCTCGTCTTCCACTTTCTCAACAATATCAGCCGTGCTGCATTTAGACTATGCACTACCACAAATCTGAAGTTGTTTGGGAACCTCTCCAGGTCTATGCTCAAAATGGCCATCCTGCTGTTAGGTCTAGTTATGATCTCTGTCAATTTTGAAATAAGTTTAAAAATTGAGTTCCAGTAGCTACGTATGCTTGGGCACGACCACAGCATGTGGGATAATGTCCCTACCAGGCCACATCCTCTCCAGCAATGGTTAGAATGCGCCCCTTTGAATTTGGCTAGTATATATGGCGTGTAGAACCACCTAAGGTGGATTTTATGCTACAGTTCCCAATATGTATTGCTTTTCATTGTGGAGAGGTTAGTAGTTATGGCTTTTTTCCACTGGTCATTTGTGATATTGGTGTTAAGTTCATTTGTCCACCATGGCTTGTGATTTGGTTGATTAAGCCAAAATCTAAGCTGATCTAGTAATGTAGCTGTGTAATAATCCTATATATCAGGTACCCCCATGCCCCCTGCCCTTTTATGTTTCCGAAGGACGTCATGCGAACACCTGGCTCTAACCCTGGACCATAGTAAAGTGGAGATTATATTTTGTATAGATTTGAAAAAGTTAGGACAGACTTGTATCGGCAGTGTCCTGAATACATATAGGATCTTGGGTAAGACAGTGATCTTGAAGGCCGCCAACCTCCCTGCCCAAGACAGATAAAGTTTGCTAATTTTGTTGGTTTGTTTCTGGGTCTCTGAGATTAACGGGACGTAATTCCCTATATATCTTTGACAAAGAGGGAGTCGGCATGATTCCCAGATAGGGGAGTGTGGAGGATGCCCAAGGATAGGAAAACTGGGTCTGTAATTTCTGTTTTATGGCGTCACCTACATTTGCCCATTATGGTGGATTTAGTTTCATTTATTTTATAGTAGGAGATTGAATTAAAGTCATTCAGTATGTGGTGCACCTCTGGCAATGAGCATAGTGGGTCTTCTAGAGTCAAAATTATATCATCCACAAATAGTGTTATGACATGGGGCTCTCCTCCTACTGTTATTCCCGTAAAACAAAATAGTTCGACCTTAACTTCTCCGCCAGAGGCTCCATTGTCAGCGCAAAAATTAGAGGAGACAGGGGGCACCCCGTCACGTCCCACTGGAGACTGCAAACTTCTTTGAAAACATACCTTCTAAATATACATATGCGGATGGCACCGTGTACAGGGCCGAGATGGACGAAAAAATTTGACCTTCAATACCAAATTTCTGCAAAACCCTGGACAGGTATCCCCCGTGTACCCTATCGAAGGCCTTCTCCGCGTCGAATGTCAATAGCAGAGAAGGCCCTCAAGTGGACTCGGCATGGTGCAAAAGATTCAGAATGTGCCGTGTAGCATCTGGTACCTGGCATCCTGGTACAAACCCCACCTGGTCAGGTTTCACCAGAGTGGGCAGGAAGGTTTGAAGTCTGGTGGAAATGATTTTTGTGTAAACCTTCATGTCTATATTTAGGAGTGCTATGGGCCTGAAGTTCTGCACTTGAATCGAATCCTTCCCTGGCTTCGGTAGGGTGATATTTGCAATTCGCATTTCTGCTGGAAAGGAGCCTCCGGCACCGCAGCATTGAACACCTTCTCCATATATTTAAATAAAGTGTCTCGGAACAGTTGGTAGTATTCGGATGAAAATCCGTCTGGTCCGGGCGCTTTGTCATGGGGTAGTGAATTAATGGCCTTACCGATTTCTATCTGTGTGAACGGTTGATTAAGAATCTCCCTGTCCTCTGGGGTCAAAGAGGGCAGTGCTATAGAGTCTAAAAATTTGTCTATTGCCTCTGGAGTAGGTTGAAGGGTATTTTCTTGGCCTTCCAAATTATATAAGGAGCTGTTGTAAGAATTAAAGGCGTCCGCCATATCTTGTGGATTTAACAATTTCTCCCCTGTGTGCGGGTGGTAAAGATGTGTTAATTTTTGTTTGTGGGTCCTATCTTTGAGCTGGTAAGCTAAGACCCTCCCTGCTCTGTTGCTATGAAAGTAAAAATTGGCTTGCCCTGATCTCATAAGTTTGTTGTGGTTAGTTCATTTCTTGCCTGAACTAACTGCTCCAGGACTCGTGGTTGGGGGTCCTGCTTGTGTGCTTGTTCTAAATGATTAATAGAGGTTAGGGTTTCATTCAGATGCCGCGTCCTTTGCCTCCTCTCTGTAGCACTCAGTTTAATCAAAACCCCTCTTATATAGCCCTTGTGCGCATTCCACAATGTGAAGGGGTCCTCCGAGGACGGGGAATTCAGGGCAAAAAATTCTTGTAGAGCCTGATGTATAGTATGTCTATGCTCAGGGCGGGACATCAACACCCCGTCATTTTGCCATCTGTTTGCCCCCCCCCCCCCAATCTCCCTCCCACCGTGTCCAACACCGGCACGTGGTCTGACCACGTTTTATATTTCCAATTTCAGATTTATACACATTCTGAAAAAGGAACTCATCAGTCAAGAAAAGGTCAATATGTGTATAAGTTTTATGGGCATTAGAGAAGAATGAAAAGTCCCTCTCTGTAGCATGTTGGTAGCGCCAGATATCAGACATTTGGGCAGTGTCCAGGAATTTCGATAACGTTACTCTGTGTGAACGGCTCGGTGAGGTGAAAGAAACATCCAGCTTCCACTCCACAATTGTATTGAAGTCGCCACACATTATAACATGCCCCTGGCAGAGGGGTCTTACCTTTTTCCATATTTTCTTCAATGCTGCTATTGTTCTAATATTCCGTAGATAAACATTGACAATAGTATAGGGTACACTATTGATCCTACAGATTAAGGCCAAGTAGCGACCCTGTGGATCAGAGTCCTGAGACAGAAAAGTAAATTCAACCGAGTCTCTGACCACAGTGAGCACTCCCCTTTTTTTTGGGGGGGGGGGCCACTAGCCTGGTATACATGTGGGAACCTTCTGTGGTGAAAGTTGGGTGGCTTCTGAGAATTGAAATGGGTCTCTCGCAGGCAGAGGATGTCGCAGTTCAATTTCCAAGCCTCTTGCCACAGCATGTGCCGATTGGCTGGGCTGTTCAAGCCCTTTACATTCAGAGACGTGATCTTGAAGCTCCCTGCAGTAGCCATTGCCCAAGTTCACACAGTCACCGCAGGTAGTTTTGATAACACCTGACTGCCTTAGAGTCAGTTAACAAGTCCCACTCCTAGAATTTGTTAGATCGGTGGCAATACGGTACTCGGTGAACTGGACCACTGGATGTTGAACAAACAGTCAGTGAAGATGAACTCAACATCAGATAACAGAGTTTCCTTTTATACAAGGAAATAACCAACCTGGGTGGCACCCAACCGGGGTGAAATAAAAAAGAGAAAAAAAAAAATTATGATTCCAGCCAGAATCTGAGCGGATTGATTAGGGCAATTCTTTGGGGCACAACTGCAACTGCTGAGTAAGCCAGTACCATTAGCTGTGTACCAGCCCACCGGGCTATATTGGTATAGAAGTAATAATGGTTATACAGGCCTGTGAGTAGAAGGTGATCCTCTCCGATCCAGCTGGTCACCATTTGGAGATCTTGGCGGATTCGGAGTGCTTGAGTCTTGGTCCAAGATTTGCCACTCTTAGCAGCTTTATGCCATCATGCAAGGATGTAATTGTGTAGAATCGATCGCCTCTAGTGACAAATAGCTTAGCCGGGTACCTCCATTGGTAAGAGGAGATTTGGTGGTTCCGTAACGGCTTCCTAATGGTGGCCAGCTGCCTGCGCTGTTGAGTGGTGTGTGCGGAAAGATCAACAAATAATAATTGAAGCTGGTCCACTTGCTAGAATGCCGCCATCAATTTCTCCTTAGTATGGTAAAAATGAATACGTGCTATTGTGTCCCTTGGTAGATGGGCTGGGATATTCTTAGTTTTCAAACGTCTATGTATTCGATCGATCTCTAGCTCTTCCAACGGAAGATCTGGCAGTGCAGCTTTCATCATATCTGTAAAATAGGCCATCACGTGGTTGTTTGACTGACTCGGGATCCCTCTTATTTTCACATTGTTACGCCTGGAGAAATCCTCCAGGTCTGCCATTTTGGATTTCATCCACGCAATTTAGTCTTTGTGTGTTGTGCGCATTGACCAGGTCATTAAATGTAGAGGCAAATTCGCCCATCTTAACTTCTATGTGTGACACCCTATTGCCCACTTTAGTTACTTCAGATCTAAATTGCTGAGCCAGTGCGACAATGTCTGCATGGAGTGTACTCCTCAGGGACACTATAATGCCCTTCAGTGTGGTGTCCAGCACAGGCTGGTTAGTTGTGGGGTATTCAGATATTGAATCCTGTAATTCTAAAGTGTCCTCATAGGGATCCCCTGTAACACTCACCTCCTGCGTCTGTTTCAGCCTGCGGTTTATATACTTTTGCTGGGCTGGATGTACAGGAGGATGCTTGTGACGACCTGACACTTTTATGCTGTGCTCTGATAAAATCAGGCGAGAAGAGTTTCAGCTGTCCGCTTTTCTTACTCAGGAAGCAGCGCGACGTGTGAGTAGAACTGCTGGCGCCATCTTGGCTGGAGTGGCGGCCTGGCTGCAAGTAAAAATTTGTCATTCTCCGCGCTGGGTTCCGTTCCTTTCGCAACATGTATAGAGGGTCTGCCCGACTCGAGTGCCGCTGTATTCGCTGATTTTTGACACCTGTAACGTCCGCTATCGGCTCCGGTGTGCTGGCTTTGTGCGGAGCAGTTCTTTCAAGCAGCCATCTCTCGTGCTCGCCAGCCAGTTTTGTTCCCTTTTGCAGTTTTACATAAATGAAAAGAGCTGACCATTGTAAGCACCCCTGTCATTGGTAAATGGTTTGTCTCAACCCTGTAACTGCTACATCTGCAGGCGCGCTTGTTCTTTTGTTGAAAAAAAATAGCAACAAAAAGTAATAAACATACAATTACTACACAAGCCATGTTGTGATTTTAATGTCAATAATTTCCTTTTATCAATCTGCAGCTGCTGTATTTTCTGTAAAATTCAAAGCAATATGGCAACCTGGAGGTGGTCTGCACACCATTTGTGCACAGAATGCCACCAAAAAAGTAATTTCCTGCTTGTATGAATGGCTCACTGGTTTTCCTAGCAATCTTAACTAAGATACAAGTCAAATTTAGAGATCTTCTGCCACATGAATTTCAGTTTTGCTGAGATACTCTCCAAGGGGTAACTTCTTCTAAAGTGATGCAGACACTGCAACTTTTCTCATTAGCGCACCAGGTGATTATAATGAACCAGATCCTCCCACGTCCATGGATGTCCTCCCAGAACTAGATGACCGTTCTTTAGCCTCCTTTCGGCTATAGTGCCATACTAATGTAGTTAATGTATAGAATGCATTAAGGTAAACAACCTTCTGCCTTTAGAACCACCATGGATGGAGGTGGCGGTATCGCCTCCTGGCACCTGCAACCCACCGCTCTACTGTCCTCGAAAAAGCAATTCAAAGCGGATCACTTTTCAGAGACATCAGAAGGGACAAGGAAGCTGGTCAGAGTTGATGGAAAAATCTGCAAAAGACTTGAGACTGGGGCGGAGGTTCACCTTCCAGCACGACAACGATCCTAAACATACAGCCAGAGCTACAATGGAATGGATTAGACCAAAGCATATTCATGTGTTAGAATGGCCCAGTCACAGTCCAGACCTAAATCCAAATGAGAATCTGTGGCAAGACTTGAAAATTGCTGTTCACAGACGCTCTCCATCCAATCTGACAGAGCTTCAGCTATTTTGCAAAGAAGAATGGACAAAAAGCTCTCTAGATGTGCAAAGCTGGTAGAGACATCCCCAAAAAGACTTGCGGCATAAATTGCAGTGAAAGGGGGTTCTACAAAGTATTGACTTGGGGGTGCCATACAAATGCCCCCCACCTCCCCCCCCCACTTGTCAGATATTTATTTGTAAAAAATGTTGAAAACCATTTATCATTTTCCTTCCACTTCACATATATGTGACACTTTGTGTTGGTCTATCACATAAAATCCCAATAAAATACATTTACGTTTTTGGTTGTAACATGACACAATGCAGAAAATTTCAAGGGGTGTGAAAACTTTTTCAAGGCACTATAGATAAAAAAAAATACAAGATGTGGGTAATAAGGTTTAAAATACCTATAAAGATGAACTACAGGCAGACATAAAAAAAAAGTGTGTTAATACATCATTTATTGGATTCTTTTTTCCCCATATTTTTTTTTTTTAAATTGTATGTATGACCAGCACTTTTTTGTTTTGGTTAGAGATTTGAAGAGTTAAAGCCCCTACTGGTTTCTTTTTTTTCTACCTGTGCAGGGGCGGACTGACAACTCATGGGGCCTCCGGGCAATCAGATTATGGGGCCACACAGTATACACACACACAGTATACAATCACACAGTATACACAGACGTGTTTCTATTGGCTGAGAAGGTACTGGAGAGGCGAGGCAGCTATAATCTTGGGATTTTTACACCAAAAGGATGTCGGTAAGGGACATTTCAGAGACAGATGTAAAAAAAAAAAAAAAAACTGTCCCTGGTTTTACTGAGGCTGGCAATCCTGATGGGGCCCCCTAGTGGCCCACGGCCCTCGGGCAGTGCCTGAGTGGCCGAATGGTCAGTCCGCCTCTGTACCTGTGTGTCTTTGGGGAAATTCCCCTTCAATTCCTGTCCCAGAGACACAACAGGAAGTTATAGGAAATCTACCACAGTGAGAATTTCCCTCTTACACAGTTATCCTTGGAAAATGGGTCCTCATTGGAAGATTTTCCTTCACCTCTTGCTATGGGAATGATTGTAATTGTAGCGCTGGCTCCTGAAGAGTGTTTTTCAAATTTAAGGTTACACCTGAACTGCAGTTTGGTTTGGGTACAATTGTCTAAATTTGGACCTCAGCATCAGTCTGACTGGACTATGAGATGCTCAGCCTGGCCACAGGGGGCACTGTCTCTTCTGGCAGGCACAGAACTATGGTCTGGTTGGGTGCTTAAGTTACTCTCTCTCGAAGCCCGTCCAGTGGGAGTGGTGCTCTTGCTGTGCTTTCTGGGAAAGGGTATTTAAGATGCAGATGTCATGTAGTTCAGGGGTTCTGGTCCAGAAGGATGTACTGACTTCATGGTCCTGGTCCTCCTGACCAGCCCCCAGGAAGGCTATGGCCTGGGGTGCGGATCCACCCGATCTTGTTGTCTCAGGGCTGGCTAGCCCGAGGCAAGGAAACTAAAGGAGGATTCTGAGGTGTTTGGGTACCGTTTGAGAGAGACCCAGTGACTTCACACTATCCAGGGGAGGACTCTTCAGAAGAAGACCACATACGGGTTGGTTTCTTAGCAAGAGCCTGGAGGAGCTGAAGTACCCAAGAGAATCCGGTCTCGTGGATATCGCCAAGCTGGCTGAAAGATCCAGGTATCCCACGAGTGTTCTACAAGTTTAGTTTTCCTACATGTTCTACAACAATGTCTGTGGCAGAGACTTGTTCCTGAGTAAGCACCTTGTTGGCTGCTCGGCCTTGTGAGAGAGGGACTGCCCAACCTGAGTGACCATCCAGTTGCGAATGGCTATTCTCTGGATGCAATCAAAGTAAGCAAGTTCTTCAATATTGACTTTGACACCAAGAGTACCTGAACTTCCTTCCTAACCCTCTGATCCCATTTTAAGAGACTGTTAGTTGTCTACATTTTTTGCAAATAAAATCCCTTTAAGTGGATCTGTCTTCAGTCTCTCAAGTTACTGGGCCATCTACCACGGGACACCGCTAGACGTGCAGTGAGGAAAAAGAAGGCAACGGTAAGCCCAAACTAACCAGCAGCACCTTCGGGGGTTAGTGCTACATACAATATTTTGCATTTCCCCTTACTTTTGTATTCTGTGGCAATGGTCAACAGCAAAAATAGAAGGATGACTCTGGCAGTAATAAAAACATGACAGAGGATATAACCGCTCTCTCTCCCTCCTGTTTAGGATACAAGTACATAGTGAAGAAAGCAAACACATGCTCTCATTACATTACCATAGAATACATATTACAAAACTGCAGTGCCTCCTATTGGTATATATATATATATATATATATATATATATATATATATATATATATATATATATATATATATATATATATATAGTGACATTGGGGGTTGTTTAGCTTCGTGTAGAGCTTACCAGTGAGCTGAGTCCCCACCAGATAGACGCCGTTATACGTCGGCAGAATGGCACGTACATGTACGAGGGGAGGAAGAACGGGGAGATGCTAAAGTAAACAAGTATCTCCCTGTTCTGCCTAACAGTGACACTGATCTCTGCTCCCTGTGATTGTTGCCACCAAAAAATAAAAAAGTGCTTAAAATTCTTTAAAAAAAATAAATAAGAATAATTGGAAACATTTTTTTTTTTACTCACCTCTAAATACCTGTTGCTAGGGGGTCCCTCGTAGTCTGCCTTCTTCCTGACCCGGGTTGGTGACGTCACTTCCCCTCGTGCCGCACAGTCATCTGGGACCTGTCACGTGTCCCAGATGACTGTGCGGCGTATCACGGCGCCCTGCGTCGCTCATGAATGCGCAGTGGGTGCCCGGCTGTGCAGCCACAGCCGGGTGCCCACAGTATGAATGACGGCGCCGCGCGCGGAGCGGGGAACGGGGGGGGGCTTCGTTCCCCCGCATCGCTGGACCCTGGAACAGGTAAGTGTCCGATTATTAAAAGTCAGCAGCTGCAGTATTTGTAGCTGCTGACTTTTAATTTTTTTTTTTTTAGGGGCACCCCACTTTAAGCTTGAAAATTATTATTTTTTCCGGAAAATGCATTATATTTTTCTACAAAAAGGGGTTTGTAGCTATGTGTATCATTCACGCCTGGAGATTTCAAGGCGGACAGACTATGGATTCAACGAGCTTCTTGGTGCAAAAGTAATTTATCGTTGTCCCCCCCCCGCCCTCTCATTTGGAGGAATATGCTCCAAAGCATAGAAATTAGGGCTGGGAAAATTAAAGATTAATTACTCGATTAATCGTTAATTTTTTTGATTGGTACCCACCTCCCCTGCCGGCTTCCAGCTCTTCAGAGAGTTCCGTCGGAGATGCGGTGACATCACAGACATCGACGTCACCGGACTCCTCCCCCCTTCCCCAAGTGCCTCTGTCTGCTAACGAAGGGAAGGGGAGAGGAGTCCGGTGACGACGATGTCCGTGACGTCACCAGACAGCCTGGACAGTGATGATAAATATGGATGTGGTTAACTGGGATCATTCAGTGAGCTAAGCGTAGGCAAATTTGATAACCTCCGTTTTTAACATTGTTGTAAAAAAACAACAACAAAATGTAAACACTCTGGTATGTTTGTGTGACTGGCTAAAGTGATGCCTACTTGCCTACTATAAAGTGACTGACAGTCAATATACTGGATACGTTTTATAATTAAAAGTTAAACTAACTTTCTACGTTTTTCTTAAAGTTTAATAATAAAAAAAATTACTTTGAATTTAAAACGTGTTTGTGTGAACGGTGAAGTTAAGTCATGGATTGTAGAAACGAATTAGTGTCGGGTGATTGTATATACAGTGGTGTGAAAAAGTGTTTGCCCCCTTCCTCATTTCCTGTTCCTTTGCATGTTTGTCACACTTAAGTGTTTCGGAACATCAAACCAATTTAAACAATAGTCAAGGACAACACAAGTAAACACAAAATGCAATTTGTAAATGAAGGTGTTTATTATTAAAGGTGAAAAAAAATCCAAACCATCATGGCCCTGTGTGAAAAAGTGATTGCCCCCTTAACCTAATAACTGGTTGGGCCACCCTTAGCAGCAACAACTGCAACCAAGCGTTTGCGATAACGTGCAATGAGGCTTTTACAGCGTCCTGGAGGAATTTTGGCCCACTCATCTTTGCAGAATTGTCCTAATTCAGTTACATTAGAGGGTTTTCGAGCATGAACGGCCTTTTTAAGGTCATACCACAACATCTCAATAGGATTCAGGTCAGGACTTTGGCTAGGCCACTCCAAAGTCTTCATTTTGTTTTTCTTCAGCCATTCGGTGGTGGACTTGCTGGTGTGTTTAGGATCATTGTCCTGCTGCAGAACCCAAGTTCGTTTCAGCTTGAGTACACGAACAGATGGTCAGACATTCTCCTTCAGGATCTCTTGGTAGACAGCAGAATTCATAGTTCCTTTTATCACGGCAAGTCTTCCAGGTCCTGAAGCAGCAAAACAGCCCCAGACCATCACACTACCACCACCATATTTTACTGTTGGTATAATGTTCTTTTTATGAAATGCAGTGTTCCTTCTACGCCAGATATACTTGGACACACACCTTCCAAAGAGTTCCACTTTTGTCTCATCGGTCCACAGAATGTTGTCCCAAAAGTCTTGGGGATCATCAAGATGTGTTGTGGAGAAATTGAGACGAGCTTTGATGTTCTTTTTGCTCAGCAGAGGTTTTATCCTTGGATCTCTGCCATGCAGGCCATTTTTGCCCAGTCTTTTCCTGATGGTGGAGGCATGAACGCTGACCTTAACTGAGGCAAGTGAGACCTGCAGTTCCTTGGACGTTGTTGTGGGGTCTTTTGTGACCTCTTGGATGAGTCGTCGCTGCGCTCTTGGGGTAATTTTGGGCGGCCGGCCACTCCTGGGAAGGTTCACCACTGTTCCATGTCTTCGCCATTTGTGGATAATGGCTCTCACTGTGGTTCGCTGGATTCCCAAAGCTTTGGAAATGGCTTTATAACCCTTTCCAGACTGATAGATCACAATTACTTTCTTTCTCAATTGTTCCTGAATTTCTTTGGGTCTCGGCATGATGTGTAGCTTTTAAGGATCTTCTGGTGGACCTTGCTGTGTCAAGCAGCTCCTATTTAAGTGATGCCTTGATTGTGAACAGGTGTGGCAATAATCAGGCCTGGGTGTGGCTAGAGAAATTGAACTCAGGTGTGGACAACCACAGTTATAGTATGTTTTAACAAGGGGGGCAATCACTTTTTCACACAGAGCCATGATGGTTTGGATTTTTTTTCGCCTTTAATAATAAACACCTTCATTTACAAATTGCATTTTGTGTTTACTTGTGTTGTCCTTGACTATTGTTTAAATTGGTTTGATGTTCCGAAACACTTAAGTGTGATAAACATGCAAAGGAACAGGAAATGAGGAAGGGGGCAAACACTTTTTCACACCACTGTAGTGTATACCACATTTACCACTGACTAATGCAGAGTTGCAATGCAAGGAGATCAGCTAAAAGTAGTTGGATCTGTATGTGCCTTAAAATTAATCTAAATTAGTCGATTAAAAAAATAAATAAATAAATAAATGAATCGAACACAAAAATGTTCATCAGTAACAGCCCTAATAGAAATGCATCTTGGAGCAATTGAATCTGTGAAATAAACCCAGGTGTCGGCTGATCGGAGTTTCCATTTTGTTCTCGGATACCAGAGACACATGGTCACGGATTCGGTGAAAGAAGGGTCTTTTGGTTTTACCCACATAGTATGCCCCACAATTACATATCATAATGTATACTACTCCTACTGATCGGCAGGTGGCCTGATTGGCATTTGTGGCCATAGTAGGCCATAGTGGCCCAGGCATACCTCTGTGGTGTGAGAATCCATATAGGCATTGTCCATGACTTGGATGCTATCCGTGATCCCGGGTTCTTCAGCACTACACTTGCACTCCTAGATGAATTCTCAAACCAAATATATCCACGTCTCGTTCTCCGGAGTCCTCAGATCTTAGCTATCCCTCTTTTTTATTGCACAGGGGTGCTGGCCAGAACCAAAAAAAAAAAAAACCCGGGAATTGACCTGAACACAATTAACCCTTTCCCCAGCCTGGGCCGGCTGCTGGACAGCTACCTGCATGCATATTTTCAACCCTGGCTACAACCGCGCCACACTTTCTGAGGAAGGTCAGCATATGGTGCTGCATCTAATTTTCTCACAATGGGTTTACCTTAAAGTTCAACTCCAGGAAAAAGAAAAATCTTCCCTATAAGTGGGGCTCCCCACAGTTACGGAACCTCAGTCAGGATATTTGTTTGACATCTGTACTTCTATTTTGCAAATTTGTCCTCACTTCCTGTTGAGCGTCAACACCGGAAATTATGGGGAAATAGGGTGAGAACATCTGTCAGGCTATTTTTGCTGAATGCACATTCCTGTCACTGTGACAACTTATTTTTTTTGTCTTGCTCTATTAGAGGGATAGGTAGTGAGGTTGAAACAGGATCACGGATGGCAAACATTTTTACAAAAAAAAAAAAACAGGTTATTCCTAGAGATACACTTTAAGCTGAATTCTGGGAAAATTTAGAAAATACCCCCCTCCATGTGAGAGGTTCCCCTATGACATCACAGAGTCCCCATCACATCAGTGGCCACTCTATCACGCCAGTGGCCCCTTCTATCACGCCAGTGGCCCCTTCTATCACGCCAGTGGCCCCTTCTATCACGTCAGTGGCCCCTTCTATCACGTCAGAGGTCCCTCTATCACGTCAGAGTCACCCCTCCAGGTCAGAGGGCCCCCTGTGACAAAAGAGTCCCCTTCTATGCATCTGAGGCTCCCCTATACTTGAGAGCCTCCCCATCACTTCAAAATCACCCCTATACATCTGAGTCTCCCTATACATGAGTCCCCTATTACACCAGAGTCATCTCCTCACTACTTTTTCTTTTTTTGGTCAGGGATAGGAAGTGAGGTGAAACAGGGTCATGGGTGGCAAAACTTTTTGCAAAAAAATAAAAAATAAGGTTATCCCTATAATGTCCTTCATCCTATATATACACTTTAAACTGAATTCTGGGAATATTTTAAAACTAGATGCCCTCCTGCTTAATGTCAGAGGTTCCCCTATTCATCGGAGGCCCCCCTATACATGACAGCCTCCCCATTATTTCAGAATCACCCCTATACATCTGATGCTCACCATATACATGAGTCCCCTCACTACCAGGGCCGGGACAAGGAGTGGGCAGGAGGGACGGCTGCCACTGGTGCAATGGGTTATTGCAGGGGTAGGGGGCACCCTAACCCTAAGGGAAAGGGGGGGTGCAATTTGGCGTCTTTGCCCTGGGCGCTGGATCACCTTGTCCCAGCACTGCTCACTACTACGGAGTCCCCCCCCCCCCCATCACAGAGGCCCCGCCAATCACGTAGTCCCCTCTTCACATTAGAGTCTTAGCTTTTGTCTCCAGCAGCAGAGACGTGCATTGCCATGATGTGGGCAAGCTGGCTACCCCCACCATAGATGCAGAGACATGCGTTGCCATGATGTGGGCAAGCTGGCTACCACCACCATAGATAAGCCCTAGAGTGGCACTGGTTCTTATGGTGCTGGCCACAGCCCACCAGCAACTTGGCAACTCATGAAGCTGATCTGGGGGAAACTGTCCAGATGGCACCCCAGTTGAGAAACTTTAATCCCTGCAGTGCGGGGGCGGGGGGGGGATGTCAGATTTTAAATTTTCCTAGAGTTCAGCTTTAAACACTGAGTGATTTTGAGCTAAAAATCTAGCATATTTTCAGTTTACCACTAGATGGCAGCAGATATTAAGCAATCAAATTCTTCTTTTGAAGAGTACCTAAAGGCAAAACTTTTCTTCTTTTTTTTTTAAGTTGAATGAAAAAACAGCTCTGCCTTTAATTCTATTTTAATTGTTCAGCTATGCATTATTTATTTATTACAGGTGTTTATATAGTGCCATCAATTTACGAAGAGCTTTACATATTTATACATTCAAAGTCAAAGCCTTCAAAATGGAGGAAATTCCAACAGTAATTTGCCAATCTGCTACATGTAAAGCGGTAAGGCAAAACATTTTCTATTTTAGAGAGAGATCGCTTCACACTGCCTGCACAGAGAGAGAGACCACTTCACACTGCCTGCACAGAGACCGCTTCACACTGCCTGCACAGAGAGAGACCTCTTCACACTGCCTGCACAGAGACCGCTTCACACTGCCTGCACAGAGACCGCTTCACACTGCCTGCACAGAGACCGCTTCACACTGCCTGCACAGAGACCGCTTCACACTGCCTGCACAGAGACCGCTTCACACTGCCTGCACAGAGACCGCTTCACACTGCCTGCACAGAGACCGCTTCACACTGCCTGCACAGAGACCGCTTCACACTGCCTGCACAGAGAGAGACCTCTTCACACTGCCTGCACAGAGAGAGACCTCTTCACACTGCCTGCACAGAGAGAGACCTCTTCACACTGCCTACACAGAGAGAGACCTCTTCACACTGCCTGCACAGAGAGAGACCTCTTCACACTGCCTGCACAGAGAGAGACCTCTTCACACTGCCTGCACAGAGACCGCTTCACACTGCCTGCACAGAGACCGCTTCACACTGCCTGCACAGAGACCGCTTCACACTGCCTGCACAGAGACCGCTTCACACTGCCTGCACAGAGACCGCTTCACACTGCCTGCACAGAGACCGCTTCACACTGCCTGCACAGAGACCGCTTCACACTGCCTGCACAGAGACCGCTTCACACTGCCTGCCCAGAGACCGCTTCACACTGCCTGCACAGAGACCGCTTCACACTGCCTGCACAGAGACCGCTTCACACTGCCTGCACAGAGACCTCTTCACACTGCCTGCACAGAGACCGCTTCACACTGCCTGCACAGAGAGAGACCGCTTCACACTGCCTGCACAGAGACTGCTTCACACTGCCTCCACAGAGAGAGACCAAATTCGCACCACCTGCACAGAGAGAGATCATTTCACACTGCCTGCACAGAGACTAATTCACACTGCCTGCACAGAGACCACTTCGCACCGCCTGCACAGAGAGAGAGACTGCTTCACACTGCCTGCACAGAGAGAGATCGCTTCACACTGCCTGCAGAGAGAGAGACGTCTTTGCACCGCCTGCACAGAGAGAGAGAGAGAGATCGCTTCACACTGCCTGCACAGAGAGAGAGATTGCTTCACACTGCCTGCACAGAGAGAGAGAGATCGCTTCACGCTGCCTGCAGAGAGAGAGATCGCTTCACGCTGTCTGCAGAGAGAGACCGCTTCACACTGCCTGCACAGAGACCACTTCGCACCACCTGCACAGAGAGAGACCGCTTCACACTGCTTGCACAGTGAGAGAGAGAGACCACTTCACACTGCCTGCACAGAGAGAGAGAGAGAGAGAGAGAGAGAGAGAGAGAGAGAGACCGCTTCACACTGCCTGCACAGAGAGAGAGAGAGAGAGAGAGAGACCACTTCACACTGCCTGCACAGAGAGAGAGAGACTGCTTCACACTGCCTGCACAGAGAGACCGCTTCACACCGCCTGCACAGGGAGAGAGTTTGCTTCACACTGCCTGCACAGTGAGAGAGAGAGAGACCGCTTCACACTGCCTGCACAGAGAGAGAGACCGCTTCATTCTGCCTGCTCAGAGAGAGAGAGAGAGACCGCTTCACACTGCCTGCACAGAGAGAGAGACCGCTTCACTCTGCCTGCACAGAGAGAGAGAGAGAGACCGCTTCACACTGCCTGCACAAAGAAAGAGAGAGACCGCTTCACACTGCCTGCACAGAGAAAGAGAGAGACCGCTTCACACTGCCTGCACAGAGAAAGAGAGAGACTGCTTCACACTGCCTGCACAGAGAGAGAGAGACCGCTTCACACTGCCTGCACAGAGAAAGAGAGAGACCGCTTCACACTGCCTGCACAGAGAAAGAGAGAGACCGCTTCACACTGCCTGCACAGAGAGAGAGAGACTGCTTCACAGTGGCTGCACAGAGAGAGTGGTCACTTTCTGTGCAGGCACTGTGAAGTGTTCAGTCTCTGTACAGGCAGTGTGAAGTGGAGCAGTCTCTCAGAGAGAGACTGCATGATTGCCCCCAGAGAGACTGAGAAAGAGAGCTGGCCCCTTCCCCACACCCAGTACACAGACCAATGAGACTGCAGGAAGATGAAGACTAAAGACTGTGCTTTCACTGCCGCCACACTAAGTGCTCCCTGTGGAGTGCGGCACTTCTCTGGTGAGTGAGCACCACACCACTGGGCAAGCCAAGCCAGCAGAGTAGCCAAGAGTCACAGTGAGTGCAGCAGGCTAAACACGCAAGTCCTGCTGTCTCCCCGGCATGACCACCAGATTCACCAGGGTGCAGGCTCCTCCTGTGTCAATTGTGGGTAGTAAGAAACGCACATGCAGGCGCACGCCGGAGCACTGGCCAGATTAAGGGCATCGTGGGCCTGGTGCTGCAGTGGAGCAGGTTTAGGAGTGGCAGGAATATGAGGTAAGTAATGTCATATCTCAGCTCTCGCTTAGACTTGGCCACAGCCCCACAGGTGTAATGCTAGGGAAGCCCGGCACTTGAATTACCAAGCTTCTGTAAGAGCCGTGTGTCGGTGTGTGCTCTGAGGTGAACGTTTCCAAACCATCAGAATACAGTGATCACTGCTAGCAGCTATAGCAGCCAGCAGTGATCGCTAAAAAAATAAAATAAAGACACGCTGGTTGTACTGTCAGTTGATAGAGTCAAATTCTGTACAACCAGACTACACATAGATAGATTGAAATGTCCGCTGAACCGGCAGAATTTCAATCTGTCTATTGTGGCCTAAGTCCACCAGTCTCTGGGTTTAATAATATCCTCAAATCTTCTCAAAAGGGGGGCTCCACTTAGGTGTAGAAATTCACTTTGAACTCCACCTTATTTCCATAACTCTCTTTAGGGTACTTTCACACTGAATGCGCTTTACAGGCATTTTAGTGCTAAAAATAGCGCCTGTAAAGCGCCTCTGGTGCCACCCCAGGGTTAAAGCCCCGAGTGCTCTCACATTGGGGCGGTGCACTTGTAGGACATTCTGAAAAGTCCTGCAAGCAGCATTATTGGGGCGGTTTGGGAGAGGTGCCCAGCCCATTGAAATGAATTCAACACGGGCGTTTTTAACCTTTTCTTCGGCCGCTAGTGGGGGTTAAAAGCGATCCCCGCTAGCACCACTAAAACAATGGTAAAGCGCCACTAAAACAAGCAGCGCTTTACCACTACGGCCCACACCGCCCCAGTGTGAAAGTACCCTTGGATATTAGATGTGCAAACAATAAAGGTGAGAGCAGATCTAATACCTACAGAGAGTAATGGAAATGAGGTGGAGTTCAAAGTGAACCATGTCATTACCTGCAGGGATTGGTATTTAGGGGGTTAAAACAGGCAGGGATGAAATGTGATAACTACTCACTGCCTGTCAAATGCCTCTAAAAAGTTGCCTGCGCATGGATCACTTTTCAGAGGAGTGGCAATGGCTGCTGCAAGTGAATACAAGCATTTAGGCTCACACTGGTGTGCTGCGGTTTGGCTGCAGTGCGGGTGTACTGGCGGGTGTCACACCCCCTCAGACTTCTGTTAGGTTACACATTGTTGCTGCATGTTCTGAAAGCGCACCAAAGATGCAGCATGCAGGATGTTTTGTGCACTTTCAGAACATGCAGTAAACGTGCAACCTCTATGTCCCAGAGGCATCATGTGGGAAGACTGCCAGTACACCAGTACTTCAGCCAAACTGCAGCGAGGTACTGGCACAGGCTGCTAGAAAAATACTCTTTGGCTGCAGGGAGGAGGAGCTCACTTACTTGGGCGGTCCCCGCCTCCCAGGAGCCTCCCTGGATTCCAGCTGACTGCTCAGATTGAACTTTCCCAAAGCATACTTCCTCTTCACAGAAGAACACGGGCTGCCCGGAGTGTGGGCGGGGAAAGAGAGAGACATTCATGTGGAGGAGGGCGGGGTTGTGCTGTGCTATGTAACTTAGACTGTCGGCCCTGACATGAAGACATCGCTGGCTCACAGTACTGGGGACTCGGCCAGCTCAAGAACTGCGCATGTGCGGTTTTGAGCTGACGACACAGCAGCCTTTGCCACAGCATATCAGAGCAGCCCAGGGGGCAATTGCATCCCTGACCCCCCCCCCCCCCGGCCCAGCCCACCCCTGTGTGGGATTACCCACTACAACCACTAGTTGCAACTAGGGACAAGTTAAAGGGATTGTAAAGTAATTTTTTTTTCTTAAAATAAAAAACATGTTATACTTACCTCCACTGTGCAGCTCGTTTTGCACAGAGTGGCCCCGAACCTGCTCTTCTGGGGTCCCTCAGCGGCTGTCTCTGCTTCTTCCCGCAGGTACTTCTCACGTTCATGAGAGCTCCCTTGCATGGTGAGAAGCACCTGCGGGCGCGCTCCCGTGATACAGCCGGTGGCTATAGCCGCTCGCTGTATTACATGGACCCGCCCCCCCGGCACGCCGCGTCATTGGATGTGATTGACAGCAGCGCGAGCCAATGGCTGCACTGCCTTCAATCCATCCACTCCAGCCAATCAGCGGCCAGGCTGAGTGGTGAAGAGGAAGTCGGGGGCGAGCGCGGGACTTTCGAGGGGTGAGGTAAGTAAAACGGGGGGGCTGGGGGAGCCGGCACTGTGAGATGTTTTTTCACCTTAATGCATAGAATGCATTAAGGTGAAAAAACATTTACCTTTACAACCCCTTTAATACAATTCTAAATCCTGCACAGAATATACTACACATGTCTTCATCGCATACACCCAACCTCGTCGGCAGCTTGCTGGAGATGCTCCGGTGCCCCTGCTGGTTTCCTACATATATTCTGGGATTGCCCACAGGTTCAGGAATATTGGAAGCAGGTAACTCAATCTATCCACAGATTGACTACTATACCTGTCTCCTCTAACAATTAGTGTCTGTCTCCTCGGTCTTGAAAAAGTCTGGCACTTGTGGAGAGACTCAGAGTCCACGACAGATGACCAACGTGTTGGAGACCGCCCTGGCTAGATGCCCTGGGTGACTACCTGACCCTGTTGAGTGTTGGGGTCCAGCCCCCAAAGCAAGTGAGTGGGGGAGTTAGTCCAGAGGTAGTGATCTCACTCAACCCTAGCTGTCCTTGCAACGTCCGGCTCTGACAGATAAGAGGGATGAGAGGTCCTACAAGAATAGATATATCCTGCCATGTTGAAACTGGGTACTAGATATGTTGTTAGTAATTCTAACTGCAGGTAGATATGTTTCGTTTTGAAATACACCGTGAGTTGTACGCTGTTATGCACATGGCACTGATTGGCCGGGGTATGCCCCAATGGCCCTGTTTTGTACCTCCACAGAAAATTAATTAAATAAAAACAATAAAAAAAATTATGTCTAAAAATAAAACAACAAATACTGACCGTGACCATGACCCAAACACTGACCCTGGCACTGACCTAGATCAAACCTTGATCTAGGTATTTTTTTTGTATTTTTTGTATTTTATTTTTTCATTTTGATTATTATTATTTTTTAAGCACACTTTTTTTCCCCTCTCTCTCTACAAGGAGAGAGATATGATATATCTCTCTCTCCTCCATTCACAGATAAAGAAAACATGGGGGTGGGCATCACAGTGACTGTTCACTGTGATAGCCAATCAGGGGCTATCACAGTGATCAGGTGACCCGGAATCTCGTGTTCTGGGTTCCAATTGTTAGTACAGAGTCTGGGGCTCACAGTGAATGCACCCAGCACAAAGAGAGATACACAACTATGTAGCCCCATCGGAAAAAGGCCCAGTCTAGTGGGGCCGCATATTTGGGTTACATCAGCTTCTCATCTGTGTACCATTGGGAAGATTTGCCTTCATTTCCCGTCCATAAGCAAAAAAAAAAAAAAGTGAGAGGAAATCCCTCCAAAGTGAGGAAATCCCTGATTGTCACCAGGACTAGTGTCCCCATTGGCAGATTGACCCTCTATTCCTGTTCTGGGGACAAGCCAACATTTGGGTTTTCTTTCTCAGGGATAACAGCACACAGGACAAAAAGAGGGGGAATCTCCCTATTGGGGGCACAGACAGTAATAAAAACTGACAGGGGTTCTAATCCCTTTCCACTCTGGAGATATAGATGAGAGGCTGGGAGCAATGGAAGCGTAACTAGAAATCACAAGGCCCCATAGCAAAATGTTGTATAGGGCCCCCCCCCCCCTTCAAACAGCCCCCCCCCCCCACAAAAAATGGTGGGGCTTAAATTAAATAGTGGGCGTGGTTTAAAATGCGTGGCTCAAAGGGGGTGTGGTTCGAGTCTGAGATGAATGAGGAAGGAAGGAAGCAAAGAAAAGGGATGGAGGGACAACAGGCCCAGATCCTACACCACAATAGCAATATACGTATTCCAGAAAGTTTAACAATCAACAGATAAAGATACTCCAAACAGCTGGTGTTAGCGCTTCAATAAGCCTCACCTGTACCCAATGTGGCCTGCCTGTTCCCAATGCAGCGTGGCCTGCCCGTGCCCAATACTGCCTCACCTGTGCCCAATACTGCCTCCCCTGTGCCCACTTGTGCCCAATGCAGCGTGTCCAGTGCCCAATACAGCCTCACCTGTGCCCAATGCAGTGTGGCCTGTACACATTGTAGCGTGACCTGTGCCCATTGTAGCGTGACCTGTGCCCAATGCAGCCTCACCCGTGCCCAATGCAGCATGACTTGTCTGTGCCCAATGCAGAATGTCTCATGCCCAATGCAGCCTCCCCTGTGCCCAATGTGATCTCACCTGTGCCCAATGCAGCATGGCCTGCCCGTGCCCAATACAGCCTCACCTGTGCCCACTGCAGCCTCACCTTTGCCCAATGCATCGTGATCCATGCCCAATACAGCCTCACCTGTGCCCACCTGTGCCCATTGCAGCCTCACCTGTGCCCAATGCAGTCTCACTTGTGCCCACCTGTGCCCAATGCAGCCTCACCTGTGCCCAATGCAGCGTGACCGGTGCACAATGCATCCTCACCTGTGCAGAGGAAGAGGCAAGCCAGTGGCGGAACTACCGGGGAGGATGAGGAATGCATACTGGAGCCCTCAAATGGCTGCTGGCAAGCGTGGGGCTGCCCCAGAGTGGGGGGGGGGGGCTCTGGCTCTACATCCAACTCCTGGCATGTCTCTTTCAGAGCTTTCCACTGTGATTTCCACTCACCGATACCTGGCCTGGATCCCTCCTGAATGACTTTACTCAGGACGTGCTCCTGTTCCCAGACACCTCTCCATAACCGTGTAAGGAGAGGCTCCCTCCCAGCCCCCAGCACCCTGCCTGAGATACACCCCCCCCCAAGAAAGGGGGTTCCCTCAGACACAACAGTCTAACACTCCATCATCCAGTTTATCCAGCCGACAACTCCTCCCACAGCAGGTTGACCATGGGTATATGAAGGAGTCCTAGTTGGGGATTGGTCGGAGCTCCCACATGCACCACATGGCACTCCACTCCAGCTCTCTGCCATGCCCCTTTTACAGAACCTTCTCCCTGGAAACAGAGGAGGCACCCAAGAACTGAGGCACATATCAGTCACCTGCTGCTATACTAAACCCTCCCCTGCGCCCAGATCAAAACAAACAGACCTAGCTCACAGCATAGGCCTTCTTAAATGTACCTGCGCTGGCAGCTTACACAAAACCTACACCTAGCACGTACTTACCTAAGGTAGAGGGTGCTACACTATAATATTAATAAAGGAATTACTAAACCGTAGCCTTGCACAGGGTTTATCAACTAGAGTTTCTCCAGAGGTTGCTAGGGGTTCCTTGATCAATTTCTGTCTCAGATAAGTTCCCACTGACACCATTGATCTTTTTAGCTATCTGTAAGGTGGGAATTCTTCCCAATGACCACAAGTGTAAGGAGCATTCATCCGACTGACCATCATACTAGTATATCATGAGTTGTAGATATAGTCATTTTTTAGCAGGGGTTCTCTGAAACTGAAAAGTTATTTGAGGGGTTCCTTTGTGTTGAAAAGGCTGAGAAAGGCTGGCTTAGCATAACCACTTTTGAGAGTAAACATTCTCTACTCATTTAGTAAATCAGCCCCATTGCATTTGGCAGAGGTTTATACCTTTACTTGGATAGAATAAAAGTGAGAATTTTCATTATAGGGTTGAATCTACCAACTGTCCCTTTTCAACCAATCAACCTAGCGATTTTTTTTCTTTCCCTCATTCTCAGTGAAAAATTAAGTTATCGTTTAAAAACGCAAACACTAATACTGCTACCTTTATAGCTGTAAAAAAAAAAAATCAGAAATATGTAGTAAAGATAAATCCTACATGCAAAAATGCACTATACATTACATGTTCTTTAGACATAACATTTTTTTCAAACATTGGTTTCTTTGCCAATTCAAAAAATTACCATATAGCACGAATTAAAAGATCAGCATTTGTAAAGATCTAAATAATCTGGTAATTTTCCTTTATGTAACCAATGATTAATGTTAGAATTTAACAACTAGAGAAATGCTAAATGAATGTGCAGTCACAATGCAGCCTCACCTGTGCAGAGGAAGAGGCGAGCCAGTGGCGGAACTACCGGGGAGGATGAGGAATGCATACTAGAGCCCTTAAATGGCTGCTGGCAAGCGTGGAGCTGCCTCAGAGTGGGGGGGGGGGGCGAGCACCGCCCGCACGGTCCCCCAGCCAGGGGAAGCGAGGAGAGGAAGAGGCAAGCTGTAATAGCTTTCATTTGAATGTCCTGTGTTCCCGGGGCTCACCGTCACATAGCCCCACCTCTTGGCCCGGAGCCTTTGATGACATCACATGTCCCGGTTGGACCGGTGTTCTGTCTATCAAAGGCACCGGGCCAAGAGGTGGGGCTATGTGACGGTGAACACTGGGAACACAGGACATTCAAATGAAAGCTATTACAGCTCTCTGCTCGTACAGACAGCTTGCCTCTTCCTCTCCTCACTTCTGCTGTCTGGGGGACTGTGCGGGAGGTGCTCGCCCCCCCCGCAGTATGCATTCCTCATCCTTCCCACGGGCCCCTCTCAGCTGCGGGCCCCATAGCAGCTGCGTGTGTCGCTATGGCGGTAGTTCTGCCACTGAATGGAAGGTATTTTTTGAGGTAAGAACACATACTTGAATAAAAAAAAATTAAAAAAACAGCAACAATTTTTTTTTTAGTGTAGCGTTGACATCCTTGCCAAATGATGTGGTTATGTATAATTAATTTAAGGTTTATGGACATTACTGTGGTTTCGTACCAGAGCCATCTAGTGACCAAATATTGGTAACGCACCTGTTTATCATCACCTCAGAGAAACCTAAAGACTTGTACAGAAAGTGACTGTTTGGATTCTGAAGGTTGACCTTGTTACCCAGGAGTCCGTGTGACCTACCCATGAACACTCTTTTACGCAGTGCATGCTGGGTAGGGGATAAAAGGGACCCGAGCAGCCATTTTAGGTCTCTTGGGACCACGCTGCCTGCCTGTGCGGATCTGTTAAGAGGTTCCTCTGAGACAGTGGCCTGCAGTCATCGCAGAGCGCCAGCCTGTTTGTTTGTGAGGTGACCTGACGGAGCCTGAAAGACGGTAGCCGGATTGAGAAGTTCCAAAGATACAGCAGAGAATCGGAGAACCGGATTGATTCAGTGGAGCGATACAGAGCGTCTGGCCCATCTGATCCAGTTGGTGAGCGGGTTGCGGCCCACTGTTTGTTAACTTTTGCACGCAGTTAGACTCACATACAGGCCTCACTGGAACCTGTAGTTCCATGGAGGCACAGCAGAGCAACTGACACTGAGCAGGCTTGAGGCCTATCTACCTTGGCGCCTCAAGCGTTTGTAAATAAGTTACTGGAGTTACACCAGGAGCATTTCAGCTTAATCCTCCATGAACTTTGGATTACAAATACAAAGGAGTGACTTTAGCTAGTGAAGAAAAGAAGACCCCGGATAAAAGTACTTTAAGTGAGGCCTCACGTATAGCATTTAAAGCAGTGGGAGCTCCCAGGTTTATACATATATGTATACATTTTGTATTGTGTTATATTGAAATATATTGTGCTGTCGTCCTACGTTGGGATGACAGCACAATTCCTGTAATCACCTGTGTAAATATTTTGCAGTAAAGATATTTCTGGTTAAGTATCCAGTTGTGTGGCGTACTGTTTCTTCCCACCAGCTGAAGCCAGTGGATCCTGAGGGTATAATACAGGTACTTTGCATTGTTTTATATTGCACTGTATTACATTGCACCACAGCTGTGCCAAGGGGATTGAGTCAAGTTAGTGGGGTTTCTTGGTAGAGTGCAGGCCCAATCTAACCAGCAGCTCCTTCGGAGGTTAGTGCTACATTAGTGTCACTTTAACTACTTCCCACCTGGCCAATGTACATATATGGGCAGGTGGGTGCTCTCTCCTTCTGAGTGGATGTTCAGGAACGTCCTTCAGAAGGAGGGGAATCGCGCACGTGCGTGCCCGCACAACGGCGTGATCCCGATGCGCTCATGTTACCCGTACATGGAGCATCTCCGATCGGCAGGAGAGCTCTGTGGTTGGCCCTCCTGATCACATGACGGCCGTGTCCAATCACAGCCGTCATGTGATGTAAACAAACAGCCGGTTGCTAGGCAATCGTCTCTCCTCACATGGAAATTGTCACTGAGGAGAGGAGAGCGGATCGCTGCAGCCAGCTGGTGATCAGTGAGTATGAGCTGTTTTTTACAGCTTTTTACTCACTGATCACCAGTCTAGTGTAAACACACAAGCAAAACACACATCCCCACACAATGTCCCCAAAACACACGTCCCCAAATAAAAACACATGTCCCCCACATATTTCCCACTAAAATCACATGTCCCAATGATTATCTGCACACATATGTTCGTGATCACCTGCGCACATCTGTACATGATCATTTGCATACATATGTCCGTGATCACACAAACCAATTATTATACACTTAACAGGTTTTTTTTTTTTTTTTTTTTTTTTTACCAAAAACATGTAGCAGAATACATTTTGGCTTAAATTTATGACAAAATTCGATTTTATTGGATTACTTTTACATTAGAAAGAAGAAAATATAGTTTTTTTATTCCAGATTTCCGCTCTTTTTTTGCTTATATTGCAAAAAAAAAAAAAAAAAAAAAAAAAACGGAGTCGTGAATAAATACCACCAAAAGAAAGCTCTATTTGTGCGAACAAAATAATAAAAATTTAATTTGGGCACAGCGTAGCATGACCACGCAATTGTCATTGAAAGTACGAGCACGCTGAAAGCTGAAAAATGGTCTGGGAAGGAAGGGGTCGAAAGTGCCCGGTATTGTAGTGGTTAAATAAATAAAAAATACCTATTTCTTTCAGCCTACTACAAATCTTTATTTTTTATTTTTTGCTGCTGTGGCATGACTTCCTGTTAGAGGGTGGCTACATTCATCCTCCATGGTCCCTGTGTATGTAGGGACAAAGCCACCCTCTTCTGCTTGCTCCTGAGATGCCATTGATTGTTAATCACAAATGCACCAAAGTGCACAGTATAAAAAAAATAAAAAATAAAAACTCACCAAAAAAAGCTCAATGCCCAAAGAAAGGTGCAGGAGGTTATTTGGCTTGTTTGTCATGCATAGCCAGTTGCTGACCACCCACAGTAAATTTACGACATTACTTTGACGTTAAATACCATTGTCATGGCGGTAGCTAGCTGCGGTAACCCTGGTATCATTTTGTACTGTGGGCGATTCGGTGTCTGATAAAAGAGGTCCCCTCTGAGCTTACCGGAGCCATCAGTAAGCCCGGAGCCAATCTGATCCCTCAGATGCCTCGGCAGGAAGTCGAGATCAGTAAGCCCGGAGCCAATCTGATCCCTCAGATGCCTGGGCAGGAAGTCGAGATCAGTAAGCCCGGAGCCAATCTGATCCCTCAGATGCCTGGGCAGGAAGTCGAGATCAGTAAGCCCGGAGCCATTCTGATCCCTCAGATGCCTGGGCAGGAAGTTGAGATCAGTAAGCCCGGAGCCATTCTGATCCCTCAGATGCCTGGGCAGGAAGTTGAGATCAGTAAGCCTGGAGCCAATCTGATCCCTCAGATGCCTGGGCAGGAAGTCAAGATCAGTAAGCCCGGAGCCAATCTGATCCCTCAGATGCCTGGGCAGGAAGTCGAGTGAGGGCAAGATACCCCCCACTCTATGCCCTTGGAGGACCGGAGCGACGCCTGATGTCACGTCCGCCTCTCGGGCTTAAAGGGCTGATTTTTTATATATTTTTTGTTAAACTAAAAACGTCTACCTATGGAGATCTTTCAGTACCATAGTTTGTGGACCATTCCACAAGCATGCGCTTTTAAACTTAGGAGATGTTAGGTATCCATTTACTTTGCGTAACATCATCTTTCACATTATACAAAAAAAATGAGCTAACTTTAGTACGGTATATAAGTATTAGAGATAGATAGATAGAGATATATATATATATATATATATATATATATATATATATATATATATATATATATATATATATATATATATATATATATATATATATATATATATGTTTTGGGGTTTTAAGTAATTTCCAGGCAAAGAATACTAATTTAAACTTGTAAAGAAAAAGTTCCAGAAAGAGCCTGGTCAGCAAGTGGACAGGGCAGCCAAGGCAAATAATTGAAAAAAGGAACACAAGGGGGCGCCAGCTAAGTGGAGCATTAATGAGTTTACTATGAATAAAATGCCAAATGCAAACTCACAGAAATATAAAATCAAAGATTTTTTTTATTTTTTTTAAATTGACAATTTTTATTACGGTTTTATACTTTTCAATACAAACATAAGAAAAAATAATCACTGGGATACATGCCAACTTACAATAGCGAACCCACAAAAAATGCGTCCAGTACAACATATATGGGTCTGAAGTAAAACCAAGAAAATTGTTACATAATTCTGTGACCGGAAATCTTGTATACTACTAAGGAGCCAGGCCAACCAGTATTATGAAAACAGTACAATGGGTTCTTGAAATAGCTATACCAGCGATTCCGAATCCAAGAAAATATAGCAAGTGCCTGTTGGACTCGTGGAAGAAAAGAAAGAGGAAAAAGAAGAAAAACTAAAAGGAAAGAGATGAAAAGAGTGGATAGGGCTCATCACTCCTGGGTCTATGAAGAAATGACCTCTCAAACAAAAAATAGGCTTAAAAGTTCATGGGTGCCAGGGTTCCCCAGTCAACACTGTGGCGGTCAACCTTGTCAGCTAATTGTGCTGTCAGGGACTCCATGATCTCCACATCCTTAATTCTAGCATAAAGTTCAGTTGGTGATGGTGGCGTCTGTCTCTCCCAGTGGAAAGCTATAAGACATCTAGCCGCCATTAAAATGTGAGTGGCCAACATTTTCGATAAGCCTGGCAGTTTAGGAGTAGATTTTTGGATGGAAGGGAATATCAACCTCGAACAGTTGATGGAGGAGGTCCTGGACCAAGCGCCAATATGACTGTAAGGACGGGCCTTGCCAGTAGATATGCACTAGAGTACCCTGGTCTTCATGGCACCTCCAGCAACAGTCTTGAAGTCGATGAATAGATAGCATGTAAATAGGAAGGGGTAATGCACCAAATAAAATACTTTGTAGGTATTTTCCTTATAAAGGGTAAAAATAGAACTTTTGGCTGCTCTGGACCATATAGCTTGCTATTGCTCAATAGAGAATTCTTCTCCAAGAGTTTGCTCCCATTTAAGCATATAACTATGTTTACCTTGAGAGACCATATTGTATGAGTTTAAAAGTTTATATATATCTGAAGTTAAACCCTTCTGCGATGGGCCAAAGAGAACTAGGCGCTCAAATGATGACAATTTAGAAAACCGAAGGTTGGATGTAAAGGTTAAAGCGTAGTGCCGCATTTGAAGGAATCCAAAGAGGGCGCTACGAGGCAAGTTATACTTTACTCTAAATTCCTTAAGATAGATCAACACTGTTTTCACTGGATTCACTAAATGGCCAAAGTGGAAAAGGTTCTTTTGTAACCAGGGAGAGGTCATACTGTGAGTGAGGCTGTGCAGCAATTTAGGATTGTAAAGGAAAGCTGCCAGTAAGGAGGCTTCATATTGTAGGGAATGAGTGTACTGTAGCTGTCGCCATAAATTGCGCAGCAGGGCCATAGTGTGGAGCAGAGAGGAGAAAGGTACTACAGCATTCCCCAGTAGATTGTTGGGATGGATAGGGTCTAACCATAGTTTATCTGAGTCCAACGGTTATATGGTGGGAGGGTAGTCCATGAGATTTTGGCCCTCAGTTGAGCAGCATAGTAGTACTGTAGGAGGCTGGAGAAGGCCAAACCGTCCTCTTTGCGAGAGGCAAAGAGTATCGAGCGAGCTATTCTGTGTTGTTTATAATTCCATATAAAATCTAGTAGGTCCGCTTAGAGTTTCCGAATCTGCATTCGGGGGGAATGGGTACTGGAAATGTCAAGAAACATACAGAATCTTGGCTAGGATTGTCATTTTGACCAAAGCTATACGGCCTAATTACGAGATTTGGTAGTGCCTCCATTTAGCCAAGAGGGATCTAATAGATACAAAGAGAGGCTAAAAGCTTGTGTCATAAAAGGACTCATAGCGAGATGCAAGATGTACCCCAAGATATTCGATAGCTTGAGTTTTCCACGTATAGGGGAAAATTTCGGAAAGGTGGCGAACCTCCGAAGGAGGCATGTTGAGTGGAAAGGGCTTCTGGATTTAGAGGGATTAACCCTATAGCCAGACAGGGTCCCAAATTCCTCCAGCGATTTATCAAGGTTAGGAAGGGTCACTCATGGGTGTGTCAAAGTAAGGTGTACATCCTCCACGAATAACGAGATTTTGAACTCGTGTCATCTAACTAAAACCCTACAGATGTTGGGGTCACATCAAATATGGGCTGCCAGGGGCTCAATACACAGAGCAAAGAGTAGCAGAGAAAGCGGACAACCTTGCTTCATCCAGTTCGAGATAGTCAATGGAGGGGAGGCCGCAAAGAGAGAGTTTTTATAGAGACAGAGGGGGCTGCATACAGGTGTTTAATTGCCCTAGGGAATGGTCCAACGGAAGCCCAGATACTCAAGGGTTGTAAACATAAAAGACCAGCTAAACCTATCGAAGGCTTTTTCAGCATCTAGACTGAGTAGAAGAGCTTCTGTATTTTTGCCTATATCTATTAAATTAATGACTCTTTTGGCGTTATCGACTGCCGGATGCCAAGGTATAAAACCCACCTGATCCTTCTGAATTAAGGGGGGGTGGGGGGGAGGATCTTGTTTAAGCGGAGGGATTTTTAGATCTGAGTTTAACAAGGCTATAGGCCTATAATTCCTGCATAGTGTGTGGTCCTTGTCTGGTTTAGGTATCAAAGTCAGATGGGAGGTCTGCATGTCCCTCGAGATCTCACTATTGTGCATAAACCCATTAAACACCCGGGACATGCATGGGAGTAGGGTGGGCAAGAATGTTTTATACTAGTCATCAGGTCCTGGGGCTTTATGGTTTGGTAAAAGATTCAGAGCCTCCATCACCTCTTCTTCAGTAATCAGGGAGTTAAGAGAATGTAAGCTAGATGTCGCGGGAGGTATGCACGTATGCGATCGTGGAAGCATTCTTTGACAGGTAAATGTGGAATGGTCGTGTTATTGTAGAGGTCTGAGATATAGTTCTGAAACAGTTGTGGGTGATACGGTCAGGATGGGAGTGTAGTACCCCATCATACTTGCAGCCATGCCCCATTGAATGGAAGACGTCCAATAGAAGACAGCAAACAGCGTGTTGTCAGTGAGGAAACCAAGTCCAATGATCCAGGAAGTGAGGAGAGCCACTGTGGGACACAAGGCAGGATGTGATGTCACACCTGGGGGGGTAGTTGCTATGGTAGTGTGTAGCGGCCATAACCCTTTGTAGGACGGCCTTAACATATTGGGCTTACCGGTTACCTCCGCTTGGCTTGTTCTCTCACGTCTAGGGGTTCCCAGGGTTGATACCCAACAACTTGATCGCTGACACAAATAAAGTTCTTTTGAAAGGTTTTATTTTGCAGTAGTAACATCCAATAACACTGTCTCTCGTGGGAACAGAGGGCACGGGTGAAGAACTCAGGCACCTTGAACTGCAGATCTATCAAAGTCTCTAATTCCACCTAGAGAGTAGCCACGCGCAGCTGGGTACTTCAAAGCTGAACAGATCTCTAGCCAGAGATCATGGCAGTCAGCACGTTGACTTAAAACAATCCTATGAACATGTACAAGTTGTAACTAAGGGTGAACAGGAACCTTTTTCCTCAGTACCTGGAACGTTCTCTGTCTATTCAATGGTACTGGAAAAATGTGAATTCGTCAATGTCCTTCCCAACTCAGTAACCAGGCACTTCTCAGGATGCCACTTGTCGGCCCTCCTCCGAAGAGTCCTCCCCCGGTCACTTTCACGAGCTGCGATGCCTCTCCAAGCCGAGAGCACACCCGGACACCTTGAATCCTCCCTCAGTTACTGCGCCTGGGACCAACTGGTTCCGAGACCCGGGAACAGACGGATCCCTACCCCAGACCAGACGGGGTCCATTGGGGGCATCTAACAGGAACATGTTGCGGTATGTCGAACACCCTGTGACCGGGGCTACCCCGGTCCTGGAACAAGACCAGACCACATGGGCCTCACGAACTCCTCTCCCTAAAACACGTGACCCACACACCCAAAGTACCCCTTCCCAGACCCCCCCGATACTCCCACTGATTGGTTCCAAGAAGGTTGATACTCAAAACGTCCAACCAGGCCTGGCTCTGGCTTGTCATGTGCACTTCACTGTACACATGACCAAGCAGAACTTCCAAACACAGCCCGGCCAGACTGATGTCAAGGCCAACCTATGTAATTAACCCTCAGAACCCCTACTGTTCTGAGGCAAAAACTAAATTTACATGCGTATGACACTTGTCCAAAATGTCATCCGCTACAAGTGCGTTTCAGAATTCTTATTGCCTCCTTTCACAAACCATTCTTTTGTATTGTTGTTTGTGAAGGACAAAGATTGGGCTGCCCTATGCTTGTTGTGTGAAAATGCACAAGAAAAGGGCAAAAAAAAATAATAATACACATTCAAGAGGTATATAAGCGTTTAAAAAACAAACAAACAAAAACAGCCAGGCAAAGAGCATTTTCAGAAACTGGAGGTCAGAGGCAGCTTATATATTTTTCTTATGACAGGTTTCCTTTAGTGAAGTGCTGCAGATGCATATACATACAGTACATAACTTGAGAAAATAAATATATATAGTCGCCCCGTTTACCTCTGGCAGAATGTCAGAAGCGTTTCTCTCTCTCTCAGTGTGATGTTTTCTCTCAGACGTTGTGTTGGATTCCTGGAAACAATACAAGAAACACACGTAAAATGGCTGCTTTGCTCAGTTGCCAGGGTAACCGCGGGCCACCTGCTTTCCTGTGTGTCACGTGAAGAGCAGATTTTACCTCAGAATGAAAACAGAGTAGCCAGTTGTTACCACATCACCCGGTACTGCCAGCCGTGGTGCTGAGGACACAGGGCCTGTACCTATAGGTGAACCCCTCACAAATACATACGGCCTTCATTTAAATATATATATATATATATAAATACTCATATATGGAAATGTGTATATGAATAAACCTTAACCACTTCACCTCAGATTTACACCCCCCCCATGACCAGGCCATTTATTGCGATACGGCACTGCGTCATTTTAACTGATAATTGCATGGTCATACAACACTGTACACAAATACGATTCATGTCCCTTTTTTCCCAAAATAGAGCTTTCTTTCGGTGGTATCTGTTCGCCACTGCGTTTTTTTTATTTCGTGCTATAAACAAAAAAAGACGGACAAATTTGAAAAAAAATAAAAATTTACTTCCTGCTATAAAACGTCCAATAAAAAAAATAAAAAAATAAATGTATGCTTTCAGAAATTTAGGCCAAAGTGTATTCTGCTACATATTTTTGTTAAAAAAAATCCCAATAAGCATATATTTTGTCTACAAACTATGGTATACAGTATATCACAAAAGTTAGTACACCCCTCACATTTTTGGCAATATTTTATTCTATCCTTTCATGTGATAACACTGAAGAAATGACACTTGTCTACAATGTAAAGTAGTGAGTGTACAGCTTGTATAACAGTGCAAATTTGCTGTCCCTTCAAAATAACTCAACACACAGCCATTAATGTCTAAACCGCTGTCAACAAAAGTGAGTACACCCCTAAGTGAAAATGTCCAAATTGTCCAAATTGGGCCCCAATTAGCCATTTTTCCTCCCCGGTGTCATATGACTCGTTGGTGTTACAAGGTCTCAGGTGAGAATGGGGAGCAGGCATGTTAAATTTGGCGTTATCGCTCTCACTCTCTAATACTGGTCACCGGAAGTTCAACAGGACACCTCCTGGCAAAGAACTCTCTGAAGATCTGAAAAAAGAATTGTTGCTCTACATAAAGATGGCCTAGGCTATAGATTGCCAAGACCCTGAAACCGAGCTGCAGCACAGTGGCCAAGACCATACAGCAGTTTAACAGGACAGGTTCCACTCAGAACAGGCCTCGTCATGGTCGACCAAAGAAGTTGAGTACACGTGCTCAGCGTCATATCCAGAGGTTGTCTTTGGGAAAAAGATGTATGAGTGCTGCCAGCATTGCTGCAGAGGTTGAAGGGGTGGGGGGGTCAGCCTGTCAGTGCTTAGACCATACGCTGCACACTGCATCAAATTGGTCTGCATGGCTGTCATCCCAGAAGGAAGCCTCTTCTAAAGATAATGCACAAGAAAGCCTGCAAACAATTTGTTAAAGACAAGCAGACTAAGGACAGGGATTACTGAAACCATGTCCTGAACCAAACGTATTTGGTTCAGATGGTGTCAAGCTTGTGTGGCGGCAACCAGGTATGGAGTAAAAAGACAAGTTTGTCTTGCCTAGAGTCAAGCATGGTGGTGGGAGTGTCATGGTCTGGGGCTGCATGAGTTCTGTCGGCACTGGGGAGCTACAGTTCATTGAGGGAACCATGAATGCCAACATGTATTGTGACATACTGAAGCAGAGCATGATCCCCTCTCTTTTGAAGACTGGGCCACAAGGCAGTATTCCAACATGATAACGACCCCAAACACACCTCCAAGACGACCACTGCCTTGTTAAAGAAGCTGAAGGTAACGGTGATGGACTGGCCAAGCATGTCTCCAGACCTAAACTCAAATGAGTATCTTTGGGGCATCTTCAAACAGAAGGTGGAGGAGTGCAAGGTCTCTAACATCCACCAGCTCCATGATGTCGTCATGGATGAGGGGAAGAGAACTCCAGTGGTGACCTGTGAAGCTCTGGTGAACTCCATGCCCAAGAGGGTTAAGGCAGTGCTGGAATATAATGGTGGCCACACAAAATACTGACAATTTGGGTCCAATTTGGACATTTTCACTTAGGGGTGTACTCACTTTTGTTGCCAGCGGCTTAGGCATTAATGGCTGTGTCTTGAGTTATTTTGAGGGGACGGCAAATTTACACTGTTATACAAGCTGTACACTCACTACTTTACATTGTAGCAAAGTGTAATTTCTTCGGTGTTACATGAAAAGATAGAATAAAATATTTTGTGAGATATTGTATATACTGGATTTTTAGTAAGGCAGCGATCAGGGACTTATAGCAGGACTGTGATATTGCGGTGAACAATCGGACACAAACTGCCACTTTTGACATTTTGTGGGAACCAGTGACATTTAAGCCTCATACACATAATCGGATTTTCCGCAGACAAAACCTCAGACTTTTGTCCGAAGGCGTATGCCTGGATTTTGTCTTGTATACAAAACGGCAAGGAATTTTAGGCTAACAAACATGAACGTAGTGACGTACTACGTGGTTTTTAAGCTCTTTAGCGCCACTCTTTGGGCTCCTTCTGCTAATTTCGTGTTAGTAGAAGTTTGCTGAGTGTTGATTCGTGCTTTTCATTTCATGCTTTTTAGTTTGTTTTTGAACGGCCAGACATGTTGCTGCTGAATCGGAGGAGATGACGTGTTATTTATTATTGGCTTTGGAGTTATTACTTTGACCCAAGTCCCATCCAGGAACAAGAGGAGGAGGATTTCTTGGACAAAAAATTGGTTTCTTTATTAATGGTGACCAATTATGCCATATGCCGTTGCTGCGGGAGCTCCAGGAGAATAATCCAGATGATTTTCGGAATTATTTCCGGAGGACGGACCCCCTGCTTTCACCAACTCTTGGCATTGGTGACCCCCTATATTAAGAAGCAGGACACATGCAGGAAGCTTTTTATTTTTTTGGTTGAATAATGATTTGGTTTGGTATATTTTCTATATTTTTGGATGCATAGAATGCACTTTTTGGTTGAGTTCTATTGCCAGAAAGCATGTCTAATTTTATTTGTTTTCTTTTTTAATGCACAATAAAAAAAATTGTGGAGAATAATACTTGGCTATATGTTTTACTTCAAATGACAGTTTGGGAGTAGGCGGTTACATTTAAAAAAAATACAATGTGTCCCCATCCATGACAGGGGCCACTATAATCCCGATACTTAAGCCAGGCATGGATCCCCTTCTTCCAGACTCCTATAGGCCCATCTCCATGCTAACAACGGATGTGAAACTACTGGCCAGAATACTGGCCACTCATCTAGCATCTGTCATTCAAATACTTATTCAATCAGGGTTTATTCCTTCCAGATCTACGGCACTGAACAAGCCGCTTATTCCTCAATATGCAGACAATCCGGGTAATAGGGCAGTGCTATCCCTCAACGCTGCCAAAGCTTTCGACAGCGTTGAGTGGCCAAACTTATGGGAGGTCCTGGAGAGGTTCGGTCTGGGGGAGAATTTCATTAAATGGATCCAACTATTATACACGAACTCCACCGCCAGGCTACGTATCCATAGTGATCTCTCTGACCCTTTCCGTCTTTACAGAGGCATGAAGCAGGGGTGCCCTTTGTCGCCCCTGTTGCTTGCCCTAGCCCTGGAACTTCTGGCAGAGATGGTGAGAGCGTCGCCGCCGATAGCCAGCTTCGTTGGAGGCCCTGCATTGATAAAATATCATGGTATGCAGATGACGCTCTCCTATATCTGGGAGATACCTCCACTTCACTGCTAAACGTAATGCCTCTAATCACACAATTTGGCACCTTCTCTGGCTTCTCCATAAACTGGAGAAAGTTGGCCCTCCTACCCTTGAACGAACTTACAGCTCTGCTGCCAGAGTGCGCCCGGTCCCTTCAAGTTGTCTCCTCATTCAAGTATTTGGGAGTGCAGGTTACGCCGGATACTTCCAAATATCTAACCCTGAATTTACTCCCTATGATCACCAAGATACAAACCAAATGCAGCGCCTGGTGCAAGCTACCCTTTTCTGTCACCGGTAGGGCCAATCTTATAAAAATGGTATGGGTGCCTCAGCTACTATACACATTACATAATTCCCCACAATGGATCCCATGTAGGTGGTTCACACGTATTGACACTATATTTAGAAGCCTCCTAAGAAAAAGATTGCCAGAAGCCTCCTAAGTAAAAGATTGCCAGAATCAAATTATCCACATTGCAGTACAGTAAAGACCAGGGGGGGTTGGCAGTCCCCAATATGCAACTTCATTTCCTGGCCGCACAACTGCAGCATCTGGGTGGCTTGGGAGAAGTGGATACGACAGACCCTATCCGTAACATACTACTCCATGTCACATCGGGTCTTTTTCCGCAGCTTCACATCTTGAGGCAGATCTCCCCCAATACCCCAAATCGATGCCTACCATAAACGTACTGACCAAACTATGGGCCCTCATTAAACATAGCCTGGGTATGAGGGGCTTCACAATGTACATCCCGCTGTGGCATAATCCTTGTTGCCCGGAACTGCAGAAACTGGAAGAGTTCCAGTCCTGGGAGTCTAAGGGCATTAGGAACATATCACAACTCTATTTACAGACCATCTTTAAATCCTTCACTGATTTGCAGGAGGAATTTGGGCTACCAAGTCACAACTTTTATAAATATCTCCAACTCCGGCATGCTGTGCAATCACAGTAACGGTCCAGGTTGGAACACATAGAACATAACTTACATTCCTAAAAAACAGAATAAAAAGGGTATGATCTCACAAATATATAACATCTCTCATCTAGATGGCAGGATGCAGCAAAACTTCCTTGTAGACATAGGTGGAAGCAGGACCTAGGAGAGATTGGGGGCGAGGACTGGGAACTGTGTCAACAGTCTCTGCCAATCATCTCGGTGTCTCCCCAACTGTTCATTTTACACAGAACCTACCGTACCTCTGTGCTGCTTCACAGATGGGGCAGGAGGGACTCCCCTCTGTGCCCCAGATGTGGAGGGGGGGGGGGGCAACGGGGACCTTATACACTTGATGTGGCGTTGCCCACAGTTATTCAGATATTGGAGTACGGTAACTAATACCATATCACACATATATCGATCCACTGTTCCGCTACACCCGGTCACATGCTTGTTGGGTGCGGTGGACGAGGAATTTTTCGTCCCCCCAGCTAATATAGCAATCTCAAGATTACTATATATTGCACGCAAGCAGATAGCCCAACAACGAAACAGTGGATCGAACAGGTTAATAATACTCTAATTAAATAAAAACTGATGTATCAACACAGAAATGCGATTAATAAGTTCTATAAAAATCTGGCAGCCCTGGTTGGACACTCCGGGTTTGGCACCCTCTCTGCTAGTTCTCCATAGACTACTCCAAATGTAAACTTCTAGCTCCCTAAAAGTATTAGGTCCGGTTCACACTGAGGCAGCACGACTTACAGCGCGTCTGCCTCAGGCGACCTGGACGCGACCACTGCGGCAACTTGCAAAACGACTTCTGTATAGAAGTCAATGCAAGTCGCCTCAAGTCGCCCCAAAAGTCATACAGGAACCTTTTTCTAAGTCGGAACGGTTCCATTGCACACAGCGGGACGCGACTTGTCAGGCGGCTAAGTTGCCCGACGGGTCGCCCCTGTGTGAACCGGCTCTTAGCCAACTGTCTGTACTATGTTACAATAATATAAAGCCTTGAGCCAGCTCAAGGAATTAGGGTTCAATCTTAATACCGCCTTTCCTAGGGGTTAACCAGCGGTATGGACCACTATGACCCAACCAGGTCCTGGTTGTGAGGAGAGGCATCAGCTAGTTTCACCTTTCCGTTGGAAGGTAGTTAGTTCAATTACAGTTCCCCTTTTTGTTTAGGACTAGCAGTGTGTCATGTACATTGTTACCAACCTACTAAAGAAATATACGGAACTAAAAGCAGTGACGGAACATACCCGGTATAAGTAATTTGTTAGAAATGTCATGACTAAGTTCCATGCTTTAGACCAACAACTGAATATAATACTGTTTCTAATGTATACCCTGAAATTACTACAATGTATCTGTTTACAATGTACATCTGTTTTTGTGACACAATAAAAACTTTTCTGATCAAAAAAAATACAATGTAAAATTGACAAGGGACACCGACATAGTGTATCTTTGATCTTAAAAACTACAGGATAATGGTGTTGTGGTACAAAAAAAAAGCATAATAATATTATTCTTGATATAACTAGAAAATAAAAGCCTTTTAAAATATGTTTGGCAGAACTCCATCAGTATCACCAGCAAAGCAGCTTCATTATTATCCCATTAAAGAAGAAGAGAATTGTACGCTGCATTTCGCAATTTCATAATTTGCCATGCCACAAATGTAAATTCTCCATTACGAACGCTAGTTTACAAGACCGACCTCTTCTGGATAATCCTTGCTTCCGAGCATACACGTTTGTACTTTGGACTTTTGTACACACGCTCGGAAAATCCAACAACAAACATTTGTCGGTGGAAAATTTTAAAGCCTGCCATCCAACATTTGTCTGCGAAAAATCTGACAATTGTCCGATGGAGCATTCAAACGGTCAGATTTCCCACCAACAGCCTGTCATCACACATTTCCTGTCGGAAAAAACGATCGTGTGTATGAGGCTTAATACAGTGATCAGTGCTAAAAATTTGCACTGTCACTGTACTGACACTGGCTGGGAAATGGTTAACATCTATGATGATGAAAGGGTTAAATATGTGTGTAGCCCTGGCTCCTGACGAGCAGGCGCTATTGTTTTTGTAAAGTTACATTGCCTGAAGCCACAGTTGGGCTTCGGGATTATTTCTCTAAATTTCTGGTTTCAGTACCAGTATATCTGGGTTGCAAGAGTAGAAACGCAGTCTAGCTAGATGCATTGAATGCCGCTTGTCTCTTGGAAGGAGCCCAGTGGGAGTGTTTTCCTGCTGTGCATTCTGGGGGGTGGTATTTAAGGTACCAACGCCATGTGGCGGGAGCATTATTTTCTGTCCGTTTGGTTCCGGTTGTCCTCCTGACTGGCCCCATGGCCCTCCTGGCCTGGGGTGCAGAACCCTGCATCCTGTGTCCCAGGGCTGGTTGGCCCAAGGCAACGCAACTGAAAGGATAAGCCCGAGTGAATTTCGGGGGCCTACTGATCCAGGGATGGTCCCGTGCCATCTCATCAGAAGGGAGGGGCCCAGCAACTGAAGAACCCCAGGGGAGGACTCTTTCAGGAGAAGACCTGCGCAAAGCTGGCTTCTCTGAAGGAGCCTGGAGACTTAGTTGAAGGACCCTACCTGGATCAACACTCATACGGTATCGCCGGATCGGCTGAGAGAAACTGGTACCGTATGTCAGTTCTTTAAATTTATCCACATCCCTCAGTAACGTTCAAGTGTATCTCACAAGTCTGTGGCAGAGACTTTACCGAGTATCCCATCGGCTCCTAAGCCTAGTGAGAGAGGTCTATCAGGGGGTTGTTGAACCCAGTTGTGGAACAGTTTTACTCTTGGAATTCTCTTGATAATTTCACCTTGCAATTTAAGTGCCTGAATTCACCCCTAACCCTCTACCCTCTGTTGAGAGACTGTTTTCCTTAATAAATAACTCAAAAGAGCATTCAGTGTCAGTTTCAACATTCTTTGGGCCATTTACCACGGGATCCCCTTGACGGAGAAGCAAGCAGGTGAGGTAACGGTAAGCCCAAATAAAACCAACGGCTCCTTTGGGAGGTTAGTGCTACACGTGGGGCCCCCCCCCCCCCCCCCGAGTCTGGGATTTGCCGTTACCTCTCACAACTAAAGAGAACGGTTTGTGTGGAATTTACACGGTCAATGTTTTTTTTTTTTTTTTTTTTTTTTTAGACTGCGCCATTTTTCTAAGGGACACATAGACTGTGGGCAGAGTTGAGGAAAGCCCCCGAGTTGCCTGACTGGAGCTACCAGTGGAAGGAGTCTTGTCTGTTCTTTTCCTGCACGAGGCACCGCGTGAGTGTGTCGAAGGAGAAAGAAGAGAGAGAGTTTAATTTTCGTCTGGAAATTGGATTTTGCCTCCTATAACTGTACACTTAGTATGTTTCTTTTGTTGTTTTTGTGTGTTTCGCTTCAGGAATCACTGAGATCGCCTATCAAGCTGCCGGAGAGTAGGTGGTGTAGATAGTCAGGTATTGGGGTTTGTGTGTGATGTGACTTATTTTATGTCAACTGTTCAACATATTGTATGTTCATTTTTTTCCCCTTTTCCTTTCCATCCCTCATCCCAATTTCGTGTTCAGGTACCCGACTTTCAGGACTGAAAGTCTCTAATTTTTTCCTTCCCAGATGAGGACATCATCTAAATGGGAGGGGGAAGTATGTAGCGCTGGCTCCTGACGAGCAGGCGCTATTGTTTTTGTAAAGTTAAGTTGCCTGAAGGCAACGAGATTATTGGGCTTCTGGATTATTTCTCTAAATTTCTGGTTTCAGTACCAGTCTAGCTGGGTTGCACTGGGTACTCCTTGACCGCAGATGTCGCTGTCACCGCCGGCAAGAGTAGAAACGTAGTCTAGCTAGATGCATTGAATGCCGCTTGTCTCTTGGAACCAGCCTGGTGGGAGTGTTTTCCTGCTGTGCATTCTGGGGGGTGGTATTTAAGGTACCAACGCCATGTGGCGGGAGCATTATTTTCTGTCCGTTTGGTTCCGGTTGTCCTCCTGACTGGCCCCATGGCCCTCCTGGCCTGGGGTGCAGAACCATGCATCCTGTGCCTCGGGGCTGGCTGGCCCAAGGCAACGCAACTGAAGGGATAGGCCCGAGTGAATTTCGGGGCCTACTGATCCAGGGATGGTCCGGTGCCATCTCATCAGAAGGGAGAGGCCCAGCAACTGAAGAACCCCAGGGGAGGACTCTTTCAGGAGAAGACCTGCGCAAAGCTGGCTTCCCTGAAGGAGCCTGGAGACTTAGTTGAAGGACGCTACCTGGATCAACACTCATACGGTATCGCCGGATCGGCTGACAGAAACTGGTACCGTATTTCAGTTCTGTAAATTTATCCACATCCCTCAGTAACGTTCAAGCGCATCTCACAAGTCTGTGGCAGAGACTTTACCGAGCATCCCACCGGCTGCTAGGCGTACTGAGAGAGGTCTATCCGGGGGTTGTTGAATCCAGTTTTATTCTCTGGATTCTCTTGATACTTTCACCTTTCAATTTAAGTGCCTGAACTCACCCCTAACCAACTCCATGAGGTACCGCAAGCCCTACACCATGACCTGCACTTTATGAATGGACCACAGGGGGTAGCCTAGCAGTTTTTAGCTTAGCTATGAATAGGCGCCAGAACAACGTGTGAAACGCGTTAGTTTTTTATCCTGTTTTTCCATATTCGATATGTAACTGCATTTGGATTTTACTGACCAAAAAAGATGCAATTTTTCTGACGTGCGGCCATCCAGGAACTTCTTTTTATTTTCTAGCCTAGCAGTTTTTAGCAGGGAGTGTACCCCGATTGCCCATAACTTTATGACCACTGACAGGTTAACCACTAAAGCCACGGACCAATTTGCAGCTAAAGGACCAGGCCTCTTTTTGAGATTCGTCACTGCGTCGCTTTAACTGACAATTGCAACGTGCGATGTGGCTCCCAAACAAAATTGACATCCTTTTTTTTCCCACAAATAGAGCTTTCATTTGGTGGTATTTGATCACCTCTGAGGTTTTTCTTTTTGAGAACGAAAATTTTGAAGAAAATGCAATATATTTAACTTTTTTCTATAATAAATATCCCCAAAAATATATAAAAAAAAATTTTTTCCTCAGTTTAGGCCTATACGTATTCTTCTACATATTTTTGGTCAAAAAATAAATAAATCGCAATAAGCGTTTTATTGATTGGTTTGCGCAAAAGTTATAGTGTCTACAAAATAGGGGAAAGTTTTATGGCATTTTTATTATTTTTCTTTTTTTTTTACTAGTAATGGTGGCGATCAGCGATTTTTATTGTGACTGCAACATTACAGCGGACAATTTTGACAATTTTTTGGACCATTGGCGTTAATACAGCGATCAGTGCGATTAAAAATGTATTACAAAAATGTATAAAAAATGATTACTGTAAAAATTTCACTGGCAGTGTAGGGGTTAAGTGTGAGTGTGTGTTTTTTTTATTATAGGGGGTGTGGCTTGGCGTCTGACATCACTGATTGTCGTTCCCTATGATAGGGAACAGACGATCAGTGACAAACTCACTAGGAAGCACGGGGGGGGGGGTTTGTTTACACTTACCTCTCCCCATTCTTCAGCTCTGTGACCTGGTCGCGGGACACCGGCAGTGATCGGGTCCGTGGGTCCCGAGGTCACGGAGCTCAGGACCGGGTCATGAGTGCGCCGCCGGCGGCGCGAGCGACCCCCGGCTGGGCTCTTAAAGGGCAACGTACCTGTACGTGCCTGTGCCCAGCCGTGCCATTCTGCCGACGTATATCGGCGTGAGGCGGTCCTTAAGTGGTTAAAGGGTTAGTTCACCTTTGCCCAAAAAAAAAACAAAAAAAAACGATCTATGCAGATAAGCGATATCTGAAGATAAAAACAAGCTGTGCAGCTCTGACTAATGTTGAATTATGCCCTTGCTCTAGGTGTAGACTATTTATTTACCTCATAAAGCCAGGCCTAGAGACTCCCAGGACATTGCTATGCAAGGCCTAGCTATTCCTGTTAACCATCATGGGAGTGAGCTTTCATATGTTGAGCTCGGAGCTGCTGCATCAAGGAAGAGAAAACATGTGAGGGGGTTTGAATCAGAGAAAGCGCTCACTCCTGTGATGGCGACGGTGCGCAGCAACACATGGACCTTCGCTTAGCAACGCCCTGGAAGCTTCAGGTCAGGTTTCATGAGGTAAATAAATAGCCTACATCTAAAGAAAGGGCAAAATTCAACCTTAATCAAAGCTGCGCCGTTTGCTTTTATCTACAGACGCTCCTTATCTGCATAGTTTGTTTTGGTAAAGGCGAACTAATCCTTTAACCACTTCAGCCCCGGACCATCCACTATGATCGTTCTTATGGTGCAGGGAATCGCCGGCTGAAAACGGCAATATCTAAATGATGTCTGTGGCCTCAGGCATCATTTAGATATAACCACTGAAAGCCCATGACGTCAATAGCCGTAGTGTGGGCGCCAAGTGGTTAAGGTCCCTTTCGCACTGGGGCGGGAGCGGCGTTGGCAGTAAAGCGGTGCTATTTCTAGTGGCGCTTTACCGTCGTTTTAGCAGCGGTATTCAGTATTTAACCCCCGCTAGCGGCCACAAAAGGGTTAAAATCGCTGCAGCGGCACTTTGCCGGCGGTATAGCCACGCTGCCCCATTGATTTCAATGGGTAGGAGCGGTGAAGACACCACTCCTTCACCGCTCCAAAGATGCGGCTAGCAGGACTTTTTTTTTACCGTCCTGCCAGCGCATCGCTCCAGTGGAGTGAAAGGGGCTGGATTGTTTTTCAGGCGCTATTTTTAGCGCTGTGGCGCCTGAAAAACGCCCCAGTGTGAAAGGGGCCCAAGTGAATAGCATTGATTATCTTGCCACGATGGCCTCTGAAAGTCGATTTGCTATATTAGGAAGTAGGGCTGCTGCCTTTTCTTTAACCACTTCAATACAGGGCACTTAACCACTTGACCACTGGGCACTTAAACACCCTTAATAACCAGACCAATTTTCAGCTTTCGGTGCTCTCACATTTTGAATGACAATTACTCAGTCATGCAACACTGGACCTATATGAAATTTTTGTCCTTTTTTTCACACAAATAGAGCTTTCTTTTGGTGGTATTTAATCACCGCTGGGTTTTTTATTTTTTGTGCTATAAAAGAAAAAATACAGAAAATTCTGTAAAAAAATGAATTTTTCTTCATTTCTGTTATAAAATTTAGCAGATTAGTAATTTTTTCTTCATAAATTTTGGCCAAAATTTATACCACTACATATCTTTGGTAAAAATAAGTACAAATTGGTGGATATTATTTGGTCTTTGTGAAAGTTATAGAGTCCACAAGCTATGGTGCCAATATCTGAAAATTGATCACACCTGAAGTACTGACGGCCTATTTCAATTCTTGAGACCCTAACATGCCAGAAAAGTACAAATACCCCCCAAATGACCCCTTTTTGGAAAGAAGACATTCCAAGGTATTTAGTAAGAGGCATGATGAGTTTTTTGAAGTTGTCATTTTTTCCCACAATTCTTTGCAAAATCAAGATTTTTTTTACTTTTTTTTTTTTTTCACAAAATTGTCATATTATCAGTTTATTTCTCACACAGCATATGCATACCACAAATTACACCCCAAAACACATTCTGCTATTACTCCCGTGTACGGCGATACCACATGTGTGAGACTTTTACACAGTGCGGCCACATACAGAGGCCCAACATGCATGGAGCGCCATCAGGCGTTCTGGAGCACCCAGGACAATTCTGACATTTCTCTCCTACATGTAAAAATCATCATTTATTTGCTAGAAAATTAAATCGAATCCCAAAACATTATATATGTTTTTTTTAGCAAACACCCTGGAGAATACAATGGTGGTTGTTGCAACTTTTTATCTCGCACGGTATTTGCGCAGCAATTTTTCGAATGCTTTTTTTTGGAAAAAAAACTGTTTTGTGCTTAAAAAAAAAAAAAAACACAGTAAAGTTAGCCCAATTTTTGCATAATGTGAAAGATGAAGTTACACCGAGTAAATCGATACCTAACATGTCACTCTTCAAAATTGCACAGGCTCGTGGAATGGCGCCAAACGTCGCTACTTAAAAATCCCCATAGGCGACGATTAAATTTTTTTTTTACTGGTTATATGTTTTGAGTTACAGAGGAGGTCTAGGGCTAGAATTATTGCTCTCGCTCCAACGTACGCAGCGATACCTCACATGTGTGGTTTGAACACCGTTTTCATATGTGGGCGGGACTTACGTATGCGTTCGCTTCTGCATGCGAGCACATGGGGACAGGGGCGCTTTAAAAAAAAAAAAAAAAAATGTTATTGTTCATTTTACTTTATTTATTTTAGTTTGACATTTTTTTCCCCAAAAATAAATTTTTTGATCACTTTTATTCCTATTACAAGGAATGTAAACATCCCTTGTAATAGGAATATGGCATGACAGGTCCTCTTTACAGTGAGATATGGGGTCAATAAGACCCCACATCTCACCTCTAAGCTGGGAAGCCTGAAAAAAAAAAAAAAAAGATTCTGGATTTGATAGTATTGGCGAGTCGGTAGAAGCACCGGAAGGGCGGCGGGGGGGGGGGGGGGGGGGGTGTCTATGGCTGGGTATTGCAGGGTATCACCGACTATGGCTGGGTATGGCTGGGTATATCAGAGTATGGCTGGGTATCTCAGAGTATGGCGTTGCAGAGTATTGCGTTGCAGAGCATTGCAGGATATTGGAGGGTGTTGCAGAGCATTGCAGAGTGTTGCACGGTATTGGCGGGTGTTGCAGAGCATTGCAGAGTGTTGCAGGGTATTGGTGGGTGTTGCAGAGCATTGCAGAGTGTTGCAGAGTGTTGCAGGGTATTGGCGGGTGTTGCAGAGCATTGCAGAGCATTGCAGGATATTGGAGGGTGTTGCAGAGCACTGCAGAGTGTTGCACGGTATTGGCGGGTGTTGCAGAGCATTCCAGTGTTGCAGGGTATTGGTGGGTGTTGCAGAGCATTGCAGAGTGTTGCAGAGCATTGCAGAGTGTTGCAGGGTATTGCAGAGTGTTGCAGGGTATTGCAGAGTGTTGCAGAGCATTGCAGAGTGTTGCAGAGCATTGCAGAGTGTTGCAGGGTATTGCAGGGTATTGCAGAGTAATGGCAGGGTATTGCAGTGTAATGCAGACTATTGCAGAGTAATGCAGAGTAATGCAGAGTAATGCAGAGTAATGCAGAGTAATGCAGGGTAATGCAGGGTAATGCAGAGTAATGCAGGGTAATGCAGGGTAATGCAGAGTAATGGCAGGGTATTGCAGAGTTTTTGCAGGGAATTGAGGGGTTAATTTTCGGTGAGCAGCGATGTGGGCACTGCAGATGCAGCCCACACCGATCTCCTCCCCCTCCGCTGTTCCGATCGGTACAGAGAGGGGGAGGGAGGAACCGGCGTCATAACATGACGCCGGTTTGTTTACAAGTGATCACTCCGTCATTTGACGGAGTGATCACTTGTAAACGGCCGCGACGAGCGGCCGTTTACCGTTATCCGTGATGCGCCGGGTCCTGTGGACCCGGCGGTCACGGATGCTCTCGAGTGCGCGCCCCAGGGGGCGCGCGAGAGCGGAATTCTGGGAGGACGTCATATGACGGCCTCCCACAGTTAAGAAACCGCCCTAAAGCCGTCATTCGGCTATAGGGCGGTTATTAAGTGGTTAAACACCTTCCTGCCCAGACCAATTTTGAGCTTTCAGCGCCGTCGCACTTTGAATGACAATTGCGCGGTCATGCTACACTGTACCCAAATGAATTTTTTTTCCCACAAATAGAGCTTTCTTTTGGTGGTATTTGATCACCTCTATGGTTTTTATTTTTTGCGCTACAAATAAAAAAATACAGAAAATTTTGAAAAAATACATGTTTTTTTTGTTTCAGTTTCAAAACTTTGTAAATAAGTACGTTTTCTCCTTCACTGATGGGCACTGATGGGGCCACACTGATGGGCACCAATGTGGCACCAATGAAGTGGCACTGATAGGCGGCACGGATGGGCGACACGGATGGGCGACACGGACGGACACTGATAGGTGGCACAAATTGGCACTGATAGCTGGCACGAATGGGCGGCACAGATGGGCGGCACAGATGGGCGGCACAGATGGGCATGGGTGGGCACTCATAGGCGGCACAGGTGGGCACTCATAGGCGGCACAGGTGGGCACTCATAGGCGGCATTGGTGTTATACTATAGTAATGGATGCCAATCAGTGCCAAACAATAATGCATGCCAATCAGTGATGCTCATTGTGGGCACTGATTATCATCCATTATGGGCACTGATTGGCACCCATTGTGCTGACTGGCAACCCTGGTGGTCTAGGGAGGATTACCTTTTCCCTGGTGGTCAGGTGGCGTCCCTGGTGGTCCAGTGTGGGCATCCTCGGGGGGGCTGTGCTGATAATCGATCAGCACAGACCCCCCCTGTCAGAGTAGCAGCCGATCGGCTCTCCTCTACTCACGTCTGACAGACACGAGTGAGGGAAAGCCGATCACCGGCTCTTCCCATTTACACTGTGATCAGCCGTGATTGGACACGGCTGATCACGTGGTAAAGAGTCTCCGTCAGAGACTCTTTACCGAGATCGTAGTTGCCGGGTGTCAGACTGACACCCCGCAACAACGATCGCCGCGATGCGTGCCCCCGGGGGCGTGCAGCGGCTCATAATCCTGATCACGTCATATGACGTCCGGTCAGGATTATGAAACCACTTTGCAGCCGTCAATTGCCTATAGGGCGGGCGGCAAGTGGTTAAGCCAAAACCAAACACTTTATCAGTGCAGGGCAATTTCTTTTTCTCATAGCATACGCTATAGTATTATAAAAGGCCTGGGACATCTTTGGGTGGCCCAAGGATAGTAGTAATGCAGCACGCGTAGTGCGCCAGTGTGCATGGCCAAATAGCTCTTGCTGACATCATTGCCTCCCTAGTAATGCCGAACCTGCCCCCAGTCAGCCACTCACAGCTCCCGAATGGTAAAAAAATGTTATGTGACTATCTTGGTTACTTGGGAAGCCACAGCCCTGTCTGAAAAATGTGTCTGGGTTTCAGGCGGACTGAAACCCGCCCACATGATTCAAAACCCAGACTGTCTGGGTGAATCCTGGACAGGTGACAACCCTATTAGGAAGCTAGTGAACATGTTGTTTCTGAAGTTGATGTATTGAAGGTAGAAAAAAAACGGACATTGCAGTTTGTTGTGTATGGTGCTACGTGGCCGGAGACTGGTCAGGGTGCCCATGTTGACCCGTGCCACACAGCTAAAAGTGTCTACAATGGGCACGTGAGCATATGAACTGGAGCACAGAGCAATGGAAGAAGGTGGCCCAGTCTAATGAATCACATTTTCTTTTATGATGTGGATGACCCGGTGTGTGATTCACTTACCTCAGGAAGAGATGGCACCAGGATGAGGTATGGGAGGAAGGCAAGCTGAGAGAGGCAGTGAGATGCTTTGGGCAATGTTCTGCCATTCATGTGCCATTCATGTGGATGTTACCACCTACCTAAAAACATTGTTGGTGACCAGGTGCACTCCTTTATGGAAACTGTGTTCCCTGATGGCAATGGCCTCTTTTGGCAGGATAATGCGCCATGCCACACTGCCAAAAAAATTCATGGATGGTTTGATGTGTTGACTTGGCCTCCAAATTCTTCAGATCTCAATCTAATTGAACATCTGTGAGATGTGAGGGAAAAAGCAAGTCCAATCCATGGAGGACCCATCTTGCAACTTACAGGATCTGCTACTGACGGCTTGGTGCCAGATATCACAGCCTAACTTCAGAGATCTAGTGAAGTCCATACCTTGATGGGTCAGGGCTGTTTTGCTGGCAAAAGGGGGACCTACTCAATATTTGGTAGGTGGTCATAAAGTTATGGCTTATTGGTGTAATATCTGTTCCAAATTACAAATGAGGCCCTACGTGTCGTTCAGTTGGGGCACAAATGATTGGTAGCAATGCTATATCATTAACAACAAGAAGGGGTTCACTGATTCTTCCCCCCCCCCCGTGACGAATGAATCCAGAAACTACATGCATTACATCACTTCCAGGTTCACAGCTGTCATTCCTTGCCTACTGTAGCCAAGGATGCAGCTTAGCAAGCACGATCTGTCTAGATTAGATTTAGTGGAGGGCTGGGGAGAGATTAGGGGTCTAATAGACCCCCCATATCTCCATAAAAAGGTCCTTTTACCTGCCCAATGCTAGTTAGCTTGTTAGCCCCACTATGATAGCAATAAATAAAAAAAATCATAATAAAATAAAAATATATATTTTTTAAATTGAAAAGCACTCCTCTGTCACGCCCCTAAACAAGTGTTCAGTGTAGGGTGCACACACACATATACATATACACACATATATATATATATATATATATATATATATATATATATATATATATATATATATATATATATATAAAAGCCTGAATTGCACTACACATATGGAGGTATTGACACGAACATCACAGTTAAATAGCAGGCATCAAGTCCAACCTATGTGTGTGATTATATGTCAGTATTACATTGTATATCCCTGTATGCTGTGGTCATTTAGGCGCTTATCTAATAGTTTTTTTTTTTTTTAACTATCGATGCCCCTCGCCGACACCACCGCCTGTGGAAGGGAATTCCACATCCTTTCCGCTCTTACAGTAAAGAACCCTCTACGTCGTTTAAGGTTAAACCTCTTTTCTTCTAATTTGAATGAGTGGCCACGTGTCTTTTTAAACTCTCTTCCGCAAAAACGTTTTATCCCTATTGTGGGGTCACCAGTACGGTATTTGTAAATTAAAATCATATCCCCTCTCAAGTGTCTCTTCTCCAGAGAGAATAAGTTCAGTGCTCGCAACCTTTCCTCATAACTAATATCCTCCAGAGCCTTTATTAGCTTTGTTGCCCTTCTTTGTAGTCGCTCCATTTCCAGTACATCCTTCCTGAGGACTGGTGCCCAGAACTGGACAGCATACTTCAGGTGCGGCCGGACCAGAGTCTTGTAGAGCGGGAGAATTATCGCCTTATACCTGGAGTTAATGCCTTTTTTAATGCCAATATTCTGTTTGCTTTGTGAGCAGCGGCTTGGCATTGCATGCCATTTCTGAGCCTATCATCTACTAGGACCTCCAGGTCCTTTTCCATCCTAGAGGTTCTCTCCTCATTGTATAGATTGCATTCAGAGTAAAAGCAATAATTCTAGGACCATCATTCACTGTTACCTCTAAACTTATAAACGGTAAAGCAGAGGCAGCTCTAGGCTTTCAGAAGCCTTAGGCAAAACTTAGACATGAGGCCCTGCTCATGCCCATAATGAGAAAAATAATTCAAGCAATAAAATTTACGGTAACTGTATAAATTGCATATATTAAGAGCCTTAAAGTGCTGCTGTCAGTGTCCTCCATCTCAATGCTGGTGTGAGTGCTGGCATACTCTCAGTGCTGGTGTCAGTGTCCTCTATCTCAGTGTCCTCTCTCTGCCTTAGTGCTGGTGTTAGGGCACTCTTTCCCAGTACTCTCTAATGCCGCGTACACACGATCGGACTTTCCGGCAGACTTTGTGCGGCGGGCCGCAATCCGTCGGAAAAATTTGATCGTGTGTGGGCTCCAGCTGACTTTTTTTTCCCCAAAAGTCAGAAGGACCTACCTTGTTTCCTCTAAAATAAGACCTAGCATGAGTGTCGGTGATGACTGCAATATAAGCCCTACCCCCCAAATAAACCCCACCCTCTTTCCCCGAAAATAAGCCCTACCCTGAGAATAAGAGACATAGAAGGACTTTAACTAGGGCTTATTTGGGGGGTAGGGCTTATATTGCAGCCATCGTTGACAATGACGCTAGGTCTTATTTTAGGGAAAACAGGGTAGAAAACATGTTTCAAATCTATCCGACGGTCAAAAATAAAAAATAATCGGGAAAACTGTTCATCTGTGTGCTGGTCCGACGGACCAAATATGATGCAAGGGCAGCTATTGGCTACTGGCTATTGAACTTCCTTGTTTAGTCCCATCTTACGTCATCACGTTCAAAACAAAAGGACTTTCAAACGGATTCAGTCCGGTCGTGTGTGGCCAAGTTCGTTTCATTCAGAAAGTCCGTTGGACCCCCGCTGAAAGTCTGTCAGAAAGACCGTCGGACCTAATCTGTCGAAAAGTCCGGTCGTGTGTACGCAACATAACTCGTTGCTGGTGTCAGTGCTCTCTATCTCAGAGCTGGTGTCAGTACTCTCTATACTCATTGTTGCTCTCAGTGACCTCTCTCTCTCTCTCAGTGCTGGTGTTAGTGCACACTCTGTTAGTGCAGAAGTCAGTGCTCTCTATCTCGGTGCTGGTGTCAGTGTTCTCCATCTGGTAATGGTGTCAGTGTTCTCTACTACTATCCACACACTTCCACTACTCTGCGTACCTTCACCACTCTCCGTACACTTCCTCCACTTTACGTACCTCCACCACTCTCCATATACTTCCTCCACTCTGTGTACCTCCATCGCTCTGCGCACACTTCCTCCGCCGCTCTGCGCACACTTCCTCCGCCGCTCTGCGCACACTTCCTCCGCCGCTCTGCGTACCTTTACTACTTTCCATACACTTCCGCCACTCTCCATAGATTATACACTACTATACACAATGATTTTTTAAATGTCAGAACTAAAAATATCTCCGCCTATACAGTGCCTTGAAAAAGTATTCATACCCCTTTACATTTTCCACATTTTGTCCTATTACAACCTATTTTACAAATAAATATTTGAACAGTGTGGCATGTATTTGTATTCAGCCCCCTTTACTCTGATACCCCTAACTAAAATCTAGTGGAACCAATTGCCTTCAGAAGTCACCTAATTAGTAAATAGAGTCCACCTGTGTGTAATTTAATCTCGGAATAAACACAACTGTTCTGTGAAGCCCTCAGAGGTTTGTTAGAGAGCCTTCGTGAACACACAGCATCATGAAGGCCAAGAAACACACTAGATAGAGATAAAGTTGTAGATAATTTTAAAGCAGCACTAGGTTATAAAAAAAAATAAAAAATATTCCAAGCTTTGAACATCTCATGGATCACTGTTCAATCCATCACCCGAAAATGAAGAGAGTATGGCACAGCTGCAAGCCTACCAAGACATGGCCGTCCACCTAAACTGACCGGCCGGGCAAGGGGAGCATTAATCAGAGAAGCAGCCAAGAGGTCCATGGTAACTCTGGAGGAGCTGCAGAGATCCACAGCTCAGGTGGGAGAATCTGTCCACAGGACAACTATTAGTCGTCTCTCCACAAATCTGACCACCTTTATGGAAGAGTGGCAAGAAAAGAAAACATTGTTGAATAAAAGCCATAAGAAGTCCCGTTTGCAGTTTGCGAGAAGCCATGTGGGGGACACAGCAAACATGTGGAAGAAGGTGATCTGGTCAGATGAGATCACAATTGAACTTTTTGGTCTAAAAGCAAAACGCTATGCATAGTGGAAAACTAACACTGCACATCACTCTGAACACACAATCCCCACTGTGAAACATGGTGGTGGCAGCATCATGTTGTGGGGATGCTTTTCTTCAGCAGGCACAGGGAAGCTGGTCAGGGTTGATGGGAAGATGGAAGGAACCAAATACAGGGCAATCTTAGAAGAAAACCTGTTATGCCGCGTACACACGACTGTTTTTTTCCATCAGAATAAACTCTGACGGTTTTTCCGACGGTTTTTCCGACGGAGTTCCGATGAAACTGTCTTGCCTACACACAATCACACCAAAGTCCGAACGTCTAGAGCGTGGTGGCGTACAACAGGACTAGAAAAGGAAAGTTCAATAGCCAGTAGCCAATAGCTGCCCATGCGTCGTTTTTGGTCCGCCGGAACAGAATACAGACGAACTGACATTTTCCCGATAGGAATGAATTCCTGTCGCAAAGATTTAAAACATGTTCTATTTCTAGGTCCATCGGAATTTTTGAAAAAAAAAAGTCAGATGAAGCCCACACATGATCGGAAAATTCGATGAAATTATTCCGTCAAACTTTTTCTGCCAGAAAGTCCGACCGTGTGTACGCGGCATTAGAGTCTGCAAAAGACTTGAGACCGGGGCGGAGTTTCACCTTCCAGCAGGACAACAACGCTAAACATACAGCCAGAGCTACAATGGAATGGTTTAGATCAAAGCATATTTATGTATTAGAATGGCCCAGTCACAGTCTAGACCTAAATCCAATTGAGAATCTGTAGCAAGACATGAAAATTACTGTTCACAGACACTCTCCATCCGATCTGACAGAGCTTGAGCTATTTTGCAAAGAAGAATGGGCAGAAATGTCCCTCTCTAGATGTGCAAAGATGGTAGAGACATCCCCAAAAAGTCTTGCAGCTGTTCAAATATTTATTTGTAAAAAAATAAAAAATGAAAACCATTTATCATTTTCCTTCCACTTCACAATTATGCACCACTTTGTGTGGGTCTATCACATAAAATCCCAATAAAATAAATTTACCGTAAGTTTTTGGTTGTAACATGACAAAATGTGGAAAATTTCAAGGGGTATGAATTTCAAGGCACCATACCTGCCTATTATGAAGGCTAGCACTACGCATCTTTTTATTATGCGCTTGGCTGTAATGATTTTTTAGTTTTCGTTTTTTTCTCTATATGTAAGGCCCCTTACACACGGGCGTGTCCGTGTACAGACTCCGCTTTGCTTAGCAGGGATCGCTCCGCTGATCCCCGCTGAGCCGGCGGATGACAGGTCCATTTCTGCGCACAGTGCGGGGACAGATAGACCTGTCAGAGCTCCGCTTTCCTCTACGATGGATCGGATGAAAAACGGACTGCCTGTCCTTTTTCATCTGATCCGATCCGCCAGACGGATGGAAAAACTGAAAATTGTATACTCATCGTTCTGTAATTTTCCTTTCCTGGTGCATCTTCATGGCAGCATACATATGGGTTGTGACCAGGGCCGTCTTTAAGGCAGGGCAAAAGGGGCAGCTGCCCTGGGCCCTGCCATTGTTGTGGGGCCCAAAGCAGCTGCCTCACACTTGCCAACTATCCTAGTTTAAATTCCCTTGTCCCTTGAAGTTTTAGTCCTGTGCTGTGTCCTGATATCTCAGTGCTGGTACTAATGCAGCACAGCTCTGCCCTATTGTTGTGTACAGATGACTCACCTGCAGACCCTGTGTTTACATGTAAATAACCGGCATTCATTTGTAAATAGCGGTGGCATTACTAAGCAATTAGCTGTGGCCAGCGGCATTGATATGTAAATAAAGGCGGCATTCATATATATATATCATGCTCCCCTGCAGTGAGGAGATGATGTGCTGTAACCTCTAGAAACTAATCAGTGAGCAGTATTACTGCACATTAATCTCTAGAAACCAAATTAACAAGCAGACATCATTTGCTGTAACCTCTAGCAACTAATCAGTGAACCGTAATATGTACTGCAACCAGGCATTAAGCAGTAATGATATGCTGTAACCAATGACAACCAATCGCAATAGCTGCCTGATCTGATACAGTAAACTTATTTTAAGTCTAGCTGCTATTTATTGTATGTCTCAGAGCAGGTGGAGAGTGAAATTGCATGGGGGGGGGGGGGGGGGAATTCTTGCCCAGGGTTCAATCAATATTAAAGACGGCCCTGGTTGTGACTCTGCCACCACAACCTGATAGGACTGGTTAACTATAAAACAAAGACAGACTCGGCTCACAGCATTCTCTGTAAGGCCCGGTTCACACCGCTGCGGGGGGAGATCCGGATGTGATTCGCACAGCAAATCACATCCGATCTCCGTAGCGATGCGAGTTCAGCCATACAGATAGTATGGCTGAATTCGCAGCGCTCCCGCAGCAAACTCGCACGGGACCCTTTTTTGGGTCCGCAACAGAATCGGATCGCATGGGGGTTCACACCATGCGATCCGATTCCTGTGCGAGTCGGCAGATCGCCCTGCGATATGCCGACGGATCTGGGGGTGTCATTAACATAACATTGACACTCCCAGCCGTCCGCATAGGGCAGTGTGAACTGCCGGCGGGAGGTGTGCGATGCGGGTAAACGCCGCGGATTCGCGGCGTTCCCGCATCGCTATAGTGTGAACCCGGCCTAACTCTCACCATTTGGGTGGACATCTGTACGCTGCCATGAAGATGCACCAGGAAAGGAAAATTACAGAAAGGTGAGTATACAATTTTCCGTTTTCCTGGTACATTATGGCAGCATACATATGAGGACTAACTCGCCATAAGGAAGGGTGCAAGAAAAATTTGTAATCATGAGTAGAGCAAGTATGCACCATGATTTTTCCAAATTTTACTGTCATGAGCCGGGTTCACCTATAAAAGTGTAATGAAGGTGTCCTGGGAGGACCACATTGCTGACTTGCAGATAACCTCAGGAGATACTCAGCGCTGAGCTGTCCACAGAGCTGGCACTGCCCTAGTTAAAATGTGCTCCTAAGATCTCCAAGGCAGGAAGGCCCTGGAGAGTAGGCTCTTAATTGTCTTAAAGCGGAGGTCCACCCTAAAGTGGACCTTCCGCTCATTGGAATCCTCCCCCCCTCCGGCGCCACAATTGGCACCTTTCAGGGGGGAGGGGGGTGCAGGTACCTGTACAGTACAGGTATCTGCACCCACTTCTGGCGTAGATTCTGCAGAAGGTACGCCCCTTTCCACAGAATCTACGCCCCTTTCCGAAAGTCCCCCGCTGCCTGCTGGGAAACACACGGATCCCAGAGACAGCGGGGACCATGCTTATTGCGCAGAGCGACTCGCGCATGCGCAGTAGGGAACCGGGAAATGAAGCCGAAAGGCTCCACTTCCTGATTCCCATACCCAAGATGGCAGTGGCAGCACCCGAGAGACGATCGAGAGATTGGCTTCGGGTGCCGACATCGCGGGCACGCTGGGCGGGTAAGTGTCACTATTTTAAAAGTCAGCAGCTGCAGTATTTGTAGCTGCTGGCTTTTAAAAAAAAAAAAAAAAACGGCGGACTCCCGCTTTAATCTAGGAGGTGACTGAACGTGTTGATGCTGACTGATCCTGTATTAAGCCACGCTGGAACCAAGAACATATATTTCAGCTTTCCTGAATGGAAAGGTAGCTGCCAAGCAGGTCACCAGTGTTAGCTCAACATCCAGGTGATGTGGTTCTCTCACTCAACCAAGAAAGATGGAAAATTGACTTCCTCGTTAAATTGGAAGGAGAAAGACACCCCATGGATAAAAGCAGTCTGGAGTTTTAGGACTATTCTGTTCTGTCCGGGTATACCGTATATACTCGAGTATAGGCCGACCCGAATATAAGCCGAGGCCCCCAATTTACCCCCAAAAAACTGGAAAAAATTATTGACTCGTGTATAAGCCGAGGGTGAGACATGCCTGTCCATCCCTGTGTGTCCGTCCATCCCTGTGGGTCCATCCATCCCTGTGTGTGTGTCCATGCATCCGTGTGTGTGTGTGTGTGTGTGTGTGTGTGTGTGTGTGTGTGTGTCCATGCATCCGTGTGTGTGTGTGTGTGTGTGTGTGTGTGTGTGTGTGTGTGTGTGTGTGTGTGTGTGTGTGTGTGTGTGTCCGTGCAGCCTACCTGTGTCCAGCCTGCCTGTGTCCGTCCAGCCTGTGTCCGTCCAGCCTGCGTCCCGTCCAGCCTGCGTCCCGTCCAGCCTGCGTCCCGTCCAGCCTGCGTCCCGTCCCGGCCCGGCCCGTCCCGTCCCGTCCCGGCCCGTCCCGTCCCGAGCCGAGCCTCCGTCCTTCAGCTCTTCGTCGGCGGCCATTCTAGGATTCAAAAGCCGCGCCTCCGTCGGTGATAGGCGGAACACTCAATTTCCCACTGACTGCTGTTCCGCCTATCGGATGTCCGTGATAGGCGGAACACTCAATTTCCCAGCAGCCTGTGTTCCGCCTATCACGGGCATCGTCTCATCCTCGTCCGTAGTACGAGGATGAGACGATGTCCGTGATAGGCGGAACACAGGCTGCTGGGAAATTCAGTGTTCCGCCTATCACAGGCGAAGGCGGAGGCGGAGGCGCGGCGTTTGAATGTTAGAATGGCCGCTGTCTGTCTGCTCGATACGCTGATCGAGCAGGCAGACAGCGATGACTCGAGTATAAGCCGAGGGGGGCACTTTCAGCCTCAAAAAAGAGGCTGAAAATCTCGGCTTATACTCGAGTATATACGGTAAATGCCAAGTGAGGCTCCCTGAGTACAAAGCCTGCAGTTCTGAAATCCTTAACATAAGTTGTAGCAACCAGAAATACGGTCTTTAGGGTTTGCAGAGTGTAGTCAATTCTGTAGGATAGAAATGGGGACCATAAGCAAGTTCCACATAGGGAACAATGGTTTCCTGGGAGGCCTATAACTTCATGCAAACCTTTTAAGAATTGCATCACTAAAGGGGCAAGCACTCCTTAACCCCCTGCAAATGCAGACAAGGCTAAACTTTGAGCTTTAAACATATTTGAACCTAGGCCCCTGTTCAGCCCCAGTTGTAAGAACTGTGGAACCTTGGCTGGTTTAGGTGATAAAGGACTCCAGGCTTTTGCTGTGTGAGATCTGCATCGTTTTCCCATATTCCTAGGTAGATCCTATTCATGAAGGCCTCTCTGGTTTGACACAGGGTAGGCACTACCTGCACTGAGCATACTTGACTTGCTAGCCACTGCCTCTCAACTTCTAGGCTATCAAAAGTAATCTCTTGGAGCTGGATGGCAAAACTGTCCATGACAGAGCGAATCCGTCATGAGGGAGAGCGAGAGAGCACGAGAGAGCGAGAGAGATGAGCCTCCTAAGCCAAAATGGTATATTTGAAATTATTGATATAGGAAGCTCCACTGACAGCCTAAAAATTCTAACCTTCTACTGCTGTCTATTCACAGTACAAATCTTGCTAAAAGGAGTGAATGACAGAAGTGCTTTGAACACTACTCTGGTTAAGAAAATTCAATACTATTCCTCACAAGTCTAACATCCCATGACCAGGGCTCAAGTCCTGTGGGAACGCATGGGAACGGAGTTCCTGTACTTTTTCCACAACAGGAACTCAGTTCCCGTTAGCAGCCGCGTCCTGCAAGACTTTGAAGTATGTGAACTGTGTGGGAGGTGCTACACCAGCAGCCGGCGACAGCTCGCAATAGTAAGTGCCGCACACCTGACCATTCAGGCATTGCCAATAGGGGGCCCCATGGCAGCTTCTGCTTCGATCTACCTGTCAATCACAGCTAGCTGATGGGTAGATCAGGTCCCTGCTGCTAAGAGTTTGTATTTAGTCAGACCTCTCGTGATGCGCTCCTCCCCGCCGGCCCTCCTGATTTTCTCTCTCCTCACCCCCCCTCCCCCCCAGTCTCCTACATACTTGCTCTGTGTGTCCCACTGAATCCCCCCTCCTCTATCTTCAGTGCCATATGATGAGAGAACCCAGAGGAGGAGCACAGCTATTCTGCTCACAGGACATGCAGGGAGAGAGGTGAGCTGAGGGAGGAACATCAGTTTGGGGTGGTAAGCTGAGCACAATACCTGGCAAAGTTTAATGCCAGGAGGGAAGTTTATGTGGAAATATGTGAAGGGTTGGAATAGCAGCGAGTGTGTGTTGGAGCCCTGCAGAGTTCGCAGCCCCCCCAAGCTAACATACATCTCCTAAGCAGGAACACATCACTATCTCCCCAAGCATTCTGTCCAGATAATGTGCACTTCATTTATGACCTTTCTGTTTAACCCTGTGTTATCCAAACTCTGTTCAATGAAAAGTGTAAACTCACCACATAAACACTCTATATACAAAATAACATTCCCCAATAAAGATCAGAACATGGTGTTCACATTTGCATGGAAGCACAATGGAATGAATGCTGATTATTCAGAGAATTACTGTATGTTTATTGAGGATTTATGTACTAACAGTGAGGCCGCATACACACGCGGGGACTGTTCGCTCAACTTTGTCCGCTGAACAGTGTTTCGGCGGACAGTCCGCTCGTGTGTGGGCTTCAGCGGACAGTTTCAGCGGACAGTCTGACGAACAAAGTTTTTCAGAAATTCCGTAAAACTGTCCGCTGAAACTTGGTTTGAGCGGACAGTCCGCCCGTGTGTAGGCTTGTTCGTCAAACTAAGTCTCGCGCATGCTCAGAAAGAATTTACAGGCCGAAGGTTGCATTGCAGTGTATAGGACGTCGTTTTCTAGTCCCGTCGTACGTGCCGTTCACGTCATCGCGCACGGTTTCAGCGGACTGTTCGTTCGTCGTGTGTGGCCAAGTCCGTCCATGCTAATTTTGAGCGGACTGTCCGCTGAAACTGTTTGACGAACAAAGTTGAGCGAACAGTCCCCGCATGTGCCTTAAGCTTCATACACACAATACGAATATTGGATGAAAAACACCACTTTTGAAGCGTTCGTACATATGAGCGTATCATTTTTTTATTTTTTTTTAGTGGGCAAGTGGATCTTGGGTGGGAGTTCCCACACTTTTTTCCCCAGGACTTGACCCCTGCCCATGACCTTAAGCAGCCTGGTCTTTGAAATTAGTCACACAACCTTTCTAGCTGGGGTCTGATGTGATAATGTTCCATCTGAAAACATATTGGTCAGATATGAAGAACCAAGGATACTCCGACACTGTTCTGCTGGAAGAGACTTCACTCCCAAAGCACCTTTCTCTAGCAGAGGATGGAAATTCCCTTGTGCAAGTTCTACTGAAATTTTCCCCATCGCTATTGCAGACAGTAAGACCTTGTAAATGCCTTGGGGGAGATGTACAGACCGAAGGGGAGGATCTCAACTGGTAGAGGAATTATTGGGACAAGTAGGTGTCTGATAAACCTACGGGAGAATCCAGCCTCCCAGATTTATGAATAATATAATTGGAGGTTTTCCATCTTGCACGACTCCAACTTCCTATTTATTTTTTTAACTTTAGCACTGGGCACAGATTACCTGTGGGTAACTGGAACCTTCACGATTGCTATTCATTTTATTTATTTTTTCCCCCTTTTTAATCCAGCTATAAACAGGAACCGAATTTTTACTTTTCCATCAACACCGGTAGCCTGGCTGACTGGAAGAGATTGAAAGGTGGACTTCCCACCTGTCAATGTTATATGATCGCTATGCTCATGGAATTATGCCCCTGCATGGGTGAGTTTGTCATGTTATACTTTTTTAATAAAAATTATTGTTACTGAAAGGCGGACCTCCCTTAAACTTCCACCAATGTCACGCCGATATAGCGGATATGGCCCACTGATCCTGAAGGTTTTCCCTTCAGGTGTGTGCGTAAAGCTTCGCACAGGCACCCCCTGGATTAGTGCACCCTTAAAGCACTTCCGCTATTCTCCTAAGATGGGAGCCTTACATCTTTAAGGCTTCAATAATGAATATTGGGCACTTCTCTAGTTAGTTTACTAATCTTTTTCTCCGGTTCGTAGGATTTTACCTTTCTGGTGTCTACTTGGGAGCCGCCACCTGTATGCTGGACCTTTGAATTTTCAGTTTTTGCCAGATGATATCCACCCTTGAGCTGGCTGTATCCTGTCTACTCCCAAATAGATTGGATCTGCGTTCGGGTGTTACATAGTTACATAGTTAGTAAGGTTGAATAAAGACACCAGTCCATCCAGTTCAACCTGAGTGAGTGTCTACAATTGTCCCTATCCCTGTACATCACACACTCACATCGGTCCCTACCCTCAAGGAGCCTATGATCAATGGTCCCCAAATGGTGATGATGGTGTCTTGCACCATTCTTTTTTGGAAGGATCCACCAACCATGGCTTCAGCCAAAATGCACTCCTTGCCGTGACCGCTGGGAACCATCAATTGATGTCTGACACATCCACCATGGAGCAGGTCGTCAATTTCAGCTCTCACAAAGCTGTTACCACCTTGTCTCTTCACTTCTTCCAGACAGGCTTATTTAACCACTTAAGCCCCAGACCAAATTTGCAGCCAAAGGACCAAGCCCCTTTTTGCGATTCGGTACTGCGTCATTTTAACTGACAATTGCGCGGTCGTACGACGTGGCTCCCAAACAAAATTGGCGTCGTTTTTCCCCCACAAATAGAGCTTTCTTTTGGTGGTATTTGATCACCTCTGTGTTTTTTTATTTTTTTGCGCTATAAAAAAAAAAACAGGGTGACAATTTTGAAAAAAATACAATTTTTTTTACTTTTTGCTATAATAAATATCCCCAAAAAATATTTAAAAAAATGTTTTTCCTCAGTTTAGGCCGATACGTATACTTCTACATATTTTTGGTAAAAACTAAAAATCGCAATTAGCGATTATTGATTGGTTTGCGCAAAAATTATAGCGTTTACAAAATAGGAAATAGTTTTAAAGCATTTTTATGATTTTTTTTTTTTTTTTTACTAGTAATTGCAGCGATCAGTGATTTTTATTGTGACTGCGACATTATGGCAGACACATCGGATATTTTTGACACATTTTTGGGACCATTGTAATTAATACAGCAATCAGTGCTATTTAACCGGTTCCCGACCAGCGCACGCCGATGTACGTCTGCAGAATGGCACGGGCAGGCATATTGGTGTACAGGTACATCCAATCTCTAATGCCACCCTGCCATAGCGAGCGCGCCGCCTGCGGCGTGCTTGCGTGCTGTTCGGGACCCCCGTGAGTCCAGTTGCGGGTCCCGCGGACTCGATCGCCCCAGGCATACCCGCGATTGTCTCACGGGGTGGCTGAATGGAGAGATGTTGTAAACAGCATCTCACCGTTCTGCCTAGCAACTAGTGACGCTGATCTCTGCTCCATGTGATTGGCGCAGAGATCAGTGTTCACTAAATGAAAGCCCAACCCCCCCACAGTTAGTAACACACCCCTAGGAACACTTAACCCCTACACTGCCACCCACTGTTTTGCGCAAACCAATCAATCGCTTATTGCGATTTTTTTTTAACCAAAAATATGTAGAAGAATACGTATAGGCCTAAACTGAGGGAAAAAAATGTTTTTTTTTAGATATTTTTTGGGGATATATATTATAACAAAAAGTAAAAAATAATGCATTTTTTTCAAAATTGTCGCTCCATTTTTGTTTATAGCGCAAAAAATAAAAACCACAGGGGCGATCAAATACCACCAAAAGAAAGCTCTATTTGTGTGAAAAAAAAGGACGTAAATTTGGTTTGGAAGCCACGTCGCATGACCGCAAAAAGTGGTCTGGTCTTTGACCAGCAAAATGGTCCAGGGCTGAAGTGGTTAAATGCTCTGATTGCTGTGTAAATGACACTGGCAGTGAAGGAGTTAACCACTAGGGGGCAGTGTAGGGGTTGTGTGTGATGTTATGTTTTTTTTTTATTGTAGGGGGGCGTGGCCTGGCATGTGACGCCACTGATCATCTTTCCCTATAACAGGGAACAGACGATCGGTGACAGCCACACTAGGAAGCATGGGGAGAGGTTTGTTTACACAGACCTCTCCTCGTTCTTCAGCTCTGTGACCCAATCGCGGCACACCAGAGGCGATTGGGTCCACTGGTCCCGCGGCCACGGTCACAGAGCTCAGGATCGGGTCGGGAGCGTGCCGCCGCTGGTGCGCTCCCGACCCACGGCTGGGCACTTAAAGAACCACGTACAGGTACGCGATTGTGCCCAGCCGTGCCATTCTGCCGACGTATATCGACATGAGGCGGTCCTTAAGCAGTTAAAGGGTTACTCCACTTTTTCTTTTTTTTAATTTGTAGGTCTGCAATTTTTCATAAAATGCAATGAGACATGACTATCTGGAGGTGCTCTGTACACAAAATGTGTACAGAACACCCCCCTGAAACATAATTTACTGTTTGTAGGACTGGTTCACTGATTTTCCCAGAAATCTGCACCAAGGTAAAAGTTAGATTTTTGGGCATCCACTGCAATAAAAATATCATTTTTGATAAGATACTCCCAATAGGGAATCACGTCTAGCTGGCTGACAATTATGAAACCACTCCCATTAGACTCATTCAGCACATGGGCTGGTTATTGCTGGTGTGCCAGCACCTGCAGATGCTACAGTATGTTCATAGCTAGATCTAATTTTCGGACTAGAGCTTCCTTGAATGTGACATGTCTTGCCAGCTACAGTCATGATGCATCCATCATCGAAGGAGACTGCAGCAGGTTGACCTCTTTTGACAGCCTGTTTATAAAGGCATTTTCCTCTGACCCCTTCAATTCTTCCTGGATTAACTCTTCCAGTTGTTCAGTGAAGGAAATTAGTACTTTCTAACCTTGTGGAGAGTTTCCTCCACTTCAACCCAGGCAAATATGTCCTTAGCTGCTCTTGCAAAAAGTCTCTATAGGGCAATCTTTAAAGCTTGAGGCTCCTTTAAAGTGGTTATAAACCCTTACAACACACTTTGACCTACAGGTAAGCCTAGATTAAGGTTTACCTGTAGGTCCAAGAAATATCTCCTAAACCTACACAGTTTAGGAGATATTTGCCAAAAGACAGGCACAGCTGTCTATGGCGCATGTGCCATAGACAGCGCCACGCAGGCGCACTGAGCGCGCCGCGGTCAATGGTGATATGCCACGAGTGGCGGCTCCTGTGCGCATGCACGGGAGTGACGGCTTCGCCGAATGACAGAGGCGGAGCAGCGAGACCCAACGAGAAGATGGATGCGCCGGACTACAGGGGACAGCGGTGAATTCACTGGCTCCTGTGTCAGGTAAGTGACACATAATGGACTACTATGCGATGCAATGCATAGTAGTCCATTATGCTTTACCTTTGCAGGGAATGAAAGAGGAAGTAAACCCATCAGGGTTTACTTCCTCTTTAACGCTTTCTTCTCATGGCAAGCTTCCCTATTTGAACACCACCTACTGGTTCTGGTTGGAAATGCTAGGCAATTTATGCACTGTAGCTTGCGAAGCAATGACTTTCCACCGCAAATGCACCAACCATTAGGGCTGGTAAACTGTAGGGTTTGTAAATGGGGGGCAAACAAAATGAGAGGTGAGATGATGACATTCATCAATGTTGCCTGTATGCCTGCGCTTTGAACAGTGACGGTTCTGGCTTTTAGCAGGCTTTCTTCATCTTGAGGTCCTTGCAGGGCTGTATAGCGCTTATTCCAGGCAGATTTGACACACTAGCTCAGTGATGGGCAACCTTTTTGGTGTGGTGTGTCAAAAATCGGCAAAAAATCGAGCATAACTCGCGTGGTGTGTCACTTCGACAAAAAAACATAATTTTTGCGCAATTTATAGTTTAAACTACAAAAATGTATAATTGCAATATATAATTGTATTTAATAAACCAAAAACAAATTATTTAACATACCTGCTTAGTAACTTCTTTGTTCATCAGTCAATTTCGTATGTTGCCCTTGATATTATTGAACTTGTTTGGGGTGCCGTGAACCAGGGCTGTGGAGTCGGCTGCTTCCAGCTCCACGTCCTCATCAACATGCCGCTCCAGCCTGCCCCTGCTATGAATATTCCTAGTGACGCGAGGGCGATGATTATGAATATTCATAGCGGGGACGGGCCGGAGCGGCATGTTGATGAGGACGTGGAGCTGGAAGCAGCAGACTCCACAGCCCTGCCGTGAACTGAGATAAGTGAGGGGGAGGGCGAATTCTTTAACTAACCTGCCTATTAGTGACTTTTTTGTTGCTGAATTTCATTGGCTAAATCTTCAATTGAAGGTTGGTATTTTGTACACTTCAGGCCCAAGAAAGCGCTACTAACCTCATCTGTCAATCTGTTTCTTTTGTTGGTTTTGATATTATTTAATGCTGAGAATAAGGTCTCACAAAAGTACGTAGAAGGAAAAATTGTGAGTAAAGATGTTGCTATATTTGTCAGGGTGCTAAAAGTGTCTGGTAGTCTGTTCCAGGCACTCCAAATTTCCTGTTAGTAGTGGCACTCATCTTTATTCTCCAAGCGGCCCCTTTCCAGATTCTCAAGCTTTGACCTCAAGTCAACAAACACCTGAGCCCAGATGCTGTCTTGAAATTCTGCAAGCTGCATCTCCAAATCATCTATTTGCATCCATTGGAAACCATTTCATTCCAAACTATTGTAGACTACTACATCAGGATACTTAATTATTTTCATGGTCTGTTCTAGGCTTCTAAATTGACTAAATCTATCAGTAAACTGGTCAAGTAACGAGTCTAAAACATGCTGGTACTTCATATGCAAGAGTTCCACTTCATTTCGTACAGCTGCACTGGCCTTCTCAAAATGCTTTTGTACTCGAGGAAAATACTTATACGTTTTAGTTTCTACATCTCGCTTGAAAATTTTTACTTTACTTTCAAAAGCTTTTATGTATCCAAACATAACATCAATACTTTTGCCAAAACCTTGTAACTTTAAGTTCAGTTCATTAACATGAACAGAGAGATCTGTAAAAAACATCAGGGTGTTGACCCACTTATCATCATTGAGCTGAGGAAAGTTTCCCAGATCCTTCTCTTCAAGAAATACCTTAATTTCTTCAAAGCACTCCACAAAGCGCTCAAGAACCTTGCCTCGGCTCAACCATCTTACATTATTGTACATCAGCAGTCCACTGTAGGTGGAATCAACCTCCTGTAAAAGTGCTGAAAATTCTCGCTTGTGAAGGGGGCGAGCAGCTATTAAATTAACTATTTTTGTTAGAACTGACATTAAGTCATTTAAGTCAGTGAATCCTGCCTTGGCACATAAAGCCTCCTGATGGATAATACAATGAAAAGGCACAATCGCATGTCCAATAGCTTCTGTAAACAATTTCACAAATCCAACGTTTTTCCCCACCATGTTTGGGGCACCATCTGTTGTCACTGACACAACTTTAGATATATCAATGCTTAGGTCGCAGAATGTTTGCATAACAACCTTACATATTTCGCTTCCTGATGTACTTGTTGGTAGTGATGGACGAACTTCCGACGGGACGTTTCGCGAACGCGAAACGCGAACGGACACAAACGTTCGCGAAAACGACCGTTCGCCGCGGGCTCCATTGACTTCAATGGGAGGCGAATTTCGCAAACCTTTAGGTCGAATTTGCGGCCACGGGGTAATTATTAGGGGGTAGCACGTAGTCCCACCACCTGGACAATAGCATAATACATGTATGAGGTGAATTTGGGATCGATAACTACAAGCATTTTTTTTTTATTTGGGAAATTGTTCTGACAATTCAGGACTATGGAGCTAATGAAGGCAATGGAGGAGAGGGAAGGTCAGGGACCAGGGTAGGCAAACAAGAGGGTGCAGGAGATACAGAGCACTGACAGCAGCACCGTAATACAGAGCACTGACATCAGCACCGTGACATACAGCGCTGACAGCAGCTCCGTGACATACAGCGCTGACAGCAGCTCCGTGACATACAGCGCTGACAGCAGCTCCGTGACATACAGCGCTGACAGCAGCTCCGTGACATACAGCGCTGACAGCAGCTCCGTGACATACAGCGCTGACAGCAGCACCGTGACATACAGCGCTGACAGCAGCTCCGTGACATACAGCGCTGACAGCAGCTCCGTGACATACAGCGCTGACAGCAGCTCCGTGACATACAGCACTGACAGCAGCTCCGTGACATACAGCGCTGACAGCAGCTCCGTGACATACAGCGCTGACAGCAGCACCGTGACATACAGCGCTGACAGCAGCTCCGTGACATACAGCGCTGACAGCAGCTCCGTGACATACAGCGCTGACAGCAGCTCCGTGACATACAGCGCTGACAGCAGCTCCGTGACATACAGCGCTGACAGCAGCTCCGTGACATACAGCGCTGACAGCAGCTCCGTGACATACAGCGCTGACAGCAGCTCCGTGACATACAGCGCTGACAGCAGCTCCGTGACATACAGCGCTGACAGCAGCTCCGTGACATACAGCGCTGACAGCAGCTCCGTGACATACAGCGCTGACAGCAGCACCGTAAGCAGCCCCAGGAGGAAGTCAGCACAGCACAGGGATGGTGTGATCCCCTCATAATAAGAACCCCCAGGAGGAAGTCAGCACAGCACAGGGATGGTGGGAGCCCCTCATAATAAGAACACCCAGGAGGAAGTCAGCACAGCACAGGGATGGTGGGAACCCCTCATAATAAGCAGCCCCAGTAGAAATATGACACCGCTCAACCTCTTCAAAGAGGAGGGTAGGGGCATATAGTACGGTGTGCTTTTTTGGGTCAGGGAAGTGAGCCAAATGAATTAAGAAGGTCTGTGTGCTTGATTCCAAAAATTGTTTATAGACATATACATGGTCTACTGATCACATGTGTTGAATTCCTCCGAGATCCATGCCTCATTCATTTTTAGAAATGTGAGGTAGTTAACACTGTGGTGAGCTAGGCGAGTACGCTTATCGGTCACAATCCCCCCTGCTGCGCTGAACGTCCTTTCGGACAGGACACTGGATGAGGGGCAAGCCAACAGTTCGATTGCAAATTGGGCAAGCTCTGGCCAGAGGTCAAGCCTGCCCACCCAGTAGTCTAGGGGTTCATCACTCCTCAGAGCGTCCACATCGGCCGTTAACCCAATGTAGTCGGACACCTGACGGTCTAGGCGTTCCCTGATGCTGGATCCGGATGACACCTGTCGATGGGTCGGCTGAAAGAATGACCTCATATCCGAAGTCACCAACACATCTTCAAACCGGCCTCTTCTTGCAGGCGCTGTTGGATTGGTACCCGCAAATCCTTCTCTGGGAGTGGGAATTGCTCCTCTGCCAGCGCACGCAAAAGCAGAATGCAGCATTTCTCGAAGCAAGGCCTGGAAGTGCTGCATTCTGACAGCCCTCTGCGACGGCGGTAACATTTCCGCCATTTTGTGTTTGTACCGGGGGTCTAAGTACGTTGCCACCCAGTACTGGTCCTTGACCCTCATGCTTTTTATACGGGGGTCCCTATTAAAACACTGGAGCATGAAGGCCCCCATTTGCACTAAAGTGGAAGCGGTGTGGTGGCCTGGCTCCTGCTCATCATCCAGGATAATGTCGTCCTCTTCATTCTCCTCTCCCCATCCTCGCACAACAGGGATCCCAGAAAGGTTTAAAGCATGCTCTTCTTGCTCCTGCTCATCCGCCCCGGCACCATCCTCCTCTGACTCCTCATCAGACTCCTGTTGTTGACTTGTCTCAGATAGAGTAGCCCCCCCTGGGAATTCATCCAGCATTGCGACTTCCTCATCTTCCCGCTCCTGCTCCTCCACAGCCTGATCAATGACACGACGCAATGCACGCTCCAGAAAGAAGGCATAAGGTACCATGTCACTGATGGCGCCATGGCTGCGACTGACCAGTTTGGTGATCTCCTCAAATGGCCGCAGAAGTCTGCATGTGTCGCGCATGAGCAGCCACTGGCGCGGTGAAAAAAAACCCAGCTCCCCAGAACCGTTTCTTTCGCAGAGTTCATACAGGTAGACGTTAACTGCACGTTTCTGCTGGAGCAGCCTATCAAGCATATAGAAGGTTGAGTTCCATCGCGTCGGGCAATCGCAAATAAGACGTCTGACCGGCAGATGGTGTCGCCGCTGAATGTCAGCAAGGCGAGCCATGGCCGTGTAAGATCTTCTGAAATGGGCCGAGATTTTCCTTGCCTGCCGCAAGATGTCCTGGACCCCAGGGTATTTGACAAGGAATCGCTGCACGACCAAGTTTAAGACGTGTGCCATGCACGGCACGTGCGTGATTTTGCCCTGTTTCAATGCGCTAAGCAGATTGGCACCGTTGTCACACACCACTTTACCAACTGTCAAATTGAGCGGTGTTAGCCACTCATCTGCCTGTGAACGCAAAGCTGAAAGGAGTGCCGGGCCAGTGTGGCTCTTTGCTTCCAGGCACAACAGACGCAGCACGGCATGGCAACGTCTCACCTGGCATGTGGAATAGGTTCTGGGGAGCTTGGGCGGTGCAGTGGAAGAGACGCTAGCAGCGGAAAAGGAGGAGGCAGCTGAGGAGGAGAGGGAGGAGGATGGAGTAGGAGGAGGAGAAGAAGAGTCAGGCCTGCATGCAATCCGTGGCGGTAAAACCAAATCTACACGGGTGCCACGGGTTACATGCTTGACGGCCGTCAGAAGGTTCACCCAGTGGGCAGTAAAACTGATATACCTTCCCTGCCCGTGTTTGCTAGACCACGTGTCTGTGGTCAGATGTATCTTGGCACCGACACTGTGTGCCAGAGATACATTCACTTGCCGCTGAACATGGCCATATAGCTCTGGGATGCCCTTCTCTGAGAAATACTTCCTTCCTGGGACCTTCCATTGTGGTGTTCCAATGGCCACAAATTTGCGAAAGGCCTCCGAGTCCACCAGTTTATATGGCAGTAGTTGGCGGGCTATGAGTTCTGACAAGCCAGCCGCCAACCGTTGGGCAAGAGGGTTATCCGGCGTCATCATTTTTTTACGCTCAAACATTAGGCCCACGGAAGCCTGCCTTTTTGCAGAAAAATGTGAGCTTGGCGTGATGGAAGGTGGAGTGGAGGACAATTGTGAGGAGAGAGGAGAAGGAGAAGTAGAAGACGAGGCTGGACGGTGAGAGCCTGCAGTGTGGCTTTGTGTGTTCCGTTGCTCCCACTGGGCTCGGTGATGGCTGCTCATGTGCCTTCTTAAGGCGGTCGTCCCTAGGTGAGTATTGGGCTTACCGCGACTAACGCGTTGACTGCAAAGATTGCAGATGGCAACGCTATTGTCAGCAGCGGACACGTTAAAAAAAGCCCACACTGCGGAGCCATGTGCCGGTGTCCTGGGAGCGCCAGATGTGACCGTACATGGTCGATGACTCGCTCCTGATACATTTGCAGTCTGCTTTGTCCCTGCTGTGCAATGTAAGTCATTGCTGCTTCTCCTCCCTATCTGCTGGTCCATATCTCCCTCTGAACTCCCCTCCTCTTCCTCTCTTGTGGGCACCCACGTGACATCACTAGACACGTCATCATCAACGTCACCTTCCCCACCGCTATAAGTAGAGATCTCGGAGTAGGCAGCAACACCGGGGACCAACCTCCTCCTTGGGCTGATCTGGGTACTGGCGTCAGACTGCTGAGTAGCGCTTGTTGCTACCTCCTCTTCCTGATCCAATACCAAGAGTGGCTGCGCATCAGAAATGTCCTCTTGATATGGATCGGAAAATAATTCCAGTGACTCAAGCGGAAGGTATGTGGTGGTGGTGGTGGTGGTCGTGTTGTTGGTGGTAGTGTCTTTGGGGGTGCACATAGCAGAGAGTGAAGAAGAGGGTGCAGATCGAGAGGATGAGGAGGGTGCAGAAGAGTAAGGCTGAGCGAGCCACTCAACCAAGTCTGGTGCATCCTTTAAAGTAATTGAACGCACCTTCTGCAACTTCCCACTTTGGCTCAAGCCTGTTGCTCCTGCCCTACCCCTACCACCCCTGCGGAAGGGCCTGCCTCTTCCTCTGCCTGTCATTTTTTAAATGACCCTGTGACAAAACTCTTAGTCCCTATACCGATGAAGGACTGCTGCAGTATAGGGCAGCGGTCAGCAGTGGTGCACGTCAACCCTATCTATTGTGGACCGATAGCGGTCCTTACAGAACAGCAGACTGTACCGCACTCAAGCCTATGTACCGTAGCACCCTATACCAAGTTACCAGTCCTTATAAGAACTTTTGTGGAACAAGCAGGTTGTGTGTTAGTGATTAGCAGACTGTACGTCAGTCCCTATACCGCTGAAGGACTGCTGCAGTATAGGTGAGCGGTCAGCAGTGGTGCACGTCAACCCTATCTATTGTGGACCTATAGCGGTCCTTACAGAACAGCAGACTGTACCGCACTCAAGCCTATGTACCGTAGCACCCTATACCAAGTTACCAGTCCTTATAAGAACTTTTGTGGACCAAGCAGGTTGTGTATTAGTGTTTAGCAGACTGTACGTCAGTCCCTATACCGCTGAAGGACTGCTGCAGTATAGGGCAGCGGTCAGCAGTGGTGCACGTCAACCCTATCTATTGTGGACCGATAGCGGTCCTTACAGAACAGCAGACTGTACCGCACTCAAGCCTATGTACCGTAGCACCCTATACCAAGTTACCAGTCCTTATAAGAACTTTTGTGGAACAAGCAGGTTGTGTGTTAGTGATTAGCAGACTGTACGTCAGTCCCTATACCGCTGAAGGACTGCTGCAGTATAGGTGAGCGGTCAGCAGTGGTGCACGTCAACCCTATCTATTGTGGACCGATAGCGGTCCTTACAGAACAGCAGACTGTACCGCACTCAAGCCTATGTACCGTAGCACCCTATACCAAGTTACCAGTCCTTATAAGAACTTTTGTGGACCAAGCAGGTTGTGTATTAGTGTTTAGCAGACTGTACGTCAGTCCCTATACCGCTGAAGGACTGCTGCAGTATAGGGCAGCGGTCAGCAGTGGTGCACGTCAACCCTATCTATTGTGGACCGATAGCGGTCCTTACAGAACAGCAGACTGTACCGCACTCAAGCCTATGTACCGTAGCACCCTATACCAAGTTACCAGTCCTTATAAGAACTTTTGTGGAACAAGCAGGTTGTGTGTTAGTGATTAGCAGACTGTACGTCAGTCCCTATACCGCTGAAGGACTGCTGCAGTATAGGTGAGCGGTCAGCAGTGGTGCACGTCAACCCTATCTATTGTGGACCGATAGCGGTCCTTACAGAACAGCAGACTGTACCGCACTCAAGCCTATGTACCGTAGCACCCTATACCAAGTTACCAGTCCTTATAAGAACTTTTGTGGAACAAGTGAGTTGTGAATGTTTAGCAGACTGCAGCAGAAGGGCAGCAGTCAAGTATAATATCCTTTCTATATTTGGAAGAAAGAATATTATACATGTACAAGCCTATTACTGTACCACTGATACCAGTCCTGAAAAGAACCTTTGTGGAACTAATAATAACAGCAAGTCTTTAAAATTACCCTCACTGCCTGACAACACTGCTTCCTTCCTGTCCCTATACAAATTGGCAAAAAAAGAGAACGATTAGTGGTTACTGGAACAGCTCTTTTGTGGACCTTGATAGTAACAGCTAATGATGATGATGATGATGATGATGATGAAAGACTAATCTGGCTGTCCCTGTAGCATACACCGTCCTTTCCCTTTCTCTAAACTAACAAAAGACACTCAGGCTGCTGCAAGAATCAGCAGCACAGCAAACCTATCAACACCTAACACCTATACCAGTCCTGAAAAGAACTTTTGTGTACCAAATAGCTAGTGGTTTATCTCTCCCTACTCCACACAGGAACCTGTCCCTATCGTAACAGAAGAAAGAATGTAAAATGGCCACCGGATCGGGTGTATTTATAGGTTAGGGGGAATGTACAAGTGTCCATGTGCTGTCATGTCTCAATTGGCTGTCCTGTATCACATGATAAACGTGTCACCAAAGGTTAAAGTTCTTGTATACATTAAACACGTAAGTCCGCCGCGGCGAACGACGGAAAAAGGCGTTCGAACGTGCGGACCGCGAATGTCGGAAATTCGCCGCGAAACGACCGCCGGGCGAACCGTTCGGCCATCACTACTTGTTGGCACTGATACTAACTTTATCAACTCTTCTCTCATTGTGTGACCATCAGAATATCGACCAATAATGGCCAACTGAGCATGCGATGTGACATCAGTAGTTTCATCAAGAGAGATGGAAAAATATTTACAATTCCTTATGTCTCTCTTTAATTGCTGTTGTACGTTTGTGTTCAGTCTCATTATTCAGTCTTTTATGATATTTCTACTGAGTGGTAACTCAGATATTCTCTTAATAATTGCATCTTTATTCTGCATATCGTGAAATAGAACTGGCGCACATCTTAGGAGAGTTTCTTTAATAAATTCTCCCTCATTAAGCGCTTTTGCATGCTGAGCTATGGATTGAGCAATGCTCAAACTTGCTGAGTTTAAATTTGTAGAGCCTTTTATAAATTTAAGGATGGAGTTAGATTGGCTCTTATAAAGGTGTAGCTTCCTGGAAATGTATTCCCTCCTATCATCCTCACTTTTTTCCAAGAGCTGGGAATGATTAGTTTCAAAATGTCTATTTATATTCCACGTTCTGCTTACTACCGTTTCAGTACATAGAACGCAAAATGATCTGCCATTTTTTTCTATAATGCCATACATCTCGCTCCATGTCTCTTGAAAGGGTCGGCCACTGCTACTACCACTCCCTTTACTTAACCTTTGTTTTTTATTTTTTGGGTGCTCCATCAGTGGGCCAGTGACAGCAGATAGAATTATAGATAGCCAATTAGGGGTTAACTAGCCTAACAAGCTAACACAACCTCCCCCTCACTTATCTCAGTTATTGTGGGCAAGTCCATGGCACCCCAATAGTTGCTGCTAATGACGCTCACAGTTCCCGTTGGCACTCCGCTGTTCCCTGCTGTGGTGCGGTCGTAACTGACAGTCCCAGGAGTAGACTCTCTGTGCTGGCCTGACTGGAGAGAGGCGCGCACTGTTCCCGCGCTCCTCTCCTGCGGGTCCTCCCTCGCCGCGCTGATGACGTGTGTGCGCACGGCATGCACGCCTTACCAGCAGCCCCTGCGCTCAGAAAGGGGCGGCGGCGATACAGTAAGTGAGTGTGGGCGGGGGAGATCACACGTCCCGCCCCCCCCGCGTTCCTCCAGCACAGATTCTTTCATCCTTGGCGGCCGTGCAGGAGCCGAGGATGAATCGCATGAAATCCTGTGCGTGTCACCCCAAATGGCTACGCGTGTCAGCACTGACACGCGTGTCATAGGTTCGCCATCACTGCACTAGCTTGGCAGGCAATGACTTTCCACAACAAATGCAGAAACCATTAGGGCTGGTAACTTGTGATGTTTGTAAACGGGGAGCAATGATAATGAGGGGGTGAGGTGATGAGATTTAATCAACATTGCCTCAATGTCTGTTCCTCGATGGTGACTTGTCTTGACTGTCAGACGGCTCCCTCCATCTTGTAGTCCTTGCAGGACTATAGATATTGGCACTCTTTTTGTCAATCTTCACTACTTACCTAATTCCTATGCCATAAATGCAATGGGTGGTCTGAATGGACAGCGTTTCCCATAGAAACAGAGCAAAGCAGCAGACTGAAATGAAAAACAGCATAATGCTAAGTCTCCATGATTTTGCCACAAATTTGATGCGACTTGAAGCAATGCCTGTTGTATTCTTAACCACTTCAATACCAGGCACTTAAACACCTTCCTGTCCAGACCAATTTTCAGCTTTCAGCACTGTCACACTTTGAATGACAATTGCGCGGTCATGCTACACTGTACCCAAATGAAGTTTTTATCATTTTTTCCCACAAATAGAGCTTTCTTTTGGTGGTATTTGATCACCTCTACGGTTTTTATTTTTTGCTAAATAAAAAAATACCGAAAATTTTTGTAAAAAAAAAGGTTGTTTTTTTTTTGTTTCAGTTTCAAAACTTTGTAAATAAGTATGTTTTCTCCTTCACTGATGGGCACTGATAAGCACCTATGAGGTGGTACCAATGAAGTGGCATTGATGGACACTGATATGTGGCACTTAGAGGCGGCACTGATAGGCGGCAAGGATGGGCACTGATAGGTAGCACAAATTGGCACTGATAGCTGGCACAGATTGACATGGATAGGCGGCACAGATGGGCATGGATAGGCAGCACAGATGGGCACGGATAGGCACTGATAGGTGGCACGGATGAGCACTGATAGGTGGCACAGATGGGCACTGATAGGTGGCACGGATGGGCACTGATAGGTGGCACGGATGGGCACTGATAGGTGGCACGGATGGGCACTGATAGGTGGCACGGATGGGCACTGATAGGCAGCACGGATGGGCACCGATAGGCAGCATTGTATTGTTTTATACTGTACTAATGGATGCCAATCAGTGCCAAACAATAATGCATGCCAATCATTGATGCCCATTGTGGGTATTGATTGGCATCCATTGTGGGCACTCACTGGAATCCCTGGTGGTCTAGGGTGGCATACCTTGTGCTGGGTATCCCTGGTGGTCTGGTGGCATCCCTGGTGGTCCAGTGTGGGCATCCTCAGGGGGGCTGTGCTGATAATCGATCAGCACAGACCCCCCCCCCCCCCTGTTAGAGGAGCAGCTGATCGGCTCTCCTCTACTCACGTCTGACAGACGCGAGTGAGGAAAAGCCGATCACCGGCTCTTCCTATTTACACTGTGATCAGCCGGCTGATCACGTGGTAAAGAGTCTCCGTCGGAGACTCTTTACCGAGATCATAGTTGCAGGGTGTCAGACTGACACCCCGCAACAACGATCGCCACAAAGCGTGCCACCGTGGGTGCGCAGCGGCTCAAAATCCTGATCACGTCATATGACGTCCGGTCAGGATTTTGAAACCACTTTGCCGCCATACTTTTGTTATAGGGCGGGCGGCAAGTGGTTAAGGTCTATGAACACAGATATGAACGGTACTCATTGGAAATCATGGGGTACGGCTTGTCATGCGACTTTGCAGTGACAAGTCGCACTAGTGGAAACTGAGCCCAACACAGAGATCCCAGAGCAAACATTGAAAAGGGGATAGGAAGAGCTCAGGTGAATGCCATAAAGAGTACAATGAACCTAGAGCAACACTGAGAGGAGATGGGGAAAAACATAGGTAAAAGCCATAAAAAAAAAGGAAAACATACGTGCAAACAATGACCACATAAGCATCCATCCAGCATGCATGAGTAGAGAGCTGCACCATTGTTGCCCAAAAATGCTATAAAACCATTTAAAACTCACATTTGCCATTACTGATGATATCAGTGCCTGAGCCTGTTCAGATCACCATCCTGGAAAAGCTCTAGCCAGGAAACACAGAGGCCGCATCACTTCCTGCCTCTCATGCTCAGAGTATACTTGACCTGTTGTAGCCATCTTGGGAATGGCAAAAGCCCATAACACAGAGAAAAGAAGTAAAAAGCATATGGAAAGGAAAAAGGAAACGCTATCACTTACGTCAAAGCTTGTTTAACCTCCCTAGCAGTGATGCCGAGTCTGGCTCGCGTTGGGATTTTAGTTCCACGAGCGGTAACCCCGAGCCAGACTCGGGATCGCATCGCTGGATACTGGGAAGACACAGGGAGAGTTACTTACCTTGTCCCCTGGATCCAGCGATGTCCTCCGCGCTGTGTGATTGAGCTGTCCTCCGCTCGATTCACACAGTGCCGAATGCCGCCGAGCTCCGTTCCCTGTGACGTTACGGTGCGCGGGAGCGGAGATCGGCGCCAAATTCAAAAAAGTAAAAACACACAAAACGCACACAGTACTGTACTGTACAGTACTGTAATCTTACAGATTACAGTACTGTATAAAAAAAATTTACACACCCCGTTTGTCCCTAGTGGTCTGTGCAGTGCCCTGCATGCACTTTTATATTATAAATACTGTTTTTTCTGCCTGAAATTTGGAGATTGTCCATAGCAACCAGAAAGTGTCCCTTTTTCAGTGTTTTAGGATTTGATTACATTATTGAATAATTTTTATTATTCTTTATTATATTATAAACTTTATCATACCCGGGATGTCTGCTAGACTCTGGTTTGAACAGATTTAAGAGAGTTATTCCTAAGAATTACAGGACTACAATATAAAATGCCAAATTTCAATGCAAAATAATTTTACTGCTTTCAGCACCTAAAACCAGAACTAATCATACCGCCAGGGAGGTTAAAGCTTTCTTTAAAGTGGTTGTAAACCCTTACAAGCCACTTTGACCTACAGGTAAGCGTAGATTAAGGCTTACCTGTAGGTCCAAGAAATATCTCCTAAACCTATACGGTTTAGGAGATATTTACCTGAAGACAGCCACCGCTGTCTACGGTGCATGCGCCGTAGATAGTGGCACGCAGGCGCACTGGGTAAGCCGCAGATCGCTGTGATATACTGCGAATGTCGGCTCCCGTGCGCATTTGCGGGAGTGACGTCATCGCTGCTCTGGCGAATCACAGCGCCGGAGCAGCGAGACCCACCAAGAAGATGGACGCTCGGAACTACAGGGGACAGCGGTGACTTCGCTGGCTCCTGTGTCAGGTAAGTGACACATAATGGACTACTATGCGATGCATAGTAGCCCATTATGCTTTACCTTTGCAGGGAATGAAAGAGGAAGTAAACCCATCAGGGTTTATTTCCTCTTTAAGAAGCCTGCTCCACCAGAATGGGGCTCCAACCATCTAGCTCATTTAGCGGCTGTACAGGAAGGACTTCCACCAGGAGAGGCTGCATTATGCCCAGACCACCAGAATGGGGCTCCAACCATCTAGCTCATTTAGAGGCTGTACAGGAAGGACTTCCACCAGGAGAGGCTGCATTATGCCCAGACCACCAGAATGGGGCTCCAACCATCTAGCTCATTTAGAGGCTGTACAGGAAGGACTTCCACCCAGGAGAGGCTGAACCTGACTGGAGCGATAAACGGTAAGGGATACCTCGGGATTCCAGTCCTGGTTAGGTGAGGAAAAAATTGGATTTTTTGTACTCACCGAAAAATCCTTTTCTCTGTAATTCACCGACCGACACAGCTCATCTCTGTAACAAAATGGGTTGTTAGCCCTATCACTAGGAAATAGTAGGCAAAGTTGTAATACAACACTTCAGAACTCTTAGTTCCGCCCAGGGGCAGCGGTAACTTAGGCTAAAATCCCCCACACTCTGCACTAGCAGCCTCAGTACGTCAACAAGCAGTATAACGTAAAGAGAAAAAGGAGGGGCGGGTGCTGTGTCGGTCAGTGAATTACAGAGAAAAGGATTTTACGGTACGGTACAGAGTACAAAAAATCCTATTTTCTCTTATATTCACCAACCGACACAGCTCCTCTCTGTAACAAAATGGGACGTCCCCAAGCAGTGCCAAACGAGGGGTGGGAAAAAAACAGCATAAAACTTCATCCACCATGGCAAGTGGGAACTAGTGAAACTATACCCACACAAAAAAACAGCAGTGTGTGAAAAAACCACCACACACAACAGGGCACCCCCACAGGAGTGATCCCCAAGACCGCAGCGAATGCAGAAGTAATGCAAACAGTGCATTACGTAACAGTACTGCGTTTTTATTGAAAAAACAGGAAAAAACATGAATTGCATAGTCAATTGCAACTACACGACTGCCTGCAAAACTTTGCGGCCAAAACAGGCATCAGCCGATGCACTGACGTCTACCTTGTAAAACTTGGTAACCAGGTCGCCGTCTTACACACCTGAGCGACAAACACTTGGTGTCGGAAAGCTCAAGATGTTCCTATTGCCCTTGTGGAGTGGGCCGTGACCAGAAAGGGGGGCACCTGCCCCTTCAAGGTGTAGGCTTGCACTACAATCTGTCTGATCCACCTGGAAATGGTGGCTGTCGAGACCGCCATGCCTTTCTTTGGACCAGCCACGGAAACAGTGAGTCTGACTTCCGAAAGGGAGCCGTGGCAGAAAAATACACCTTCAGAGCCCTAACCACGTCAAGGACACAGAGATGGTAATACAATGTCCTCATTGATATCAAAAGCCGAGACCACTTTCGGTAGAAAGGACAGTTGCGGACGCAACACCACCTTATCCCTATGGATAACCAGATAGGGCGACTTGCAGGACAAGGCCGCCAGTTCCGAAACCCTCCTCCCCCCGTGCCCACTTCTGTCGCAGTTCCTGGGAAGAGTCAAGAGGGAAACAAAGTCGGTCCTTTTGGTAGCCCCGGCGACCGTGGTACGCAGAGATCATGAAGTTGGCTGTAGGCAGGCCATGGATCCTCCCTCTCCGGACAGATCTGCTCTCACAGGGTCCAATCTACCATCCTGCTTTACACAGACTGAATTTGACGGTTTGGCTGCTGAGACCCACACTCTGAGAGACCGTGGGCTTTCGGGGCCAGCCCTTTCTACTCTGGTTAATGCCAGAAAGCCGGCCTCCAGGCTTATTTACTACAAAATCTGGAGGGCATATGTTTCCTGGTGTGAACTCAGGGGATGGCATCCTAGAAAGTATGTCATTAGCAGGATCTTGGCCTTTCTCCAGTCAGGCCTATAAATGAATTTGGCCGTAAGCACTATCAAGGTGCAAATTTTGGCCTTGTCAGTGTTTTTCCAGAAGCCACTTGCATCGCATTCCCTGGTGCGGGCTTTCATCCAGGGGGCCATGCGCATAAGGCCGCCAGTCAAACCTCCGGTATGCCCATGGGATCTAAATTTGGTTCTCTCGGCTTTGCAGGGGCAACCTTTTGAACCTTTGCATCTGGCTTCATTAGTTCTTTTGACCAAAAAATTGGTTTTCTTGGTAGCCATTTCCTCGGCTAGGAGAGTGTCAGAACTAGCAGCTCTCTCCAGCAAAGAACCGTATCTAATTGTTCATAAGGACCGGGTAGTCATGCGCCCCAACAGGTCCTTTCTACCTAAGGTGGTTTCGGGATTCCATTTGAATCAAGATGTAATCCTACCATCCTTTTTTCCGGACCCACAGTCCGCAGAAGAAGAATCCTTGCACACTTTGGATGTGGTTAGGGCAATCAGTATCTATCTTCAAGCAACGGCTCAGATAAGGAAAACTGATTGCTTATTTATTTTGCTGGAAGGCCCTAGGAAGGGCCAGACGGCATCAAAATCCACTCTCTCAAGGTGGATCAGACAGATAATTTCTCAGGCCTATAGTGTTAGAAGGAAAATCCCTCCTTTTCAATTGAAAGTGCCCTCTACTAGGGCTGCTAGTGCTTCTTGGGCAGTGCATCACCAGGCCTCCCTGGCTCAGATCTGTAAGGCTGCAACTTGGTCATCAGTCCACACATTCAACAGATTCTATCAGGTGGATGTCAGAGGGCAAGAGGATATCGCCTTTGGGCGCAGTGTACTGCAGGCTGCAGTTTAGGTCCTTCGGCCCATGGTGGTCTATAATTATGATCTGTGTCTCCCTCCCCTCAATCTAAGCATTGCTATGTAATGAGCTCCTGTGTCCCGTGATGTATGATCAAGAAAATATAATTTTTATATACAGCTTACCTGTAAAATCCTTTTCTTGAGAGTACATCACGGGACACAGGGCTCCCGCCCCTCTTGGGTTTTACGTGGTTTCCTATTGCTTTGCTACAAAACTGAGGTGCCTCCCATATGGGAGGGGTTATATAGGGGAGGAATTCTCCTTAATTGGGGTTAACCAGTGTCCAATCACCAGAGGTGACCTATATAACCCACTATGTAATGAGCTCCTGTGTCCCGTGATGTACTCTCAAGAAAAGGATTTTACAGGTAAGCTGTATATAAAAATCCTATTATTTGTTTGGACAGAGAGCATATGCAACTGGTGCAATAAGAGCCACCCACTTGGACTTTAAAGGCAGAAAGTTTCTGCCTTTAAAGTCCAAGGGAGCAGCTCCTATTGCACCTATTCCCTCTGTCTATAATCAAGGATGTTGGCAGTTCCTCACATTCAGGCCGGGTTTACACTGGTGCGACAAACGCTCCAACATTGGGAGCTCATGTTGCATGACGTGTGAAAATCTATGTTTTCCTATGGGAGCCGTCTTGACTGGTCCGACACAAGTCGGTCCGACTTTGAAAATGCTCCCTGCACTACTTTGGTCCGACTTTGATCCTACTTCAGCCCATTGAATATCATTGAAGTCGGATCAAAGTCGGATTGCCGTCTTGCCTGATCCGACTTTGGCATGTGACTTGTGCTCTGGTGATCGTGAGGGGAACTCCACGGCAAATTTGATATAGAAAACCGACACGTGTTCACCCTCCAAGAGCGAAAAAACAGAGTGGGCGTCCCCCCAAAATTCATACCAGACCCTTATCTGAGCACGCAGCCCGGCCGGTCAGGAAAATTGGTGGGGACGAGCGAGCGCCCCCCCCCAAACCGTACCAGGCTGCATGCCCTCAACATGGAGGGGTGGGTGCTTTGGGGCAGGAGGGCCCCCACCTCAAAGCACCTTGTCCCCATGTTGATAAGGACAACCCTGACCGTTGGTTGTTGGGGTCTGCGGGTACATCGTACCCCTACCCATTCACCTGGGGGGAAAAAGTGTCCGGGGTTCTCTTCCAACTTCTTCGACACCAGAGAGCGGGAGAAGAGGCCGGAGAGCGTGGAGAAGTCGGAAGAGACCCCCGGAGCTGCCTAAGGCATGCGGCCTGGTATGGTTCAGGAGGTGGGTGCTCGCTCGTCCCCACCTTCTTTCCTGACCGGCCAGGCTGCGTGCTCGGATAAGGGTCTGGTATGGATTTTGGGGGGACCCCATGCCGTTTTTTTGGCGTAGGGGGTTCCCCTTAAAATCCATACCAGACCGAAGGACCTGGTATGCCCCTGGAGGGGGAACCCAAGCCGGTTCTTTATTTAAAATTTGGCGTGGAGTTTCCCCTCAAGATTCATACCAAACACAGTGCCTGGTATTGGCAGGGATCCAAGTCGGATCCCCGTTCATTGAAGTCAGACATGTCTCTGACATCAAGTCGCAGGGCAAAGTCGGATCCAAAGTAGGATGAGTGTCGTGTCGCACCAGTGTGAACCTGGCCTCAATTCTCTTACAAACTTTTTTCTCCTATATATTTGTTTGGGGGTTTAAAGTCACTTCTAGCAAAACGTGCAAAATTTAACATGTGTGCAGTCAAGTGGTTAATCTGCTTATGTTTTGCCATCCCTGGTCCCCCCCCCCCCCCCCCCCCAATCAACATGGTAATTTCATTTTTATCCCTTTCGCTGCCAGAGATGTTTTTGTGTTTTTTTACACACATGTTTAGAAAATCGTTTTAGCCTTAAAGATGATGTAAAACCCCCAAACATTATATATTTTCTGAAAGCAGAACCCTAGAGAATAAAATAGTCATAATTCCATCCAAAAACTTCCCAACCGTAAGTCTCCAGGTGTGGACGGTTTCATAAATGAGTATTATAAATTCCTCTCTACTGACCTTGCTCCTCATTTACAATCAGTTTTCAGTTTGGCTTCGTCCTCTGGCACTTTTCCACCTGAAATGCTTAAAGCGGTGATAGTGACTTTGCCAAAATCCGACAAGGATCCTACTAACCCTGCAAATTATAGACCCATATCCCTTCTCAAAACGGATGAGAAACACTTTGCTAAACTTTTAGCTACCCGGTTACAGACGGTTTTACCTGATCTTGTCCATCCAGATCAAGTGGACTTTGTACCCGGACGACAGGCCCCAGATGGCACTAGACGTCTTATTAATTTAATTTCCCAGGCTGGATCCTCTCGAGTGCCTTCTCTGCTTCTCTCTTTGGATGCAGAGAAGGCATTTGACAGGGTACACTGGGGTTACCTAAATGCGGTACTCAATAAATTTGGATTTGTGGGATGGATTCAGACGGCCATCATGGCACTGTACTCCAACCCCTCGGCCACAGTACTCACCTCGGGCATTACCTCTAAATTGATACATATAACTAATGGGACGAGACAAGGATGCCCCCTTTCACCGATAATTTTTACGTTTCTCATGGAACCATTAGCAGAACATATTAGATCCCATCATAACATAACTGGGCTTACTATAGCTGGTAGAGAACATAAAATCAGCTTATTCGCTGATGATGTTATGCTCATACTTTCTAACCCCTTGACATCATTGTCTGAAACACAGAAAGTATTGCAGGACTTTAGCTCCGTTTATTATTATAAACTGAATGCTACTAAATCTCAAATTCTAGGTATCCATGTGTCAGCTTCCATGCAATTGGCTTTGACTAGGGATTTCCCTTTTACTTGGTCTTCTCACTCTATACCCTTTTTGGGGTACTCATCTGACTAGGCAGACCTCACAATTGTATACATATAATTTCAAACCCTTTTTAGAGTCTTTACCCCAGCAATTGTCGCATCTACATACTCAGGATCTATCGACAGCAGGTAGAATTGCAGCACTTAAGATGATTATACTCCCGAAACTCTTTTATCTATTTCGCACACTGGCTATCCCCATCCCACGTACTTTCCTTTCCTCGGTACAAACGATATTTAATCAATACATCTGGAATCGTAAACCGCCTAGGTGTTCTGCTACGATTTTGCAGACACATAGGATGCATGGGGGTATGGGTGCTCCTAATGTAACGACATATTATAAAGCTTGTGTCTTAGACCAACTTAAATATTGGTGGACCCCCTCTGAACACAAAACGTGGATAGCCATGGAAGTTGATGGCACTCTCCACCGGGACCTCAAATCCACTCTTATTGCTATTATGTTAGGTGCACCAATCCCTACTTCCTTTATACCTACGATTCAAATCTCCACAAAACTATGGTCTGAACTTCCCGTCTCTTCCATACATGACCAATCGTTCTGTAAAATTCCTATCCCGCTCTCAGTCCTCCGCCACTTTATCCCATGCCTTGATTTGAAAATATGGATCTCCAAAGGTATAACCTTGCTCCAAGAATTGTATCATAACTTGTCCCTTTGTACGTTTGATCATTTGGTATCGAGATTTTAACTCCCTGCTTCAGCCTATTTTCCCTACCTACAAATTTCCTCTTTTCTACGGAAGCAACCTCTACCCTTTTACCTGCACATACCTTCACTACTAAACAAACTCTTTTGGGATCCTAATGACCTTGTTAAAGGAATATCTTTATTTTACAACATCTATAACGCCCAACATTCCTTTTCCAAAACAACTACTATTACTAAGTGGGAACACATCCTTGGTAAAACTTTTTCTGATGATCATTGGAAGAATGCGTTTTCTACTACATATACTTCTTCCAGATGTGCCATTCATTGGGAAAAATTTTCTAAAGTAGTTCACTTCTGGTACCTCACACCTTATAAACTTAGTCAATTTTGCCCAGATCGTACAGCCTTATGTTGGAGAGGATGCGGAGATGTTGGTACATTGTACCATATCCTGTGGACGTGCGAATCAGTCCGATCCTTCTGGAATAAGGTTTTCACAGTGATATCTGATATCTGTGATAAACATGTGGATACCACACCTGAGTTAGCCTTATTATATCTAACAATACATGAATTTCCTTCTAAGATTAGAGTAGTGCTCACACAAATATTGCTTGCGGCCAAACTCACTATCACACGATTATGGAATTTAAGGGATTCTCCTTCTCCCTCTGATGCTGTTCTCACCCTCAACCATCAGTGCGAGATGAAGAGACTCTTAGCCTTTATACATTTTAAAGCCACGCCGTTTAGGCTTAAATGGAGTAGCTGGCTTTCCCACCCCAGCTGTTCGGTTAAAGATTGAGTTCAAAGGTTGATAACTTGGTTTACGAATACAATCCAATTTATACCCTGTTGGGATGTTTACTCTACACCTGTTCTTCGTATTACAAATGGTGACCTGTCCCCCCCCCCACTTCCCCCTCACTTATCCTCTCCCTGTGTCTGTTCCTTTCTTTCACTGTTTTGGTTTATGTACCATTTTTGGTGGGGAACGGGGTCTCCACCCTTGTTGGCACAGTGTGATCCCATTGGGGTGCCAGTAAGTGAGTGCGGGATTCCTTCTTCCTGATTATCTCTCTAGCCTCAGTATATCCGTCATTTGCCTTATTATTGCTATTGCTTTATTATTGTTATGTTATGCTATGTTACTCCAATCTTTCATGTTGGTTGTTTACTATTTGCCGGATACTAGCTCTACACATATCCTACTTGGCTGTATTTGTATGTTCTTTCATATGTAAACTCAATAAAAACTATTGAAACTAAAATAGTCATAGTTCCAAATTTTTATGTTACATGATAATACCGTAAATTTCATTAAAAACACACTAAAGTGAATATTAGTGCAAGCAAACACAATAAATTACCCAAAATTTGTAAAATATAAAAGATGAGGTTGTGACAAGTAAATAGATACCCAACATGCCAAGCCTTAAATTTTTGTGCATTTAGGTATCAGTTTAGTGTTACAGAGGTGGTCTTGTGCTAGAATTATGGCGCTCACTCCGACATGCGCGACGATATGTAACATGTGTATCGCAATCAACGCTTTGACACATAGGCGTCCTCGACGCATGCGTTGGCGTTTAAAAATTTTTTTTTTTTACTTAACTTTTTTTTTCATCACATAGTGGACAAAAAGTCCTGCTGTCAGCAGATCGGCCTCTACAAACTTGGCAGTGCCTAAGAATGCCTAAAAATGGAGAGCAACTGAGCATGTGCAGAGCAGGGTGAGTCAGCGTATTACTGGATTTTATACAATATAGAAACTTATTTTTAATGTTGTACATAGCTATACCTGCAAAAGGGAAAAGTCTAAAGTCATCTAGCAGGACTTTGTAGGATTTTCTGACTAAAATTCCACTTTAAAGCGGAGCTGCACCCAAGAAGGGAAGCTCCACTTATCTGCTCCCTTCTCTCTGGTGCCCCATTTGGCACCATTAGGGGCGGAGGGGTGAACGGGTACCTGGTTTTGACAGGTACCCATCCCCACTTTCAGGAGACCTGGCTGCGGCTCCCCCCGAAGTTTGTCTTTTATAGCTAGTGGAATCCTTCGAGGGGCACACACAGTACGCTGTACCATTTCATCTAAGCGCATTTGATACATGACTGGAAGCTTACCTGTGTTCTGGCAGATAGTGTCCTGCCATCATATAGTGTCCGCCCCGTACTGCGCAGGCCAGAAAAAGACTGATGAGAGCTTTTCATCGGAAAATGCGACCGTGTGTACGCTCCATCGGAATTTAGCTGTCCGAATTCCCGCCAGCCAAAAAGTGATGGCATGTTCTCAATTTTCCCGACGGAAAAACTTTCTATCAGTAATTCCGATCGTGTGTATGCAATTCCGACACGCCAAAAATCACGCATGCTCAGAATCCAGTACGAGACGGAACCGCTCGGTCTCGTAAAACTAGCATTCATAATGGAGATAGCAGATTCCTCACACTGCAAATTTTTAAATTGTTCAATGCTCTTCTTTATATAATGCTAGAAGAATGAAGTTGTTTTGCTGCTCATATTCACACAGAGTTATCACAAACTTATTTTTTTATTATTTCTAGGTATCTCCTGAATAAACTTTATTTGAATTTAAGCCAGGTCTACATAATATATATGGGTTTTTTTTAAGTCCTTTTTTTTCTTTAATATAAATTTTTGGATTATTTTATTATTTTCTCATGCTCTCCTTTTTATTTTTTTTTATGTCACGTTTCCACAACACCATTATTATGTTGTATATGTAAACCTGTTTGGTGTTGATGTCCCTTCTTAATTTTGACATTGTATTTTTGAAATGTACCTGCCTACTCACCCCCAAAAAATTTATATTTGCTATTTGAAGAAAAATACATAGGCAAGTCTTTTCTGAAAAAAAAAAATCACAATTTATTTAACATCATAATAACAAAGTAAAGATGAAGGAAACGCTGGAGAAAGTGCTTGAATTTGCGAAGCCTTTGGCCCCCAAGGCACACATCAACTTTATGGCTCAAAAACTTGGTAGCTTGAGAAGTCAAGATATAAAGGATTTCAATCTGGTCCAGGAATCCCAGAGAACAGGAACAACAGCAGATGACATATGTACCCAGGCTGTGGTACTACAACAAGCTGCGTGTTCTGTCAGACCAGACTTAAGGCAGCCAATCACTTTCTTGTCTTCCGTACAGCCTTCCCTGCAGCCTTCCCTGCAGCCTTCCCTGCAGTCTTCCCCGGAGGCTGTGGCTCTGGAGGTGGACTTGTGGCAGGAGGAGGATGGGGGAGCGCACACAGGTGGTCGTCTTCAGTTAGTTTGCCACTCAACCCCTTGTGGATGGTTGTAAAAGTTATTTTTTCACATTCACACATTGGCCCTCCTCCATTTGCTGTAAATTGGAGGCTATGTAGATGCCATAGGCCTCTACAGCATCGAGGGGGGATTTCAGGGCATCATTCGCCTCCTTGATGAGGGCCAATGCTGCCTCCTCTGTTTTAGTCCCCTTCCTGGGCCTTTTGTAAGGAAGGAGGAGGGGAGGCACCTGAAACTGGGTGTTACTGGGCCCTGCCACCTCCTGGCTGACATCTTCCCCCACCTCCCCCTGTGTGCCACTTGCCAGAGCCTCGTCCTGGCTGAGGTCTTGCTGTGTATGAAAAAGGGACATAGTTTTAGTTTTTTGTTCATCAAACACACACAATTTTCAGCTCATGACTGTTGCAAATTTAATCTTACTAAATAGAAAAGGCTATCATTCTGAGCCTAGCATTTTTCATTCTTGCCCCAATCATTTTTGCCACTACTGTCTATTGATATGTGAAACACTTTTTGTTAAATCATTAATTTCTTATCAATAATAACATCTAGTTAACAACCATCATTTTCACATAAAAAATATGTATAAAAATCCTATACCTGGCTCCAACTGGGCTCCTCAATCTCTTCCTGGGTGGAAGGCCCAGGTTGGTCCACGGAAGCCTTAGCTGGGGTTGAGGGAAGGCTGGGTGGAAGGCTGGAGGGAAGAGTTGAAAGCGATGCCCTCAATCTGGTCATCAAGAAAACGCATCCTGTTAGAGTACCGCAGACTGGGTACACACACCTGATCTGCTGCTGCTCCTGACCTCAGGGACTGCTGGACCTTCTGATACTTCTTCCTATAGGTGCTTCTCAAGATACCAATTTTCATTTCCAGAGACCTCATGTCTGCATTGGGGGCCCGGGTCTTTACAAATTCAAGCAGCTTCTCCAGCGTTGCCTTCCTAGCTGCTTTATTGTGATATAACGGGTTTTTCACCTCCCATAAATTGCGCATATCACAATATTTATCCAGGAATTTGCCCAAGAATTCTTGGTCTTTAAATAGATACATTTAAACAAACGACAAAAACACTCATCCCAGGATAATATTTTAAGCCAACATAGGCATCAATCTAGATTCAGTATAGTCCGCTCATGTCACCAAAGTTAAAATCTTACCTTCGTTATAACGTTCGCCACTTCCATTCCTCCTTCCTCTGCACACAGAACGTAGTTACGACACACACGTGTTTAAGCTTTATATACACTGCTCATGCGTGAAACTACGCTTGCGTTGCCCGCCCCTGACATTCTTTCTAGAATATTCCCCGCCCCGTCTCTTTCGTCACAGTGGGAGAGGAACATGGCGGAGACACAGCAGGTGCATAATAGCAGTAACGAGGAGGAGGAAAACCCGGAGTCACAGTAATCAGTCGTAGTAAACATTGTTTGTTTCCCAAATAAATACGATGTTTTCCCAGACACCTGATTAAATACATTTGTTCATGTTATTTTTGAATTTAATAAAAGATGTTTAGGACATTGTTGTCTAGATGTGTTTGAACCTAGAAGGTATAGCAAACTAGATTCAAGTGTAATGTATGGAGAGGACACTCAGCAGCTGTTTACACATCTGGACTCAGGTGCACTAGTGTGGGACACAAGAACAAACTTTTTAGGGTGTCAAACACAGGTACTCCATTGGATACTTGGGGGTCCAAAAAAGGTAAGTATTCCAGCTTTAGTAAGGGAATAAATCATGTCTTCAGCTTGGAATTCTGCCCAAACAGACAATTGTACCCCACTTCCAAGCAATGTTTATCATTCATATTTGTTGCCTCAAATATCTGTGTGCTAAGTATACCTTTTGTGCTAAGTATACCTTTTGTTTCATTCTCATAGGGGAGCAAAGAATCGGGAAATATGACATCACCAGGGACCCCTCACCTCCTCAACAAGGGGAACAGAGGTCACAAGCTGAGGATGTGGAGGAAGGAGAGGTGGTGGAGATTCAGACCACAACAGGTGAGTGTCTGACACTCCAGCTTCAGGTAATAAGAGGTGTATGCATGCATATTTATAATGCATGGTGTTTTTTTTTTTTGTTTTTTTTTAGGTGATGTGCAGTTTGTGGAAGAACAATCAGATCATTTCACCAGTGACAGTGTCCAAAGGCTAATCCAGGACATCATGTGGTGTAGTCAGGATTTAGACATTATCAAACAAAAAAAAAACATACAATATGGATAGTGAAGTAAAACTTAAGAACATGATTGATGTCCTTGGAAGATCTAATTTTCAAAAAAAAATTGGCACCATTTTGTGTTTTTTTCTAAAATGTTGACAACATTTTAAAAAATGCCTAATTTTGAATATGCACACAGTATGTCAACATGTGCTATCTGCCATCAGGGGATGTCAATGTATGCGTTTTGTGCCTGCAACCCTTTCCTCAAAACTCAAGTAGATGAGAGGAAGGGGTTGCACCCCCAAAACACATCCATTTATCCCCCATGATGGGAGATGGCACATGTTGACATTAGGCATGGGATCAGAATGCAAATCCCCAGTTTGATTCCCAATTTGTGTGCATCTTCAAAATTAGGCTTTTACAGGGGTGACTTCACCCCAGCTGTTGAAGGCAAGATCCACACATTTTGGACAATATAATGTGTGATCTTGCCTTTAGTTTTTCAATGTTGAACTTTGTAAGTTCCAGAGTTGTGTATGTTCTGTTTTGAAACATGGCTGTTTATGTAACCTTAAAAAACAAAATGTAGATAACTCAAAATGCTATACTTTTTTACAAAAAAATGTTTTACAACGCACATGTGAATGTGTACGGAGTAAACGGATTTATACTCAACAATGTGTGGCTTCTTCTTTCAATGATTAATACAATTTTTTGTGTTTAAATTGGTGTTTACAGTGTCAATGGGTGTTATATAATAATGTACAAACCACTCGGCACTACAAGTGTACTAGGAGACAGAAAAAAAGAAACAGAAGCAGGAAATCAAAATCCAGACTTTTGCAGATTAAATGTAAAATTTATTCAACATCCCCTCCCCGAAAAATAGTCCAAATAATTTTGTCGCACGTCACGGGCGCTTTGAGTGGGCAAGCCAGGACGGGCCGCTTCCAGGGACGTCATTGTTTGCTGAACTCCGGCGTCAGGCCCAACTGTGACCACATAATTTGGGTTACTTCTTTTCAAAAAGTTATGCAGGATGCAACAAAATAACACAATGGTATTAAGTTGTTATTCTGCCATATTAATGGCCGTTTGAAACAGGCGGAACCGGCTGGTCAGAATCCCAAACGCGTTCTCCACAACTCTTCTGGCTCTGGCCAGCCGGTAATTAAAAACCCTCTTCTCTGGGGTGAGGGTCCTCTGGGGGAATGGCCTCATGACATGGTTTCCCAGACCGAAAGCCTCATCTGCTACGAAGTCAAATGGCAGTCCTTCGACATTCTCCTCCGGGGGTGACAATCCCAAGCCACCACTCTCAAGACGTCGGTAAAAATCAGTCCGGGTAAATACCATGCCATCAACACGATACTATGAAACCCCTTATAGTTAAAATAGTATGACCCCGAATGGGGTGGTGGGACGATGTGGACGTGCTTCCCATCGATTGCCCCTCCGCAGTTAGGAAAATCCCACCGCTGGGCAAACTGGGAGGCCACAGTCTGCTATTCTTGTGGCGTTGAAGGAAACTGTGGAGTTAAACAAGAAAAATCTAATTAGTAATTTTGCATCTGTAGAGAACTTGAGGTCCGGAAGGCTTCTCCCCGTCACCAAGTACCGCAACGTGGTGATGAGCCTCTGCTCCGGAGCAATGGCTTGCCGCATGCAGGTATCCTGCCTGCTGATATATGGGGTCAGCAAAGCCAACAGACGATGAAAAACGGGGTCCGTCATCCTGAGATTGTTCCTGAAATTATCAGGATTATTCTCACGGATCTCACGCAGCAAAGGCATATGAGAGAATTGGTCACGCTGGAGCAACCAATTCTTGGTCCATGAATAGGGATGAGCCAAACACCCCCCCCGTTTCGGTTCGCACCAGAACTTTCGAACGGACTGAAAATTAGTACTCGAACTTTAGAACCCCATTGAAGTCTATGGGACTCGAACGTTCGAAATAAAAAGTGCTAATTTTAATGGCTAATATGCAAGATATGGTCCTAAAAAGGGTTTGGGGACCTGGCTCCTGCCCCAGGGGACATGGGTCAATGGCTAAAATGTTTTGAAAAATTGCCATTTTTTCAGGAAAACTGATTTTAATGACGATTAAAGTGAAAAAAATATTCCTTTAAATATCATGCCTGGGGGGTGTCTATAGTATGCCTATGAAGTGCCACGTGTTTCCCGTGTTTAGAACAGTCCCTGCACAAAATGACATTTAATGGAAAAAAAGTCATTTAAAACTGCTTGCGGTTTTAATGTAATATCTGGTTCCAGCAATATGGATGAAAATCATTGAGAAGAATGGCATAGGTAGCCCCCCTGCCCATTACCAGCCCCTTTGGGTCTTGTACAGATATTAAAGTGAACCCCGTCCCCATATTAAAAAAAGGAAAGGCGTGGGGCCCCCAGGCCCTATATACTCAGAACAGGAGTATACAGGCGGTGCAAACAAGACAGGGACTGTGTAGGTTTGTTGTGTTAAGTAGAATCTGTTTGTAATTTTGAACTGGTACATTTTTTAAGTGTAACTCCAGTCAAAAAATCTATTTTTAAGCTTTTTGGAAAACATAGGGAAGTGTTATCACCCCTGTATAATTTGTTTTCCCGTCCATCTTTTTTCATCTCACTTCCTGTTGTCTCCTTCCGTTTGCAAGTAGGAGACGTTTGTAAGTTGGATGTTTTAAAGTAGGGGCCTGCCCTATATGCTCTGCAGAAATGGCGGAACAAGGTGTCGGTGTTGCCACAACACTGTAAGCCCTCAAAGTGACCCTTGGTGGGCGCTGGAGCGCCCTGCTGTGAACGATTATATCAAGAATTGTAATTACATGCCATTGTAATGTGGTGGTTGTGGTGGTTGTAGTGGTGCTGGTACCACAACACTGTAAGTCCTCACAGTTACTCTCGGTGGGCGTGGGAACGGGCCCTGCTGTGAAATATTATATCAAGAATTGTAATTACATGCCCCTGTTTGACAGGGGCTGAAAAATTGGGCCTTAGGCACTGCTTGCTGGTGCCACAACACTCCAACCTTTCCCATATACTCTATTTGTAGTGCAGGAATGAGCCCTGCTGCAAAGCATTGCATCAAAAATTGTAATTACATGCCCCTGTTAAACAGGGGCTGAAAAATTGGGCCTTAGGCACTGGTGCTGGTGCCACGACACTGCAACCTCTGCCATATACTCTATTTGTAGTGCAGGAATGAGCCCTGCAGCAAAGCATTGCATCAAAAATTGTAATTACACGCCCCTGTTAAACAGGGGCTGAAAAATTGGGCCTTAGGCACTGGTGCTGGTGCCACGACACTGTAACCTCTCCCATATACTCTATTTGTAGTGCAGGAATGAGCCCTGCTGCAAAGCATTGCATCAAAAATTGTAATTACACACCCCTGTTAAACAGGGGCTGAAAAATTGGGCTAGTGGCATCACCCTGAACCAAAAATGTTCTTCCAAGATATCAGCGGAGGAGGAAGAGGATAGACAGTAAACATAACAGGACAGTTACTCAGCATCAGCATAGGCAGTCTTGAAGGGATGTGATATTTCCAAAAAAAATATTCGGTTACATCATCTTCAGGTGCTTGGTAGCTGGTGGTGATCCAAGACTGATTCATCTTTATGAAGGTCAGTCGATCAACCGTGTCGGTGTACAGGCGCACCCTTTGATTGATAACAAAGCCACCAGCAGCACTGAAGGTGCATTCCGAAAGAACGCTGGATGCAGGACAGGCCAGTAGCTCAATTGCATACTGTGCAAGCTCTGGCCAGTGATCCATCCTCAAGACCCAGTAAACCAGAGGATTTTCGGTGGGAAAGTTGTCCAAGTCTGACCTTGCCCCTAGGTGTTCCTGCACCATATAAATCAGACGCTGGCGATGGTTGCTGGAACTGATCATAGAACGAATGAATGAATGAATGAATGAAATACTTGTATAGCGCACAATGCTAACTGAATCGCCTCAAGGCGCCTTGGGGCTGCGGACTAAAAAATTGACTGAACGCATCGGTCAGACTGCCACCTTCTCCACAGCTCCTTCTGACCGATGCCTCAGCAACACGTTGTCCAGGACCAGGAGTTTGTAACCTCCCAGTCTCTGGGAACGTGTTGCACAGACCTTTCTGCAAGGCCTCCCGGAGATGTCTCATCCTCTGCTCCCTCTGCAATGGCAAGATAAGGTCTGCAACCTTACCCTTGTACCATGGATCAAGGAGAGTGGCCAGCCAGTAATGGTCCCTCTCCTTGATCCGAAGAATACGAGGATCCTTTCTGCAGGCTTTGCAGGATCAGGGAGGCCATGCAGCGTAGGTTAGCTGAGGCATTAAGTCCGGAGTCCTCTGGGTCACTAAGGACAACATGATCTGCAGCTACCTCTTTCCAGCCAAGTACAAGTCCACGGGTTTCTTGGGACTGTAAATCATCCCTACAAGACTGCTGCTGCTGATGCTGAGTGCCAGGCTCCACCTCCATGCTGACACAATCATCCTCCTCCTCCTCCTCCTCCTCGTCCTCTACCTGTGTGATGGTTGGGACAGCAGGAACACTGTCTGGATAAAGTGGGCCTTGAGAGGCAAGGAAGTCCTCCTCTTCCTGCCTCTGTTCTGCCTCAAGTGCCCTGTCCATTATTCCACGCAGCGTATGCTCCAACAGGTGGACAAGAGGTACAGTGTGACTGATGCATGCAGTGTCACTGCTCACCATCCTTGTGGCCTCCTCAAACGGTGGCAGGACCGTGCATGCATCTCTGATCATACCCCACTGGCGTGGTGAGAAAAAACCGAGCTCCCCTGACCCTGTCCTGGTGACGTAGTCGCACAGGTACTCATCGATGGCCCTTTGCTGCATGTGCAGCCGCTGCAGCATGGCCAACGTTGAGTTCCACCTGGTGGGCATGTCGCATATAAGGCGGTTCTTGGGCAGATTCAACTCCTTTTGGAGCTCAGCCAGCTGAGCACAGGCATTAAATGATCGGCGGAAATGCACACAGACTTTCCTGGCCTGCTTCAGGACATCCTGTAAGCCCGGGTACCTTCCCAAGAACCGATGCACCACCAGGTTAAGGACGTGAGCCACACAGGGCACATGGGTCAGTTGTCCCTGTCGGAGGGCGGAGAGGAGGTTGGTGCCATTGTCGCAAACCACCAATCCTGGCTTAAGCTGGCATGGCGTCAACCACCTCTCGGCCTGCCCCTGCAGAGCTGACAAAATATCTGCCCCAGTGTGGCTCCTGTCCCCCAAACAAACCAGCTCAAGCACGGCATGGCATAGTTTTGCCTGCGTGCTTGCATAGCCTCTGGAACGCCTACGGAGCACCACTGGTTCTGGGGACAGAGCACTGGAAGTGGCCATGGAGGAAGAAGAAGAGGAGGGGGTGGAGGAGAGAGGTGTGTCACAACCAGTAGTAGCATTTTGGAGGCGTGGTGGCGGAACAACCTCCAACACTACTGCACCTTGTCCTGCATCCTTCCCAGCTGCCAGAAGAGTGACCCATTGGGCCGTGAAAGACAGGTAACGTCCCTGTCCATGCCTGCTGGACCATGAATCAGTGGTAATATGCACCTTACCACTGACCGCCCTGACCAGCGAGGCAAGGACATTGCCTTCCACATGCTGGTAGAGAGCCGGAATCGGCTTCCATGAGAAAAAGTGGCGTTTGGGGACCTGCCACTGAGGAACCGCACATTGCACAAACTCACGGAAGGGGGGCGAGTCTACCAACTGAAAAGGTAGAAGTTGAAGTGCTAGCAATTTAGCCAAGCTAGCATTCAACCGCTGGGCATGTGGATGGCTGGGAGTGAACTTCTTTCGCCGGTCCAGCAGCTGGGGCAGGGAAATTTTCCTGCTACAATCGGACGTGGGTGTACTGCTAGCAGAGTGCTCGCAAGCACTTGGCTGTGACACACCTAATTCTACACCTTCATTCCTCTCAGCACAGGTTTCAGAGAGGACTGAAGGTCTAGTGGGGTTGGAGATCCCAGCTGATGAGGAGCAAGGAGAGGTCCGCTTTGTTCTTTGGTGTGGGTCTTTGAGGTAGGCTTGCCAACGAGCTGCATGGCAGGTCAACATATGTCTGGTCAAGCATGTGGTGCCCAAGCGGCTGATGTTTTGGCCATGCGAGATACACTTGAGACATATGTTGCAAATAGCAGCGGTGCGATCTGATGCACTCGTCTCAAACGCACAGGCAGAGCTCTGCGGTGTGATTCAGTCGATGTGCTGCCCCTAAGCTGGCCCCCGGAGGGCATCCTGCCTCATTGGAGATGTGCCTCCTCCACCTCTCTCCTACCAGGCACCCACGTGGAGTCAGTGCCCTCATCATCCCCTACCTCTTCATCACTGGAGCAAACCTGGCAGTATGCTGCAGCTTGTGGAACATGACTACTAGATTGCTGTCCTTCTTGAGCATCCCTTCTCTCTGCACTCACGCTACTGCCTTCCTCTAGCTAAGTATCATCATCAGAGCCTACAAAACACTGGGCATCCTCCTGGAGCATGTATCCAATACTGTGCTCAAACAGTTCGGGGGACTCCTCAGGAGGACATGGTGGGTCTAGGGAAGGAGTCACTGATGATGACATTGAGACGAGGGAAGAGGATGCGTTGGCAGCTGCTTTGCTAGTACCCTGAGCCTGGGTGAGAGACGATGAGGAGGATGAAGAGGGCTTGGTCATCCACTCTACCAAGTCTTCGGCATGATGCGGCTCAACACATCCAGCTGCCGAAAATAAGGACAAGCGTGTCCCATGGCCACGTGCTGATGACGATGCACCGCGTCCACGACCAGCACTGTTGTCTCTAGACACAGAGCCTGCTTGCCCTCTTTTATTGGCTCGTGTCTGCCTCTCCTTGTTGGCCTTCCAGACATGGTAATGGCCTGCGGGGAGATGGGAAAACCAGCAATTGGGTAGTGTATATTGTGCTGGAGGCACAAAACACCCACTAACTCCTGCAGATGCCTTTATTATAGAACACCAGCAATAAAGGGCAGATACAGGTGTATATTGTGCTGTACTGGAGGCACACAACACCCACTAACTCCTGCAGATGCCTTTATTATAGAACACCAACAATAAAGGGCAGATACAGGTGTATATTGTGCTGTGCTGGAGGCACACAACACCCACTAACTCCTGCAGATGCCTTTACTATAGAACACCAGCAATAAAGGGCAGATACAGGTGTATATTGTGCTGTGCTGGAGGCACACAACACCCACTAACTCCTGCAGATGCCTTTATTATAGAACACCAGCAATAAAGGGTAGATATAGGTGTATACTGTACTGTGCTGGAGGCACACAACACCAACTAACTTCTGCAGATGGCTCAATTAGAGAAGAGCAATATAGGTAGCTACAGGTGTATACTGCGCTGGAGGCACACAACACAAACTAACTCCTGCAGGTGGCAGATGGCTCAATTAGAGAACAGCAACAATGGGTAGATACAGGTGTATTCTGCGGTGCTGGCACACAGACAACACCCAGTCGCCCACTAACTACTGCAGATGGCAGATGGCTCAATTAGAGAACAGCAACAATGGGTAGATACAGGTGTATTCTGCGGTGCTGGCACATAGACAACACCCAGTTGCCCACTAACTACTGCAGATGGCTCAATTAGAGAACAGCAACAATGGGTAGATACAGGTGTATTCTGCAGTGCTGGCACACAGACAACACCCAGTTGCCCACTAACTCCTGCAGATGGCAGATGGCTCAATTAGAGAACAGCAACAATGGGTAGATACAGGTGTATTCTGCAGTGCTGGCACACAGACAATACCCAGTTGCCCACTAACTACTGCAGATGGCAGATGGTTCAGTTAGAGAACAGCAACAATGGCTAGATACAGGTGTACAGACAACACCCAGTTGCCCACTAACTCCTGCAGATGGCAGATGGCTCAATTAGAGAACACTCAAAACAGCAATGAAGGGTAGATACAGATGTATTGTGCGGTGAAGGCACACACACAACATCCACTAACTCCTGCAGATGCCAGAAAACTACACAAGGCCACCGCGCTGGCGGCCTTATATAGTGTGGGGCGTGTACTAAACAGCCTGAGCTTTAATTGGCCACAGGCAACATGGCTTCAAACCGGTCGGCTGGTCAGAACGGACAACAGAAAACACAGATAAACAGCAAGGCCTGAATGAACGAAATGCAAATCAGCAACGAGCGGACAATAAGCACTGAAAATCAAAGCATACTATACCAAGATATAGGCCGCAATGACACACAAATGCGAACTGACTACCCGCACTGATAGGCAGATACGCACAGACAAGCACAAACTGTAGAGCAGGAACGATCTGAAGCACAAGTCTGAAAAGCGTGAATCGTCTCTCACCACACTTCTACTAACACGCAATAAACACAAGATCAGCAGAAGGAGCCCAAAGGGTGCCGTACGTGGTGCTGAACTTCCCTTTTGTAGTCCCGTCATACCCGTCATACGTGGTGGATATCACCGCGTTCTTGGAGGTTAGAATTTGGTGTGACCGTGTGTAGGCAAGACAGCTTGAGCGGAATTCCGTCGGAAAACCCATCAGAGCTTCTTCCGAAGAGAATTCCAATTGTGTGTACGTGGCATTAGTGTGGCTGCATAGCAGTAGCGTCTGGTGTTCAAAAATTTTGGGGGGGCGCAAACAAACTGAAAAATTCTGAAAAGAAAAAAACATCAATTGCAGCCTCGCTGTTCCTATCAAACGCAGCCACTGTGCTATCAAACGCAGCCACTGTGCCATCAAGCGCAGTCACTGTTCTCATCAAACACAGCCACTGTGCCCATCAAATGCTTCCATTGTGCCATCAAATGCTCCCACTGTACCCATCAAATGCTGCCACTGTCTCCATCAAATGTTACCACTGCGCCCATTGAATTCAGCCACTGTGCCCATCAAATGCTCCCACTGTGCCCATTGAATGCAGTCACTGTGCACATTGAATGCAGCCACTGTGCCCATGGAATGCAGCCACTGTGCCCATCAAATGCTCCCACTGTGCCATCAAATGCTGCCACTGTGCCCATTGAATGCTGCCACTGTGCCCATTGAATGCTGCCACTGTGCCATTGAATGCTCCCACTGTGCCATCGAATGCTCCCACTGTGCCCATCAAATTTTCCCACTGTGCCCATCGAATGCAGGCACTGTGCCCATCGAATGCAGCCAATGTGCCCATCAAATGCTCCCACTGTGCCCATCAAATGTTGCCACTGTCCCCATCAAATGCTCCCACTGTGCCATCAAATGTTGCCACTGTGCCCATTCAATGCAGCCACTGTTCCCATCAAATGCTCCCACTGTGCCATCAAATGCTGCCACTGGGCTCATCAAATGCTCCCACTGTGCCATCAAATGTTGCCACTGTGCCCATCAAACGCAGCCAGAGTGCCCATCAAACACAGCCACTGAGCCATCAAATGCTGCCACTGTGGCATCAAATGCTCCCACTGTGCCCATCAAATGCTGCCACTGTCTCCATCAAATGTTACCACTGCGCCCATTGAATGCAGTCACTGTGCACATCGAATGCAGCCACTGTGCCCATTGAATGCAGCCACTGTGCCCATCAAATGCTCCCACTGTGCCATCAATTGCTGCCACTGTGCCCATTGAATGCTCCCACTGTGCCATCAAATGCTGCCACTGTGCACATCAAATGCTCCCACTGTGCGATCATATGCTGCCACTGTGCCCATCAAACGCAGCCACTATGCCCATCAAACACAGCCACTGTGCCCTCAAATGCTGCCACTGTGCCCATCAAATGCTGCCACTGTGGCATCAAATGCTCCCACTGTGCCCATCAAATGCTTCTATTGTGCCATCAAATGCTCCCACTGTGCCCATCAAATGCTGCCACTGTCTCCATGAAATGTTACCACTGCGCCCATTGAATGCAGCCACTGTGCCCATCAAATGCTCCCACTGCGCCCATCGAATGCAGTCACTGTGCACATAGAATGCAGCCGCTGTGCCCATTGAATGCAGCCACTGTGCCCATCAAATGCTGCCACTGTGCCCATCAAATGCTCCCACTGTGCCATCAAATGCTGCCACTGTGCACATCAAATGCTCCCACTGTGCCCATCAAATGCTCCCACTGTGCCCATCAAATGCCCCCACCGTGCCCATCGAATGCAGCCACTGTGCCCATCGAATGCAGCCACTGTGCCCATCAAATGCTCCCACTGTGCCCATCAAATGTTGCCACTGTCCCCATCAAATGCTCCCACTGTGCCCATCAAATGTTGCTACTGTCCCAATCAAATGCTCCCACTGTGCCATCAAATGTTGCCACTGTGCCCATTGAATGCAGCCACTGTGCCCATCAAATGCTCCCACTGTGCCATCAAATGCTGCCACTGGGCCCATAAAATGCTGCCACTGTGCCCATTGAATGCAGCCACTGTGCACATCAAATGCTCCCACTGTGCCATCAAATGTTGCCACTGTGCCCATTGAATGTTCCCACTGTGTCCATCGAATGCAGCCACTGTGCCCACTGAATGCAGCCACTGTGCCCATCGAATGCTCCTACTGTGCCATCAAATACTGCCACTTTGCCCATCAAATGCTCCCACTGTGCCCGCCTGCCTGCCGTCTGCGACAGAGACTTACCCTGTCTCAGTGGGGCAGCGGGTGACGGCGGTGGGCAGCGAGAGGTGTCCTCCATGCTCCTCCATGTCCTCATGCTCGATGTCTCCTCCCGTCCTCTCCTATGATTGGACACATAATAGGGCCTATGGCTCTAATCAGGTGCTTAGAAAAAACAAACGCCGCTATAATTCAGCCGCCCTGTGCCCAAAGAGGGTCTCGGGCACCTGAATATGGGGTGGTAGCGGCGGCCATTGATAGATTCAAGCATTGCATGAATCAATAAGGATGGTCCCTGCTGTCTCTGGGTTCCGTGTGTTTCCCAGTAGACAGCGGGGGCCCCTCGCAGGAAGTGGTGTAAATACCCGCAGATTCTGCGGATATCTATGCCCAGAAGTGGGTGCAGATACCTGTATTATACAGGTATCTGTACCCCACTCCCCCCTGAAAGGTGAAAATTGTGGCACTGGAGGGGGGGAGGGTTCCGATGAGCGTAAGTTCCACTTTAGGGTGGAACTCCGCTTTAAGGTTTGTTTTACCTACCCTTGTGGATGGGGTTAAAAATGTTATTAGCATTTAAATGAGAGGAGAAAGAGCAACCAGGAAAGGTAGAATATAAGCAGGCTAAAGCAGGCCCTGGGATTTTTGAGACATTTGGAGCAGGAAGAGACCGGCGACGCATCTGCACATGTGCAGTGGATTTTGACGTAGCTCCTGGTGGATGGGCAATGTAGCGCCCAGCGGCATTTGTGCTGCGCATTTGCAGATGCACAAGCTTAGTAGCCCACTGCTTCCTAGGATAGCTGCAACGTGGCCAGAAACCCGGAAGTGCTGCCTTGCAGCAAAAAATAAAGGGTAATAGGTAAAAAATAAAATAAACATTAGCAAAAACAGCATTTCTGTGAGAGGGAGGGGGTGGGGCAGTACAGAATAAGCTGTCCTTTAAGGGAACTAAAGGAGCGTGAAATAAGACATTGCCAAATCATTTCCTTTTTTTTTTTTGTAATGACAGGCATAGAAAGCGGTAATGCTAGGCCTGCTAATAATCATTTGCTTGCTTTCAGTAATTATAGAGGAACCCAGGCTCTCTCTGCTGATCATGTTATGGATGGCTTCCACTCTGCACGACCCTGTCGTGTGTCTATTTCTTAGAAGTCGTCTTCTTTTTTTTTCTTTTCTTTTCACAGAGCAAAGTGCGGAATACCCAAACAGAGCTGGGTCCTGGTACTGGCTTCTCCTGACACTGAACAGATGGAGCCGCAGCCAGCTTTGTGTGTATGACTCCACAAATATCTGCAAGCTTTTCTCTGAGCTCGGCACGGGATGAGGAACATCTCCCATGGGGCCAGAAATATCATTTATTATCGCAATGTAATCAAGTGATGTGAAGTTCATGCCGTGCGGCAGCTCAGCGTAAAGCTGAAGTTTAATCTGATTATAGTTTGACTTCCCTGGTTCCTCCTTTCGCTCCTCATTAACATGCTAATAGCATTTTTAAATAAAACCTTTCCTTCTTCATTACCTTGTTTTATTTTATATCCAGTGTCATAATCACTGAGTCTCTGTGCTTCTCTATGCACTGCAGGCAGGTCGTGGCTGGAGGGACGGGCTCAGGGCTCAAGTCCTGCGGGAACGCATAGGAACGGAGTTCCTGTACTTTTTCCACAACAGGAACTCAGTTCCCGTTATCAGCCGCGTCCTGCAAGACTTTGAAGTATGCGAGCTGTTTGGCAGGTGCTACACCAGGAGCCGCCGTCATAGCTCGCAATAGTAAGTGCCACACATCTGACCATTCAGGCATTGCCAGTAGGGGGCCCCATGACAGCTTCCGCTTCGATCTACCTGTCAATCACAGCTAGCTGATGGGTAGATCAGGTCCCTGCTGCTAAGAGATTGTATTTAGTCAGACCTCACGTGATGCGCTCCTCCCCGCCGCCCACTCCTGATTTTCTGTCTCCCCCCCCCCCCTCAGTCTCTTGCATACTTGCTCTGTGTGTCCTCCTGAATCCCCCCTCCTCTATCTTCAGTGCCATATGATGAGAGACCCCAGAGGAGGAGCACAGCTATTCTGCTCACAGGACATGCAGGGAGAGAGGTGAGCTGAGGGAGGAACATCAGTATGGGGTGGTAAGCTGAGCACAATACCTGGCAAAGTTTAATGCCAGGAGGGAAGTTTATGTGGAAATATGTGAAGGGTTGGAATAGCAGCGAGTGTGTGTTGGAGCCCCTGCAGAGTTCGCAGCCCCCCCAAGCTAACATACATCTCCTAAGCAGGAACACATCACTATCTCCCCAAGCATTCTGTCCAGATAATGTGCACTTCATTCATGACCTTTCCGTTTAACCCTGTGTTATCCAAACTCTGTTCAATGAAAAGTGTAAACTCACCACATAAACACTCTATATACAAAATAACATTCCCCAATAAAGATCAGAACATGATGTTCACATTTACACGGAAGCACAATTGAATGAATGCTGATTATTCCAAGAATTACCGTATTTATGTTTATTGAGGATTGTTTTGTTTTTTATGTACTAACAGTTAAGCTTCATACACACAATACAAAAATTGGATGAAAAATACCACTTTTGAAGCGTTTGTGCATATGACCGTATCCTTTTATTTTTTTTTGGTGGAGTGGATCTTGGGTTGAAGTTCCCACACTTTTTTCCCCAGGACTTGACCCCTGGACGGGCTGGCAGGGTGCTTGCTGAAAACATCACAGCACATTTGTCTCAGTACTCCTTTTGAAAGTCCTAAGCCCTGATGCAAGCAGTGGGTTGGCTGTGGGAGGAGTTATGCAAATATCAAAATGCCTTGATGGGCGCAGGTGTAACGACACATTTGGCGACCCATCGCACTTTGGTACGGAAGTGACATTCCGTCGCCACCATCGTGCTACACCCCACACTCGTCCACAGTAAGGATACACTAAGAAGGGAGAAAGCGGACATGTTGGTACACCCACCGGAGTTTTGCATTTCACGCGTATTTATAACAGTAACGTCAGCTTATATAGTGAAACACAGGACCTAGAACTCCGTCTGACTACTTAAATGTGGAATTTTAAAAGCAGTGGCAGCCCTGCTCATCTCACAGGTATGCTTATCTGACAGAAGTTCTCTGCTTTTAAAACTCAACATCTAAGCAGTCAGACAGAGTTCTGAGTCCTGTATTTCACTATATAAACTCAATTTACTGTTATAAATACGTGTAAAATTGCAAAACTCTGGTGGGTGTAACAACACGTCAGCTTTCTCCCTTCTTGGTGTATCCTTACTGGGGACGAGTGTGGGGTGTAGTAAGATGGCGGCGACGTAACGTCACTTCCGTAGCAAACTGCAATGGGTCGCCAAATGTGTCATTAAACAGGTCAGTCTGGAGGGGTGGGCGAACCTAGGCAAATTGTATTTGCATGGAGACCACCCTAGGAAAAGCCCAGATGTGATGCTGAACCTTCATGACTTGAAATCCAGTGAATGAAAGTGGAGGGCACTGGACAGCCAGACCATGCTTGACGATACATAATATGCCTGCCACAATTATCTATTTTGTACTTACAGGCAATGCACTCTATGAATGCATTGGCATGTACACTATATTGTCAAAAGTATTGGGATGCCTGCCTTTACACGCACATGAACTTTAATGGCATCCCAGTCTTGGTCCGTAGTAGGGTTGCCACCTGTCCTGACAGTCCAGGTTTTGAATTATGTGTCCGGGTTTCAGTCCCAGTGAAACCCAGACACATTTTTCAGACATGAATGTAGCTCCTAACAGGGCTTGACAGGAGGATGAGGGGGCACTATGCACACAAAGGTGTCCCAGGTCTGTTATCCAATAGTGTATATAGTATATATTTATACACTATATTATAGTGTATTAAAAATATGTGCTGTGCGCCGCTAAAGTGTTGGCTTTGGCTTAAAGAAAAAGTGGCAACCCTAGTCTGTAGGGTTCATTATTGAGTTGGCCCGCCCAGGGGTGGACTGACAACTCATGGGGCCCCCGGGCAATAGGACATTATGGGGCCCCCAGGCAATCAGAGATTATGGGACCACACAGTATACACAAACGCACACACACACAGTATCCAATCACACAGTATACACATACATGTTTCTATTGGCCAAGAAGGTAATGGAGAGGTGGGGCAGCTATAATCTCTGGATTTTTAGACCAAAAGGATGTCGGTAAGGGACATTTCAGAGACAGATGTAAAAACAAAACGAAAAAAAAAAACGGATTTTTACATACTGTGCCTGGTTTTACTGAGGCTGGCAACCCTGATGGGGCCCCCTAGTGGCCCGGGGGCCCTCGGGCAATGCCCGAGTGGCTGAATGGTCCGTCCGCCCCTGGGTCCGCCTCTTGCAGTTATAACAGCTTTAACACTTTCGGGACGGCTGTCCACAAGGTGAGCAGAAGGCCAGCATTGTAACAGAAGTCCAGCCATACTTTTGCCTGCAGCCTGTGCCAAGAAATACTGCTGCTTCACTGCTCCCGTCGCTGTAGTTATTCCAGAGTTCCAGGTTTGTGAATACCTGCTCCTCCTCCTGCAGCATGTGGTGGTTCTTCCCACTGCCAACTTTGTCACTTCTGGGAGGGGAGGGGGGGGGGGGGTTGCAGGAGGAACAAGTATTTGTAGGGTTCAACATTGAGTTGGCCGACCCTTTACATAACAGCTTCAATGTCCTCCACCCCAAACTCGCTCATCCATGTCTCTATGGACCTTGCTTCACTTGTGCGCTGTCATGTTGGAACAGGAAGGGGCCATCCACAAACTGTTCCCACAAATTTGGGAGCATTACATTTGCATAATGTCTTGGTATGCTGAAGCCTTAAGAGTTCCCTTCACTGGAACTAAGGGGCCAAGCCCAACCCTCCACCAAATGATTTGGACTAGTGCACAAAGCAAGGTCCATAATGACATGGATGAATGAGTTTGGGGTGGAGGAACTTGATTGACCTGCACAAAGTCCTGAACTCAAACCGATAGAACACCTTTGGGATGAAATAGAGTGAAGACTGTGAGCCAGGGGTGGACTGACCATTTGGCCACTCGGGCACTGCCCGAGGGCCCTGAGCCACTAGGGGGCCCCATCAGGGTTGCCAGCCTCAGTAAAACCAGTGACAGTATGTAAAAATCTGTGTTTTTTTTACATCTGTGTTTGAAATGTCCCTTACTGACATCTTTTTGGTCTAAACATCCCGAGATTATAGCTGCCCCACCTCTTCAGTACCTCCTCAGCCAATAGAAACATGTCTGTGTAACTGTGTGATTGTATAGTGTGTGTGTGTGTGTGTATGTTTGTATGTTTGTATATACTGTGTGGCCCCATAATCTCTGATTTCCTGGGGGCCCCATAATCTTCTATTGCCCGGGGGCCCCCATGAGTTGTCAGTCCTCCCCTTCTGCGAGCCAGTACTTTTTGTCAAACATCAGTGCCTAACCTTACAAATGCGCTTCTGGAAGAATGGTCAGCCATTCCCATAGTCACACTCCTAAACCTTGTGGACAGCCTTCCCAGAAGAGTTAAAGTTGTTATAGCTGCAAAGGCTGGGCCAACTCAATATTGAATCCTACAGACTAAGACTGGGATGCCATTCAATTTCATGTGCGTGTAAAGGCAGGTGTCCCAATACTTTTGAAAATATAGTGTATATGTGCATGTACATGGGAACAGGGAGCTTTGTTTGTATTTTTTTAATTTTATTTGATTAAACTTACATTTTCTATAACATTTTTTTTATTTTTATTGACCTTTTTTGCTATCACAGGGCTGATTTGATACCATATATAGAAGGTTAGGTTCTCTTTAAAGAAACATCAGGAGTCCAAAAGATCCCTAATGCCCCTCTGTTTTCAGCTTTTTCCCCAGCCAGGGAGGTCAGGAAAAAATATTACTGAACCCAGAGTTGTTCAGAGCTGAGTGCTTCCAGCATCATTCTTCATAAGGGAGATCAGTGAATGGGTTTTCACTCATCTCCCTGTGCTCTCACTGATGACACCCACTACGATGGTCCTGGTCACCCAGGAAGGATAGGTGAGTGAGAGGGTGAGATTTTAATAAATGGGTCGACTTTAGATGTGTACATCATTTTATGCATCTAAGTGGAAACCAAATTATCAACCAAATTAGTCGCAAATAGTCTCCTTTAGCAGAGGGAGGTGCTATGCTACTCCCCATAGGAGAAGCTCGTAGAATGGGTCCTCTGTTCCTTGCCTCGACCTCCTCAGGAACTTCATCCCCTCTGACACACTAAGTTGAAAACACGAAGCATGCAATATCACAGAAAGTCACTGAATGCAATACCTGATACCCAGTAGCAATACCAAATCAAGAAACAAGGCACAAAACAAGTTAGCAAAGGCAAGTCGTAACATACTATTACACAATATGGTTAGTGATGAAAGAAAGCATCAAAATGGATTGGCAATCATAATGACACAATTTGACATAAAAGGAAGTTAGTAGCAAGCACTAGGCATAAGATGACACTTTGCACTAAATGAGCGTAAACAGTAACAAAGTCACAGCAATGGACAGTAATGTAGCTTAACGTAGCTTAATTAACTGTGTTCAGAAGACTATACTGCCAAGGTACCTTACTTGAGACTATCCTAGGCCTAGGATGACTGGACAGCTGTACCCATCAAATTAATAATGAGTAGGGGCTAGTAAAATAGTGAGTTAAGGAGCAGTCAATAATTTATGATGCTCTTCTGCCGGCTATGGTTGGGGCTCTTTGAGAAGCATTGGTGCACTTAACAATAGTCTTGATAAACCAGCATGCAGTCTAGGTGTAGATGCAGTATAGTTGCAGTCTATGTAAAGTGTTAAATATATAGAGTGGTGATAGGTATAAAGTACAACAAAAAGTGGCACATAACTGTGAAGTGGAAGGAAAAGGATAAATGGTTTTCCAAAATTTTTACAAATAAATATGTGCAAAGTGTGGCGTGCATTTGTGTTCAGCCCCCCTATTTGTGTTCAGCCCCCCTATACTTTGTAGAACCACCTTTCACTACAATTACAGCTGCAAGTCTTTTTTGGGCATGTCTCTCTACCAGCTTATCATTATCAGATTTTCTTCAGATTTTTTCCTTCAGGTTTAATAAAACCATGTAGTAGAAGGGCCTGCCTGATTGCATACAAATTGAAACTCCTAAGGTTTGATCTCATATTATATGGTTTTGGTAAATCTGAAGGAAAAACTCAGTAGAAAAATTGATAGTGTGTATGGAGCTTAAAGAGGAAGTAAACCCTTCCAAACAACTTGGACCTATAGGTAAGCCTAGATTAAGGCTTACCTGTAGGTCCAAGCAATATCTCCTAAACCTATATGGTTTAGGAGATATTTGCCCGAAAATGGGCACCGCTGTCTACGGCGCATGCGCCGTAGACAGCGGCGCGCATGCGCACTAAATGCGGCAAATCCAAGAATGGATTTGCCAAATTTGTCGACTCCCGTGCGCATGCGCGGGGGTGACGTCATCGCGGCCTCGCCTTATGACAGCGGCGGAGCTGCGAGGCGCGACTCCCGTGCGCATGCGCGGGAGTGACGTCATCACGGCTTCGCCGCTGTCATTGGTCGAAGCTGCGAGACGCCACCAGCAAGATGGACGCGGCGGACTACAGGGATCAGCGGCGACTTCGCTGGCTCCTGTGTCAGGTAAGTGACACATAATGAGCTACTATGCGATGCATAGTAGTCCATTATGCTTTACCTTTGCAGGGAAAAAAAGAGGAAGTAAACCCATCAGGGTTTACTTCCTCTTTAACACATGAATATGCTTTAATCTAAACCATTCTATTGTAGCTCTGGCTGTATGTTTAGGGTCGTTGTCCTGCTGGAAGATGAACCTCGGCCCCAGTCTCGAGTCTTTTTCAGACTCTAAAAGGTTTTCTTCTAAGATTGCCCTGCATTTGGCTCCATCCATCTTCCTATCAACTCTGACCAGCTTCCCTGTCCCTGCTGAAGAAAAGCATCCCCACAACATGATGCTGCCACCACCATGTTTCACGGTGGGGATGGTGTGTTCAGGGTGATGTGCAGTGTTCGTTTTCCACCACACAAAGCGTTTTGCTTTCAGGAAAAAAAGCTAAATTTTGGTCTCATTTGACCAGAGCCCCTTCTTCCACATGTTTGCTGTGTCCCCCATATGGCTTCTCGTAAACTGCAAACAGGACTTCTTATGACTTTCTTTAAACAATGTCTTGTCACTCTTCCATAAAAACCAGATGTGTGGAGAGACGACTAATAGTTGTCCTGTGGACAGATTCTCCCACCTGAGCTGTGGATCTCTGCAGCTCCTCCAGAGTTACCATGGGACTCTTTGCTGCTTCTCTGATTAATGCTCTCCTTGCCCGGCCTGTAAGTTTAGGTGGACGGCCATGTCTTGGTAGGTCTGAAGTTGTGCCATACTCATTCCATTTTTGGATAATGGATTGAACAGAGCTCCGTGAGATGTTCAAAGCTTGGGGATATTTTTTTAGAACCTAACCCTGCTTTAAACTTCTCTACAACTTTCTCCCTGACCTGTCTGGTGTGTTCCTTGGCCATCATGATGCTATTTGTTCACTAAGTTTCTCTAACTAACCTCTGAGGGATTCACAGAACAGCTGCATTTATACTGTGATTAAATCACACACAGGTGGACTCTATTTACTAATTAGGTGACTTCTAAAAGCAATTGGTTCCACTAGATTTTAGTTATGGTTATTAGAGTAAAGGGGGCTGAGCACAAATTGACTCCACACTTTTTAGATAACTATTTGTAAACAAATTTGACAACCATTTATCATTTTCCTTCCACTTCAGAATCATGTACCACTTTGTGTTGGTCTATCACATAAAATCCCATTAAAATAAATTTACGTTATTGGTTGTAACATGACAAAATATGGAAAATTTCTAGGGGTATGAATACTTATTTTCAAGGCACTGTAGCTCTCACATTTCTTATCTTGGGCTACAGAATCATTTCTGTCTAAGCTGTAGAGATGAGCAGAGCAGGGCTGGTTGAGTAGTTTTGCAAAAAAAAAACAACTAGGCAGGGCTGATACCACTTAAATCTTAATATGTGTATGTTTTGCAAAATGTACTGCATATTCATTTATTTTGCCATGACACAAACTTTAGTTAAAAGGAGTCAAAAAATGCTGGTTGATCAGCAATGGCAGAATTAATTTAAAGGGGCCCTTTCGCCACAGGGTCACTTTTTGCTAGGAGATCACCCGTAAAAGACATTTGTATACCTACCTTAATGGTGGTCCATGTACAGTACTGAAAAAGTTGGATGAGTTGAGTACTTGGTCCCCTCCTGCTGTGGTTTCTTCCACCAGCTTGCACATCGTCGAGTGACATACAAGCCGGCTTGAGGAACCACAGTGTCCGGGGGGGGGGGGGGGGGGGAAATACCGGACAAACCTGGAAGTGCAGAATACGTGGCTGGGGCAATGTTCGCCAGTACAAATAAAGAATCGGACACAGACAACAATAAAAACTTAGCAGAGGGTCTAACCTTTCACCACTTTATCCACAACTTAAAAAAAAAAGCACCCACACTACACTGCACTACACTCACACTCACACTAACTAGCTTGCTAAAAATATTTTGTCACTGAGCCCTGCTCTATCTCCAACTTTACACTGCAAAAGGTTCCATAGGAAGGAACTTTTTATAGTCTGGGGCTGGGACTATGAGCAGTGAGCCATGAATGGACAAAGTCATCATGAATGCTTTGTCCAATCAGGGCTCTCAAAGTTCTCTGTGCCCTGATTGGGCAAAGCCTTGCACCTGATCGCTACTTCAGCCAATCAGGGCCGTTACAATGCACTGTGCAGCACGCAGGGCATTGTGGGGCGCTCAGCGGGAGAACAAATAGGCGCTGTTTGGGGCCAAACTGATGCTCGGCCTGGACAGCTCACTCATCACTTGTCCCCAGTTTGAATCCTAGGATTAAATGGAGTTTGCATGTTCTCCCTGTGCTTGTTTTCCTCCGGCTACTCTGGTTTCCTCCCACACTCCAAAAACATGTTGGTAGGATAATTGGCTCCTGTCTTAATTGGCCCTAGTATGTGTGAGTGTGTATGTATGTAAGATTAGGAGCTTAGATTGCAAGCTCCTTGGGGGAAGGAACTGATGTACAGTATGTAAATTGTTTGCGCTATGTAAATACTTATAGTCAGGGGTGGACTGACAACTCATGGGGCCCCGGGCAATAGGAGGCTATGGGGCTCCCAGGCAATCAGAGACTATGGGACCACACAGTATACACAAACGCACACACACAGTATACACAAACGCGCACACACAGTATACAATCCCACAGTATACACAGACTTGTTTCTATTGGCTGAGAAGGTACTGGAGAGGTGGGGCAGCTATAATCTCTGGATTTTTAGACCAAAAGGATGTCGGTAAGGGACATTTTAGAGACAGATGTAAAAAAAAAAATACAGATTTTTACATACTGTCCCTGGTTTTACTGAGGCTGGCAACCCTGATGGGGCCCCCTAGTGGCCTGGGGCCCTCAAGCAGTGCCCGCCCCTGCTTATAGTAACAAATTAAGAAATATGTCAGTATTGCTCGGGCTTGCCTTCGAAAACAGACCCACATTAATCCCCCATGTACTATATCTAAAGTCAAAAGAGCTCCTGGGTCCATGATAACAGCTTTCCACTATTGAATATTTTTTGCCCGGGCACAAAGTGGGCATTTGTCATCGAAGGTGTTAATCGCAGTGCATTAAGCCATCTAATCACCTTTGTTGGCTGAAATGAAAAGAGCTTTTTCTTCTTCCCCACAGAACAATAGACTGCCCTGTGCCAGAGCTTCATTGTACCGCCAGTGCATGGTTTACTAATCTACAGGCTGCAAAAAAAAAACTAATTTCCAAGCAGATGAGACAGCCAGTGTGTGCTCCTTTTAATCATGCATGTGTTCAAACCAGGGAACACCCATCTGAGGACACGACAGATGGCACTTAGAGGGGGGAAAAGCAAAGAGGAGGCAGAATAGAGCATGCAGCTGGGGAGAAGAAGTGCCACAGCAGGACTGGCCTGAGGAGGTGAGTGAGTGATTGATTGATTGATTGACAGCTGCTGCTGCCCACAGCCCCAAAACCTCAGTTCTGCAGGAAATGAGCTCAACCTAAACTGACATGCAGCAAGAAACACAAGAGGCAGGCAACTGCAGCAAGCCAGTAGCCCCCTTTTGATTTTCAGGCTAGAGGAAGTGGGTGATCTTTAATTTCCTGATGGGTGGAGATAGCTCCACTAGGGCTTTTTCTGCTTTCCAGAGAGCCTTGTGTATTATTGCTTCCTACAGAGCTGCATAGAGGGGGACTCTGCTAGACCTGCACTGCCTGCACAAGCCAAGGTACAGATCCTCCTTCATTTCCTCTTTTTCTGTTGACATTACAGCCTAAAATATTTACTCTTTGAAACATTGTATTTCTTCCTCCACTGTTGTGTTTTTTTTTTTTTTTTTATTCCTTTTATAATCACACTGGTAACATTTATTTATTATTTCACTATATCCACTGGTACCTGGAAAACTGTGCATTTCACTTCTATACCATCCAGAAAATGTTTTATTTTTGATCCCTTTTTTTTTTTTTTTTTTTTTTGGTTTTGCACAAAACAACCGAAAGGAGAAAACAAATATCTAAAAATAGGTTCTTTGCTAATAGTTGTCGAGACAGTTTGTTTAGCAAATATTTGCTTAGGTTCTGCTTAGGTGTAATTATATTTATTTTATAAGGCCGTGGTTAATTATTGTTTATTGAGCCTTAAGGCTTCATTAAGATGACAGTCCACCCCTATGTATATTTAAACAGTCATGTGGGCTTTGATTGTGTTTGGGAGTATAGTATGTACCATTGTGCTGGCTTTGGGGAGAGGGGGGAGGGAGGCAAATGGTGAAGCTAAAAATCTGTGCTCCATGAATGTATATTTATTTTCTTCATTTTTAAAAAGCCATTCATTACTACAATAAACCTACTGTACGTTTTAAATTTTTGTAATAGCTGTTTTTAAACAGACAAGATGCATGCATTTTTATTTTTTATTTTTTTTACGCACATTATAGTGTGCACTATATATCAATAATAAAAATATATATATTTTTATTATTATATAAGATTATATATAGTTTTATAGATTTATATAGTGCCAACTATTTTATGCAGTGATTTACAATATAAAAGGAGACAATACAGTTACAATAAAATACAAGAGGATTAAGAGGGCCCTGCTTAGAAGAGCTTACAATTTATATATATATATATATATATATATATATATATATATATATATATATATATATATATATATATATATATATATTTATATATATATATAAATTGTGTGTGTGTATGTTGAATCTTATTCCTCATTTAAAAAAGGCAATCAAAATGAGCAAATAATAATAATAATAATAATGTAACAAATAGAATAAAAAAGTAATAGAAAAATGACTATATGAAATAATAAAATGACAAAATAATAATGAAGTGCCAAAATAATACAAATAAAAAAAAAAAAAAAAAAAAAAAAAAAAATCAGCAAGCTTTAATGAACTGTCTGCTTTAAACCTCTCCTATCTTTGTGCAGTACCCTGTACAGCATCATCTTGAAGCTATTTCAGTAGTGTTGTCATGGTAACTGTGAGCGGTGTCGCTGCATTTTAATTTATTATGGCAACAAGATGCATCCCCCCTCCCAAGCAAAAAATAAAAAAATAAAAGACAAGTATATTTATTATATTCAGTGATAGGCGCCAGGGAATATTATAGCTATTTATATGAATCTGTAAAATTATCCTCAGAAAATGAAGAGCTTTGGTAAGGGCTGCTTATTTTGCAATGCAAAGGGTTATAACTCGTAGCAAGCAATCAGATTTGAGTTTACTAAGGCCTGGCAAGTGAGAGGGTGAGGCTAAAGCTGGCCATAAACTATACAATCTGATTGTACAATCTCCTTTTTAGATTTACCAAAACTATGTAATGTGAAGGCAAATCTCGGCAGCCCATTCTGTTTGTATCCAGTGAGACAGGCCCTTGCACAACATAGGTGTTGGTAGATCTAAAGGAGATTTTGCAGTCAGCTTTGTTTTTTGTTTTTTTTCCGTTAAAAAAAAATAAATAAAATAAAATAAAAAAAAAAACTTTATTGAAATGTCACACAGTTGTACAGTGACATTTCAACATTTTATTAAGTTGTATTGGGCGCAGCGTGGTGGTGGATTGCGTCGCACTGTGCTGAGAAAAAGTAGTGCATGCAGTGTTTGTGTTTTTTTTTTTGGGGGGTTTTTTCAGCGTAGTCCAATCGCACCTGGTGTGAACAGGCCCTAAACGCTTGCACTTGGCATATACTCTCTTAGTAAATAAGCCCTATTTTTAAGGTGTATTCAGCAAATGAACTTTGTCCCTCTGCCATGTTCCCAGATATCATATTGACTTTATTTTCTTTTAATTCATTTTACATAAATTTGCATCATTTTAATGGGGTGATAATGATCTTTTTAGCAGGATCTGGTCAAGGCAGAACAATGCCCTCCACATGTAGTATTTATTATTATACAGGATTTATATAGCGCCAACAGTTTGCATAGCGCTTTACAACGTGAGGGCAGACAGTACAATACAATACAATATTATAGAGGAGGAATCAGAGAGCCCTGCTCGTTAGAGCTTACAATCTAAAAGGGAGTGTCACGTATTGAAAGATGCAATATATCCTCATTCATAAAACGTAGCCTGTGAATAACCAGGGTGGACAAAGGCAGCGGCGGAAGCTGCTGAATCCACATACAGCGCCCCTGTAAAACACTTAACTGATGCCACGCTAAAACTGCCTTGCGTAAGATTTTCTCATAAATTTGGCCTATTGGCCGGATCATTTTAAAATGTGGTTTGAAAAAAAAAAAAAAAAAATTAATAATCCTCTTAGTAACCATCTGGTTCTTGTTTGGAATTAAATCATTCAATTAGAAATTTGGTAGAGAAAACAGCTGTGTCAGCTTCAAGAGCACACCAATGAATTAACACATCTCTCGCCTCATAGACTATAAAGTATAAATGCTTAAAGGGGCTTTGTCATGATTGCAAAATACTTGTGTGTTTAGGCTCTGATAGAAGCTGTTTGCACTGCTGAGTAGCAAAAAAAAAATATGAAATAAAAATTGCGTTGTTTTTAACAGGATTACAAAATAACCCACGTTACAAAAGGAATGAAAGTGATGCTTCGGTAAATGTACAAGTGTGCTTGAATACATTTATTATGGCATGTCCTAATATAAAGAAGCTGTATCATTTATTTCAGAAAAGTTCCAACTCTAGACTCGGTTCACACCTATGCGTGTATTTATTTTATTTTTTTTGCAGAAATTCACTACAGTTCATTTAACATGGTTTCCTATGAGACACGTTCATATCTGTGCCTTTTTTTTTTTTTTTTTTTTTTTTTTAACCTTTTTTTATGCATAAAGGTAAAAAATCTTCTGTGTGCAGCAGCCCGCCCAGCCCCCCTAATACTTACCTAAGCCCCCTCTCAATCCAGTAATGTCCGGGAGAGCCTTGCCTCCCCAGGGACTCGCACTCCTGATTGGCTTTTGGCAGCAGTGGGCTCCCACTGCTATCAATCACAGTCAGCGAGCCAATCAGGAGATGGAGGGGGCGGAGTCGAGCCACAGCTCCATGTGTGAATGGACTCACAGTGCCACGGGTCAGGAGCGTGCCAGCTTGGGTGCCCCAAGAGCAACCTGCTTGCTGTGGGGGGTACTCGGCAGGGGGAAGGGGCCAGGAGCGCCGGCGAGGGGGACCCGCGAAGAGGCGGATCAAGGCTGCTCTGTGCAAAACTGCACAGAGCAGGTAAGTATTAGACATGTGTGGCTCATTTTTCGAATACATTTTCAGACAAATTTTTCTATATATATATATATATATATATATATATATATATATATATATATATATATATATATATATATATATATATATATATATATAATCTCTCAGAACTGCAGTATAAACAAACTTTACCGAATGCTCCAAATAACCAAACAAAATTTGTCTGAATTTCTGAAATTGAAATTTGAATTGAATTTTACATCGAATTCCAGCCGAATTCAAACTGTAAACATGTTTCTGAAATCAAAGACTGTGTGTTATTAGAGCACCATTTCGAAAAATAATGCTGTTTTAGTTAAGCCAAAGGTGATTTAAAGAGTCATTGTAATCTATTGATGAAGATTTTTCTTTTTGTTTATTCACTTTGCCACATTCAAATCAAGAAACAGAAATCCTACATTTTCAATTCAGCCGATTCGAAAGTTTTTTGAATTGGGGAAAAAAAATCTGTAAATTCAAAGAATATTTGAAAAAGACATAAAACTAATTCCGAATATGAATTGAACGAATCAATCAAATTTATCGAAAACGAAAGGAAACAAAACAATTTTTTTCATCATGCATATATCTAGTAAGTATAACGTGCTTGTAATTTTTTTAAAAAAAAGCCAAGACTTTAATATCACTTTAATCACTAAATGCAATCCTTACACTCCAATCAGTAACTCTGCCTAGGCTGAGATGATGCCATCAGTCTTCTGCAAGAAGGAGGAAGAATTTCCTCCGTCTCCTATCTCCCAGTGATCAGATTGCAATATTGTACATTTGTAACAAGTCACAAAAAGGGATTGATTTACTAAAGACAAATAGACAGTTGCACTCTATTAGGCGGCACAGTGGTTAGCAGTAAGGCCGCGTACACACGCGCGGACTGTTCGCCCAACTTTGTCCGTCAAACAGTTTCGGCAAACAGTCCGCTCAAAATTAGCATGGACGGACATGGCCACACACGACGGACGAACAGTTTGCTGAAACCGTGCGCGATGACGTGAACGGCACGTACGACGGGACGAAAAATACGACGTCCTATACACTGCATTATAGCTTTCGGCGTGAAAATCCTTTCTGAGCATGCGCGCAACTTTGTTTGACGAACAAGCCTACACACGAGCGGACTGTTCGCTGAAACAAGGTTTCAGCGGACAGTTTTTCGGAAATTCCGAAAAACCTTGTCCGTCAAACTGTCCGCTGAAACTGTCCGCTGAAAGCCCACACACGAGCGGACTGTCCGCCCAAACACTGTTCAGCGGACAAAGTTGGGCGAACAGTCCGCCCGTGTGTACGCGGCCTAAGAAGGGTCGCTGGTTCAAATCCCAACCACAACACTACCTGCCTGGCGTTTGCATGTTCTCCCTGTGCTTGTGTAGGTTTCCTCCCACACTCCAAAGACATAGGTTAATAGGCTTCTGTCCATGATTGGTTCTAGTATATGAATGAGGACCTTGGATTGTGGGCTCCTTGAGGGTAGGGACCAATGTGAGTGTGCAATGTACATGGATAGGGACAATTGTAGACACTCACTCTGGATGGACTGGTGTCTTTAACCTTACTAACTATGTAACTCTGCAAGGGCAACTCTGACACTCTGGAGAAAAAAAACCCTTGCAGAGTGTAACTGATTTTGCCAAATGGTTAATCTAACTGCACAGAAACCAGGATTTACACAAGGTCCAGTTCACACCTGAGCTGTTTGAAGCACATTTCCTAAGGTGCGTCAATGCTCAACATCAACAGTCCTATTCAATAGTATCCATTCACACCTATCGTGTTTATGTAATTTCTTGCCTGTCCTTCTCCTAAATGGCTTTGCATTGGCTAAAACAAAAATGTCCAAGTCTTCAAAAAAGTAAAAAGAAATGCTCTAAGAACAGTGTGAATCCAGGGGTGCACGTGCATACAGACAGCAACATCGCATGTTCCTAAATTTGGCACCCGATTGTCCATTCTAAGCTTTCAATTGGCACAGTACACTCTACATCCTACTGGTTTTTCCAGCTGCGTGCTGGCCGAGAAGCAGATTGTTCAGATCCCTACTAATTATTGAACTTGGTTCTTAAAGTGATACTAAAGGCTTTCTTTTTTGTTTTAAAAAAAAAAAAAAATAACAAACATGTCATACTTATCTGCTCTGTGTAGTGGTTTTGCACAGAGCAGCCCCGACCCTGCTCTTCTGGGGTCCATCACTAGTGCTCTTGGCCCCTCCCTCTTGCTGATTGCCCCCACAGCAAGCACAGTGAATTCTCATCTCCATAACTAAACACCAGGGGTGGAGCGAAACACATTGGGGGGGGGGGGGGGGGTGACCTGGACAGAGCAGATACATTTGGGATTTGTGGCAACTGGAGGGGTTTTTCTTTTCCTGTATATTCTGGCATAGCCTCCGATTTTTTTTTTTTTTTTTTTTTTTTTTTTTTTTTTTTTTCCCTGTAGTAAACACACACTTAGCTAGAAATTGATTTTTGCCTAATTTTATTTGAAATCAAATGCTCAGTCACTTTTAATAAGATATGAGCCTGATCTGTAAAATCTTTTATAAGCTTTAACATGTTCATGTAATTTCAAAATGTTGTCAACCATGCAAAAGTGTTATGGTCCAGAAATATTTAGACAGACTAAAGGTGGATAAAGCACCTGGACCAGATGGCATGGATCCTAAAAGAATAGATTTGTCATTTCAAAGCCATTGTTCCTAATTTTTAGGGACTTATTAATGACTAGAATGGTACCACTGGATTGGCGTAGGGCCAATGTGGTGCCAAATTTAAAAAAAAGGGAACAAAGTAACTATAGGCCTGTTAGTTTAACTTCTATTGTCGGGAAGATACTGGAGAGTTTAATAAAAGACCACATAGATGAGTTCTTGCTGTAAAAAAAAATATTTTAAGCAGCAGACAGCATGGATTCATGAAAGACAGAAGTTGTATCTGGAATATGCAGTTCAGTTTTGGGCACCAATTCTCAAAAAGGATATCAGGAACTGGAGAAAGTGCAGAGAAGGGCAACCAAACTGATAAGGGGCGTGGAGGAACTGAATCTATCCTCTCTTGAGGAGATTCAAGCGGAGTTCCACCCAAAAATGGAACTTCGGCTTTAAGCACTCCTCGCCCCCTTACATGCCACATTTAGCATGTAACATTTTTTTGGGGGGGGGGGAGTGGGGGCTTCATTAGGAGGGTGACTTCCTGTCCCACTTCCTCCTTCCACCCAGGGACTGCCAAGCCGACTCCTCCTCCTTTGATCTTAGGCGGTCCCTCCCTCTAGGCCAGTGATGGCAAACCTTGGCACCCCAGATGTTTTCGAACTACATTTCCCATGATGTTCAACTACACTGCAGAGTACATGAGCATCATGGGAAATGTAGTTCCAGAACACCTGGGGTGCCAAGGTTTGCCATCACTTCTCTAGGCGAACTCCTGGGACACGTGGCAGGTCCGCCTGTCCACTCCGGGAGCGCAACACGACTTGCGCATGGTCCATGTGTGCCCGTGAAGCAATGGAGGCGCCGGCAGAGAGGAGGGGGAGAGGAGCAACCCTCCATTCGTCCACATCGCTGGACCGTGGGACAGGTAAGTGTCTGTTTATTAAGTCAGCAACTACACTTTTTGTAGCTGCTGACTTTTAATAAACATAGCCTGGAACTCCACTTTTAAGAGGGGATATGATCAACATAGGGGTCCATATAGTGAACTTGGTGTCAAGTTATTAATTTTCAGGTCATCACAGAGGACAAGGGGGTGCTCTTGAGCTGTGAAAATGTGGAATAGACTCCCTGCAGAGCTGGTTCTGGTCAGATCAGTAGATTGCTTCCAGAAAGGCCTGGATTATTTCCTAAATGTACAGAAGATAACTGGGTTATGACATATATATAGGTAAAGTTGATCCAGGGAAAATGGAGCATGCTTTGCTTTGTTTTTTTTGTTTTTTGCCTTCCTCCGCATCAACTGTGGGTGAAGGATTTGTGTATATGGTTTCATTTTTTTTATTTATTTATTTTTGGTTGAACTAGATGGACTTGTGTCTTTTTTTCAACCTGACTAACTATGTAAATATTCAGCTTTCATTAAAATTGTTGATTCTGCCATGATGGTCCTTGTATAGGCACTTCCTGTTATGGGATGACCACGCTCTGTGCCTTTCTACCAAATGTGCTCCTGCGTTCTCACCCTGCTACCATTACTAGAGGCCTAAAATCTACTCCATTCCCATCATCCTCCTCTCTTGCCCCTGTCATGTGATCCTTACGGACTACGAGAACTAGGAGGATGTAAACTAAGGTGACCAGATTTTTAAAATGAAATCCGGGGACATATATTTATTTATTTTTACTAGCAATGGCGGCAATCAGCACTCTCTGCCCATCGCTGCTGCTGCCTGCCTCACAGCCTGTCAAGTCTTACTCTCTGGGCCCCGGCTACTACTGGGTGGGGAGCAGAGGAAAATCACTCCACCAGGGAAGGCAAGGAGATAAACAGGCAAGCGGCTGGCCGGGATTTGAGCCAAGGCAGAAGAACATGCAAGCAGAGCTGGATGGGCATGCACCCTGAAACTGAAGAAATTTTCCCTCCGCCCTGACCAGCACATGATCATCAGAAAGGGGCACAGGATAATGGGGAAAAAAATACACCCCCCCTAAGCTAGTAAGAGCAGCAGAGTGGGGGGGTGTAATTCAGATTTTTTTTTTTTAATTCTGCACTGATTGTCATTGAAATTGCCCCAGACAGACTTGGTCCAGGGACAGTGTTCTCAATCTGGGGACTGTCCCCGGGAACCGGGGATGTCTGGTCACCCTAATGTAAACACCGCACTGGCCGTGTACTGTAAAAAATCCATACCCAGTACAAATATACTATCCTAATAACACCATGCTTCCCAATGCTGGGAATGTCGTGTTTTTTTTTTTTTATTTTTATTTTTATTTTTTACTACTAATGCTGCTGCTGTAATAATTTGTTGAAAACTTTTGATGCTTTCAGCATGACAGTGTTTTATCTGCTACTGTTCATATTATATTTATTACTGTTTAAGATAAAGCTGTTAAGTTTAGGGGTAATGCAGAGGTTAAGAACCAGTTAGGCTATTACATTTTTCGGGTGTGATAAATGTATTTTTCAAGTGTGATAGGAAACACATGGGATAAAAGCTATTAGTGCCAAAAATGTCTGTACTAGAATTTCTGGTGCCAAAAAAAGTACTGGTTGAGAACAGACTTTCGGTTCCCAACTGCTTCACCCCTACTTTTCAATTTTTTTGCTGTTTTGTTGGCTGAGTCTGGGAAAGGCCTTATGGTGACCATACAGGCTTTGATAATTGATCGATTTTCTTTTCATAGTTGTTAAGTTTGAATAAAGACCACTCGGTTCAGTCTCTGTGGGTGTGTGTGTGTGTGTGTGTGTGTGTGTGTGTGTGTGTGTGTGTATGTATATGTATATGTATATATATATATATATATATATAAAAAAAATTTATGTCTCTACCTGTCAGGAGCTTGCTCCATCATAGCTACTGGTTCCAGCATCCTGGTTTTGGCTGTGGCATTCTCCTTGTCTGTCTACCTGCAAAGCGATTGATTGTGGCCAGACTCTGGGTGGATACCAAACCTGATATAAGCTAGTCAAGCCTACAGTGTCTTGCATGTGATATTGCATTTGTAACACTTTTTCCAAGCGACCAACTTGGCAGCTCTGTTTATTGGATTTCCCTGTGTATGATCTTGGACCAAATGTCGACTATTCTCTAAACTCTGCCTGCCTTTTACTGTTATGTCCCTTTTTGTCAAAAGGGTCTCTCGGGGTGTTGCTAGCAATGCTGCCAGTGTCTGCTCAGCAAGTTACACACAGGCTGGATGCACTTCTTAACCAGGGAAGGGTTTATTACTCAGAAAGCGATGTACGTTCTTACATGGAGGAGTCATATACAGATCTCCCTCTAAGTATCATGCTGCTGCTTCCCAGTCCCACACACTGTGCATGACTTCCTGGTATAGCCCCTCCCCCAGCATGCATCAGGAGAAAGGGGTTAAGGGTCACAGTGATTCTGCATAAACATTACACCTCCTCTTTCTTGAATAAAAAAAAATAAAACTGAAAAAAAAAGTGTGTGTGTGTGTGTGTGTGTGTGTGTGTGTGTGTGTGTGTGTGTGTGTGTGTGTATATATATATATATATCTATCTCACATAAAGAACAAGGCAGACAGGATCAGTTCAGCAAGTAGTATCTCCAACTCAGTCCTATGCCTTCAGGAGCCCTTTTTCTCAGTTTCCTGACCCGTAAGATTTCAGTGCTTTGCCAAAGAGGAGCCTGATGTCGTTGGCGGGCAGACTTACGAAGTGGCACAGCACTGGAAGGGATAGAGTGGGTCAAGGGTTCTGGAGATGTCAGTGGGTGTCCAACAGACCAATTAGTTTCTGCGACTACAGGCACATGTCTGCACTCCTCAGGAATATGGTCACCAACCTTTCCAGGGGTTGGTTGTGAACTTGTGGGATTATGCCAGACACCATGCCATATGTCACCAGTAGAACCCTGAGTAGGCTCTGGTGGTTGGTTAGAAAGAGGAGTCGAGTTTGTCTCTAGTGGTCGGCAAATGCGCTTCCTCAATTGCGAAAGGTGTCGTCTAACATAAATGCCATTCTCCAGGCAAACGAGGTACATTCTTCTTCCAAAAGGTCCATCAGTTATGCCAGAAAGCCAATGAAGCAAACCTCTGTAATTCCAAAACCATACAAGATCACCGGCATGGAATCCAGTACGACCTGGTGGAGGAGGTGTTGGTGACTGTTCCTGTGGACGGACTAAATCCAGTTTGGTGCGGAGATGACTGCCATACATAAGAAAAGCAGGGGACAGCCCAGTAGTAGCGTGTTTTGTGTTTCGGGACATGGTCAAGAAGTCCAGCAGCTTCTCCTCTGACAGTCCGATCTGGTCCAGAGTGGACAGTAAGTGCTTCTTAAACGTCTGCACAAACTGTTCTGCCAGCCTGGTTGCAGCATAGAAATTCGCTTGATTCCCAATCAACAAAGTTTTGGAGCCATTGGGTTTTCCTGGAGGGGGGGGGGGGGGGCACGACAGGGAAAGCCACCCCCTCCGGGAAAACGCAGTAATTATATCTAGAGCCACTAACAATAATTGCATGTAAAATCTGGCAGGTTGGTTAAACCCAATTTGATCAATTGATCAACTTGGGTACATTTGAGCCTTGCCGATTATATGGTTTGGATCTCGGCTGGTTCCTACAATACTGGCCAACATTCGAGCTGTCTATTGCAAGCTTTAATCACCTCAGTTCTGCTGATTGATGCAAAACAATCATTTTCAGTTCTGGGCTCAGTTTGAACGACATCTGACCTAAACTGAGTCTAAATCAAACAGAAGAGAAATTATAGCTAATTGACCGGTTTCTGATTCGATCATTTTGATAATAAAATCATATGGGCCACCCAGTACCGAGACAGGGTCACCCAGCGCCCAGGGCAAGAATGCAGAATTGCGCGCCCCCCCTCCCCCACTATTAATACATGCCGTAGAATGGGTGCAACACCCTGCATCTGTTCTTTGCTTCACTGCGCCCAGAGAAACTTCCCCTCCTACCCACCTCCTTGTCCTGGCTCTGGTGCCACCATTATAATGATGTGATTCTGATATGAATATGTCTCGTTACTCTGCTTTCTTGGAAGTAGATTTGCCATTCTTTGAGTTTGGCTACATCTGTATACCTGAGCTTTTCATGCAGTGTGTGACTCTTCCATGCATTATTACCATTCGTCCCTATGTAAGATGTGCTTTGCTGGCATTATCTTTCTGTACGGATATATATAGCGGGAACAGATTGTGCAGTGTTTTACAGATTGAGTGAAGACGGTACAATACAATTCAATACAGGAGGCTTTGGAGGGCCCTGCTCGTGGGAGCTTACAATCTAATTCTGCACCAAAGCTGCTACAAGCAGGGTGTTTTCTTATTTTATTTTTTTTTTTGTTCATACATTGTAGCAAAATTTCATTGACATGAGATCAGTTGAGTCAATGTACACGGTTTTATACATTCCAAATCAAAAACTTTCGAAGGAAGGGCTTCACCAACTCAACTCTTTCCCTAAGATTTATTCAAGGGAGACTGTTGATGTTACCTGTAAACAATAAAGAATTTTCATCAATCCAGCAATTTTGTGGAGTGTTCACGTGTTTTAAAGAGGAAGTAAACCCTGATGAGTTTACTTCCTCTTTCATTCCCTGCAAAGGTAAAGCATAATGGACTACTATGCATCGCATCGCATCGCATAGTAGTCCATTATGTGTCACTTACCTGACACAGGAACCAGCAATGTCACCGCTGTCCCCTGTAGTCTGGCGCATCCATCTTCTCGGTGGGTCTCGCCGCTGTCGTTCGGCGAAGCCGCAATGACATCACTCCCGCGCATGCGCACGGGAGCCGCCACTCGCGGCATATCGCCGTTGACGGCAGCGTGCTCAGTGCGCCTGCGCACCGCTGTCTACTGGAGAACACGATGGCGCTGCGGGAGGGATTCCCCCTTCAATGCTGACTGGTTGCAAGAAAGAAAATCGCATAATCTGACTTGCTTAAAAAGTAAACCTTCAGTACCCAACCAGGGAGGAGCCATTATACTCTCCTTTCTGCCAGCCCATGTCTTCTACCTTGCCTCCATTCCACTGCTGCAGCCACCATAAGACCCCTTTCACACCAATCCACCCTCAAACTGCTGCTCCATTGTCTGCAGTGTGAAAACCCGAGGGCTTTCACACCGAAGCAGTGCGCTGGCAGGACGTCAAGCAAAGTCCTGCCAGCAGCTTCTTTGGAGCGGTGTGTTTACTGCTGCTCCCATTGGGCGCTGCAATACTGTCAGCAAAATGCCACTAAAAGCGCCCCGCTAGTGTCCAAAATGCGCCGCAAATCCAACGGTAAAACGCCGCTAAAAATAGTGGTGTTTTACTGCCAACACTATGGGCGGTTTGGTGTGAAAGCCCTATCAGTGTTTGCTCACTGTGGTCCTTTCCTCCAACCCCTTTGTCCATACAGGACCCAGCAGTGATGTAGGGACCCAATGATGGAATCACAGCATGCAGCTGGGGGGGGGGGCAAAGACCTGACAAACGCCAAAGAGGTTGTATTGCTGGAAACAAGGTGAGGTAGGAGGCATGGGTTTCCATGCAGCCATTGAGATTCGTCCACCCGTGCTGTATATTGCATGGATGAAGTGTTTATGGCCAACTTACTTCCTCGTTGGAACCTGAGATCTGATTGGTAGTTACAGCCCCTAAAGCTGGAAACACACGCTATACAATATATTTTTTTTTTTTTCTTTGGATTTACTAAAACCATATAATATGAGGTCAAATCTAAACACTTTTTCAATGTGTATGTAATCAGGCAGGCCCTTGCACTACAGAGTTGAAGGTAAATCTAAAGGAAATCTAACAACAAAAGTTGTATAGTGTGTATCCAGCTTTACTCTGCTGTACGGATAAATACGCGTTCTATAATTACGGTCAAACATTTGACTTTCCTTTCGAAAATAGTTTTTTTTAATCATAAACAGCCCAACAGTCAGCTGAAGGAACTGCTCCTCCTATCCATATCAGTCAATGGGAACACAAAAGCAGCTCCAAGCTGGTTGATGCAGCTCGGACAGAGGTTGATCGCAGTTCAGCCTCCCAAACTGAAGCCAACCTTATCCAGAAGAGTTCAGATAACAGGGCTGCTTATTAAAAATAAAAAGCCGAAGGAGCGCACGCGGCATGCTGACAACGCCGCTGAAAGTTGTCAGGAACTGGTTTAGGGTTGTCAGCCTAAAACGGGAAGTGTCGTTGCTAGCAGAATCTCTAGGGGAGAAACCTTTGCAACAGATTCACAAAGTGCCAAACATAGTGAAAATTGATTTCCCAAATGAAACCTGCACTATGGGGAATGCAAAGGCTGCCATCATTGACACTGGAAATGCTAGTTCCTGGTTATCTCTGGCTTCAATACTTTGGGGTTGATTTACTAAAGGTAAATAGACTGTGCAGTTGCTCCAGAGCTTAGTAAGCAAGGTAAGGCTTCACTTTGCAAAGAGTACCCAATCACGTGCAAGCTAAATTAATTATTATTTTTTTTTTTTTAAATGCGTTTTTGCTTGCACATGATTGGATGATGTTAGTTAGTAGAGTTCTTTTGCTCATTTACTAAACTCTGGAGCAACTGCACTTGCAGAGGGCAAACTGACCTGGGAAGAGCATGACTGACACAGACTCAAGTGTCCAGTTAATTACCCTAATGAAAAGCTATTGTTGATTTACTAAAGTAGGGTGACCAGAAAACCCCAGTTTCCGGGGACAGTCCCCAGATTGAGGACCCTGCCCAGGGACTCATGTAGTCTAGCCTGTCCCCCATGATCCCTCTGATGAGGGCGGCGGCGTGTGTGTGTGTGTGTGTGTGTGTGTGTGTGTGAGAGAGAGAACAGTGGAGGACAGGAGTAGTGCAGAGCATACGGCGGCTATTGGAGAAGCTCTTGGCAGGGGATACTGAGGAGCAGCTGGGTGTTGGGAACAGTACCTGGTGCTGGGGAGAGCCCTGCTCTGATAGATTATCATGGAGGCCATGGAGAGGTGAGCAAAATCAACCAATCTACGCTGTTCATGTAGGGGGGTGTGAGTAGTGCAGGAATCAGGTCAGTGTAGGAATCGGGTAGGTCAGTGTAGTGGTCAGTGTAGGAATCGGGTAGGTCAGTGTAGTGGTAGGCCAGTGAAGGGTTAAGGCAGGTCAGTGTAGTGGTCAGGGTAGGAAACCAGGTAGGTTAGTTCGGTGGGCAGGTAGGTCAGTACTAGTGGCAGGGACTCGGGGAGTGCTAAAAGTCTGGCGGGGGTGCACATTTCATGCCTTGTCCCGGGCACTGACAACCCACGCTACACTTCTGACTGCATATATAATTTAAGGAAAATATGCGTTTTTAAAATGGTTTACCATTTGCCAATTTAAAAAAAAAAAAAAAAATGTTCCCGGATTTCATTTAAAAATCTAGTCACCTTGTACTAAAGGAAAATAGGTTGTGCACTTTGCAAAGTTGCTCCAGAGGTTAATAAATGAAAGCTTCACTTTGCAAAGAATACAAAATTGCATGCAAGGAAAACCAAAACAAAAACAACAAAAAAAACTGCATATTTGCACTTGCAGAGTGCAAAGTCTATTTGCCTTTAGTAAGCCAACCCCCGATGTGTTTTGTTTCCTCTCCAAATTGAACGTCTTCCTTTTTTAATTCAACTGCACAAAGGTCTGCTTATTGTTGTGCACTGAAATCTGCACTTACAACAATGATGGCCAAGATTTGCATGTTTTTTAAGAAATGTTCACGTCAAACTCTGACCAACAGTTCCTTTTTGAAAAAGTTGTTTGCGCAAAAACATGAAAGATATTAAACGGACATCAAATGCAAGTAGGAACAAAGCGGTATTAATCCCAAATCCAAAAATGTAATGTATTGCAGTTTACCAATCATTGGATCTGGTGGCTGCATTCGTTTACTTTTTTTAAGGCTTTTTTCCCCTTCTGTTTTCACCTGGTGATCTGGCCAGTAACACACCCCCCCTGTATAGGCTGGGTTCACATATATTAGATACTATGCAGCCTGGGTTCATACTGGTATATGCAGTGTTTCGCACATAAATCGCACTGCACAGATATTGCATGTGATGTGCACAGGAATTCGGTGCAATTTTCTGTGAGAATCGCATGCAGTGTTTTTGTATGACTTAAATCGCATCCACACCCGCACCAAAATGGTACAGGACCTTTTTTTCCTCCGCACCTGAATCACATTGCATGAGTTTTCACACCGATGCGATTCTGGCAATCGCACTGCATTTTGTGATCTGTTTTCGGGGTGTCGCGGATCTACCATTGACACCCGCAGCAGATCACATGGACGCCGTGTGATTTCTATCCAATGCGATGTGATGCAGTGTGGACCAGGGCTAAAATCGCATGCAATGTCTGTGCGGTGCAATTTGAGCTATTCATCTGTATGGCTCAAACCGCACCAAATCTTCACACAAAAAAAGGTGCAGGCCCCAATTTTTTCCCACACTGGAATTGGATTGCAACAGCGGCGGCTGGGGGTGGGGGGTGTCAAGCAACCCCCCCAAATCGGCTGGTGGCATCTCCCCCCCCCCCCCCCCTTCGCTGTTTGCCAGTCAGTCAAGCACTTACCCCAGGCGGATGACAGGCAACGCCCCCCCCCCCCCCTCCTAGGCGTCCAATAGGATCGCCTTTTTCTTTCAGCTAATCGGGTGATGTGTCAAAACCCATTTCTTGATTGGCCAGGAGGAGGATCAGTGTTACAATAGTGAATATACATTTTCTGTTGTAACATACCTGGGTGGGCTGTGAGTGCATTCTCTGAGCCTTGAGCCCATCCTATTTTGAGGCCCATTAGAGCCTCTCAAAAAAAACAAACACCCCCACCGCATTGAAATCCATGCATCCGGCGTGCTGAAAGGGGCCGGATGCATGGATAGGGGGAGCGGCACAGTGCGCCCTTAATGGATGGGCCATCCCTGGATTGCACGGGTGTACACACCTATGCAATATGATTGTCGGGTTGAGGTCAGGCCAGTCAAGTTCCTCCACCCTAAACTCGCTACATTTATACAGTAATCGGTGCATTTTTATAGCACTGATCGCTGTAAAATTGTCAATGGTCCCAAAAAAAATTTGTCAAAAGTGTCCAATTTGTCCTCCACAATATCGCAGTCCCGATTAAAAAATTTTTTCTACTTCTTTTTTTCTTTTATAGCGCAAAAAATAAAAACCGCAGAGGTGATCAAATACCACCAAAAGAAAGCTCTATTTGTGGGGGGGGGGGGAAGAGGACGCAAATTTAGGTTGGGTACAGAATCGCATGACTGCGCAATTGTTATAGCGACGCAGTGCCGAATTGAAAAAAGTGCTCTGGTCAAGAAGGGAGTAAAATCTTCTGGGGCTGAAGTGGTTAAAGGATAACTGTACAAAAATTGGTTGGTTAAACCCACAAGTGCTTTTTATTTTTATATATATATATATATATATATATATATATATATATATATTTTTTTTTTTTTACCACTACTATTCCTTTTTTATATTGGCTTTTGGAATTTTACAAATGCAAAAATTTAGAAATTGGATGACAGGTTTAGTGCTGGGAAAACACTTTTTGAAAGATAAATGGTGCATTTTATATAGATCAGACCAAATGAGGAGGCAAGAGGGACATTGTTCCAAATGAGGGATAGTCCCTCGAAATTAGGGACAGTTGGAAGCTATGCAGGAAGAAATGTTGTTTGTTTGTTTGTTTTGTTAAGAAAAAAAAAAAGTGTTGCGCTTTTAAAATTTACTGAAACATTGAGATCAGCTTCAAATTCTTATTCTAGTGTATGGCCAGCTTCATCCTTGAACTGTATACAGGGGAATTCTACGTTGCTGGTAAACTGATGTCCTGGGAACACCAATTGCTGAGCAATGTGAATGCGAAGGGTCATATGATAGAATCGTGTGTCTAGAGGCTGAAATCCAGCCCAGAACATTTATAGGTCCAGTCTGTAATGGATTATATGAAGGGAATGGGCCTGCAGTGTTTAGTTGCCGATTTTTATTATTTCTTCTACAACGTGGCTGGCGGATTGACAAACACTGGAAATGCCTAATTTACCAACGCCACGAGGAGAGCGGAGGAACGTTTCTCCCTAATGTGCCCCTTTTATCAAACCGAACGTATTCTTCCTGCACTGCTATTCCTGTATTCAAGCAGCTGTTGCTGTGCTGGAAGAGGCACGCTATGCGTCATCGGCAGATTCAGCTTGCTTGGCCCTAGCTCTTGCCTATATAATGATATTACAACCCAATAAACACATCTTAGACTGATGAATAAAGCTGGGATATTTAAAGGGATATCATGTCCGTGCGTATATATTTATATAGTTTGACACTTAATTTGCTATGTTTTTTTATTTTTTTTTATTCCATTTTTTATTTTTGCATCCCAATGTTGCTGATCTCCTCTAACCTGTTTCAGGCACTTTGGGGTTGTATTTACTAAAATTTAAAAAAAGGGGGGAATTTGGGACTTTAAATGAGGCACAGTTAAGTGTCTCTATCCCTGTCTCAGGTATATATCAAAAGGAAATTGGTAGACATGGGCGCCATCAATAAATTTGTTTCATTCTGTTCCGTTACGGTTTGTATTAAAATTAATTCGTACTTCGTATTTCGTGTCCGAAATTCAATTTCAATTCTTACGAAATACGAATTAACGTTAGGTTCGTTAACTTGTACGAACTTTCGTTAAGATGAATGAATGAAATACTTGTATAGCGCACAATGCAAACTGAATCGCCTCTAGGCGCTGTGGCGAGCTTTGATCATCTGCTAAAAGAGGAAGGTCTTGAGTTTTTTCCTAAAAGCCAGGTGATTTTCTTCCAGGCGGATGTTGATTGGTAGAGCATTCCATAGCCGAGGCCCTTGGACAGCGAATCTCCGATCACCCTTGGATTTATACCGGGCTTTGGGCACGAGGAGGAGGTTTTTTTGGCAGATCGAAGACTGCGGTTTGGTGTGTAATGATTTATTTTCTCCATTAGGTATTGCGGAGCTTCTCTATGCACGCATTTGTGGGTGAGGCTGAGGGTCTTGAACGTGATCCGATTTTTTTTACGGTTAGCCAATGTAAGCTCCTCAGTGAAGGAGAGATGGATTCCCAGGGTTTTTTTCCTGTTATTAGCCTTGCTGCCGTGTTTTGGATCAGTTGTAATCGCGCAAGTTGATATTGTGGTAATCCTATGTAAAGCGAGTTTGCGTAGTCCAGTCGTGAATTAATGATTGTTCCAACTACCACTGCTTTGTCATTCTTTGGGATAAAAGGGATGAGTCTGCGTAGCAGGCGCAGTAGATGGTGAGATCGACTGACTACAGATCCTATTTGCGCATCCATTGACATTTGTGCGTCTAAAATAACCCCGAGACTCTTCGCTTTGGTCTTTGGGGAGATAGTCTGCCCAAAGACGGTTGGTGGAGACCAGGAGGTTTTGGTTGCGGGCTTATGATTTGGGTGTAAGATAAGAAGCTCTGTCTTTGATTGGTTCAGCTGGAGGGAGTTGGTGGTCATCCAGTCCTCTATTGATTTGAGGCAGTTTTCAAGTTGTTGTTGGTGATCTTTTTTTCCATTGATCCGGAAATAAAGTTGCGTGTCGTCAGCGTAAGAGTGGAAGCAGAGATCTGAGCATCTGATGATTTGAAGGAGTGGGCGAATGTAAATGTTGAAGAGAACGGGTGACAACGGAGAGCCTTGAGGGACTCTGCAGGTGACTGCCCGAGTTTCGGAGAGGAATTTTCCTAGTTTCACTGTCTGTGACCGATTTCCTAGGAAGGACGCGAACCTGATGAATTTAAAGGCAAAAATATACCTCAATATGACAGTCGATGCTGATGGAAGTTTTTGTTTTTTATCCGAAATACGAAATTCCGTTGAATTTCCTATCCGAAATAAGAATTTTCGTTAGATGAGGGGCTCCCACCATCCCTATGCTGTGCTGACTTCCTCCTGGGGATTTCGTAAACAAAAGTTTGTATTTCGTACAAAATTCGTACGCATGTCAATTTGGTATTTCGGATCCTCCCAAACGTACGAATTTAGGGAAATTCGTACGAAACGAATCGCACATGTCTAGAAATTGGGACTTTAGATGAAGCAGGTGGAATGCGGAGTTAGGAGTAAAAGGGTTTTTAATTCATAACTAGGGATGAGCCGAACACATCCCGGTTCGGTTCGCACCAGAACTTTCGAACGTACCGCAAATTCGTACGAACGTTAGAACCCCATTGAAGTCTATGGGACTCGAACGTTTGAAATAAAAAGTGCTAATTTTAATGGCTAATATGCAAGATACTGTCCTAAAAAGGGTTTGGGGACCTGGCTCCTGCCCCAGGGGACATGGGTCAATGCCTAAAATGTTTTTAAAAAATGTCTGTTTTGGCGGGAGCACTGTGTGTTTTTTTTTATTTATTTTTTTTATGACGATTAAAGTGAAAAAAAAAGTGAAATATTCCTTTAAATATCGTGCCTGGGGGGTGTCTATAGTATGCCTGTGAAGTGCCCCGTGTTTTAGAACAGTCCCTGCACAAAATGACATTTAACGGAAAAAAAGTAATTTCAAACTGCTTGCGTTTTTAATGTAATATCTGGTTCCGGCAATATGGATGAAAATTATTGAGAAAAATGGCATGGGTAGCCCCCCTGCCCATTACCAGCCCCTTTGGGTCTTGTACGGATATTAAGGGGAACCCCGTACCCATATTAAAAAAAGGAAAGACGTGGGGCCCCCAGGCCCTATATACTCAGAAAAGCAGTATACGGTGCAAACAAGACAGTAGATTTGTTGTGTTAAGTAGAATCTGTGTGTAATTTTGAACTGGTACATTTTTAAAGTGTAGCTCCAGTCAAAAAATCTATTTTTAAGCTTTTTGCAAAACATAGAGAAGGGTTATCGCCCCTGTATAATTTGTTTTGCCGTCCGTCTTTTTTCATCTCACTTGCTGTTGTCTACTTTCGTTTGCAAGTAGGAGACGTTTGTAAGTTGGATGTTTGAAAGTAGGGGCCTGCCCTATATGCTCTGCAGAAATGGCGGAACAAGTTGTTGGTGTTGCCACAACATTGTAAGCCCTCAAAGAGACTCTTGGTGGGCGCTGGAGCGCCCTGCTGTGAACGATTATATCAAGAATTGTAATTACATGCCATTATTGAACAGTGGTAGAAAAATTGACCTTTGGTGGTTGTGGTGCTGGTGCCACAACACTACAAGTCCTCACAGTTACTCTGGGTGGGCACAGGAACGGGCCCTGCTTTGAAATATTATATCAAGAATTGTAATTGCATGCCCCTGTTAAACAGGGGCTGAAAAATGGGGCCTCTCCCATATACTCTAGTTGTAGTGCAGGAATGAGCCCTGCTGCAAAGCATTGCATCAAAAATTGTAATTAAACGCCCCTGTTGAACAGGGGCTGAAAAATTGGGCTGGTGGCATCACCCAGAACCAAAAATGTTCTTCCAACATATCAGTGGAGGAGGAAGAGGATAGACAATCAACATAACAGGAGAGTAACTCAGCATCAGCATAGGCAGTCTTGAAGGGATGTGATATTTAAAAAAAAAAAAAAAAAAAATTACTCGGTTACATCAGCTTCGGGTGCTTGGTAGCTGTGGGTGATCCAAGACTGATTCATCTTGATGAAGGTCAGTCGATCAACTGAGTCGGTGGACAGGCGCACCCTGTGATCGGTAACAGCCACCAGCAGCACTGAAGGTGCGTTCCGAAAGAACGCTGAATGCAGGACAGGCCAGTAGCTCAATTGCATACTGTGCAAGCTCTGGCCAGTGATCCATCCTCAAGACCCAGTAAGCCAGAGGATTTTCGGTGGGAAAGGTGTCCAAGTCTGACCTTGCCCCTAGGTATTCCTGCACCATGTAAATCGGACGCTGGCGATGGTTGCTGGAACCGATCATACCTTGGGGCTGCGGACTAAAAAATTGTCTGTACGCATTGGTCAGACGGCCACCTTCTCCACTGCTCCTTCTGACCGATGCCTCAGCAACACGTTGTCCAGGACCAGGAGTTTGTAACCTCCCAGTCTCTGGGAACGCGTTGCACAGACTTTTCTGCAAGGCCTTCCGGAGATGTCTCATCCTCTGCGACGGCAAGATAAGGTCGGCAACCTTACCCTTGTACCGTGGATCAAGGAGAGTGGCCAGCCAGTAATAGTCCCTCTCGTTGATCCGAAGAATACGAGGATCCTTCCGCAGGCTTAGCAGGATCAGGGAGGTCATGCAGCGTAGGTTAGCTGAGGCATTCCTTCCGGAGTCCTCTGGGTCACTGAGGACAATATGATCCGCAGCTACCTCCTCCCAGCCACGTACAAGTCCACGGGTTTCTTGGGACTGCAAATCATCCCTACAAGACTGCTGATGCTGAGTGCCAGCCTCCACCTCCATGCTGACACAATCATCCTCCCTCCTCCTCTGTGATGGGTGGGACAGCAGGAACACTGTCTGGATAAAGGGGGCCTTAAGAGGCAAGGAAGTCCTCCTCTTCCTGCCTCTGTTCTGCCTCAAGTGCCCTGTCCATTATTCCACGCAGCGTATGCTCCAACAGGTGGACAAGAGGTACAGTGTCACTGATGCATGCACTGTCACTGCTCACCATCCTTGTGGCCTCCTCAAACTGACAGGACAGTGCATGCATCCCTGATCATGCCCCACTGGCGTGGTGAGAAAAAACCGAGCTCCCCTGACCCTATCCTGGTGCCGTAGTCGCACAGGTACTCATTGATGGCCCTCTGCTGCGTGTGCAGCCGCTGCAGCATGGCCAACGTTGAGTTCCACCTGGTGGGCATGTCACATGTAAGGTGGTTCTTGGGTAGGTTCAACTCCTTTTTGGAGCTCAGCCAGCCCAGCACAGGCATTAAATAATCGGCGGAAATTCACACAGACTTTCCTGGCCTGCTTCAGGACATCCTGTATGCCTGGGTACCTGCCCAAGAACCGCTGCACCACCAGGTTAAGGACGTGAACCACACAGGGCACATGGGTCAGTTGTCCCTGTCGGAGGGCGGAGAGGAGGTTGGTGCCATTGTCGCAAACCACCATTCCTGGCATAAGCTGGCGTGGCATCAACCACCTCTCGGCCTGCCACTGCAGAGCTGACAAAATATCTACCCCAGTGTGGCTCCTGTCCCCCAAACAAACCAGCTCAAGCACGGCATGGCATAGTTTTGCCTGCGTGCTTGCATAGCCTCTGGAACGCCTACGGAGCACCGCTGGCTCTGGGGACAGAGCACTGGAAGAGGCCATGGAGGAAGAAGAGGAGGGGGTGGAGGAGAGAGGTGTGTCACAACCAGTAGTAGCATTTTGGAGGCGTGGTGGCGGAACAACCTCCAACACTACTGCACCTTGTCCTGCATCCTTCCCAGCTGCCAGAAGAGTGACCCAATGGGCCGTGAAAGACAGGTAACGTCCCTGTCCATGCCTGCTGGACCATGAGTCAGTGGTAATATGCACCTTACCGCTGACCGCCCTGTCCAGCGAGGCAAGGACATTGCCTTCCACATGCCGGTAGAGAGCCGGAATCGCCTTCCGTGAGAAAAAGTGGTGTTTGGGGACCTGCCACTGAGGAACCGCACATTGTACAAACTCATGGAAGGGGCCAAGTCTACCAACTGAAAAGGCAGCAGTTGAAGTGCTAGCAATTTAGCCAAGCTAGCATTCAACCGCTGGGCATGTGGATGGCTGGGAGTGAACTTCTTTCGACGGTCCAGCAGCTGGGGCAGTGAAATTTGCCTGCTATAATCGGACGTGGGTGTACTGCTAGCAGAGTGCCCGGAAGCACTTGGCTGTGACGCACCTAATTCTACACCTTCATTCCTCTCAGAGCATGTTTCGGAGAGGACTGAAGGTCTAGTGGGGTTGGACATCCCAGCTGATGAGGAGCAAGGAGAGGTCTGCTTTGTTCTTTGGTGTGGGTCTTTGAGGTACGCTTGCCAACGAGCTGCATGGCAGGTCAACATATGTCTGGTCAAGCATGTGGTGCCCATGTTTTGGCCACACAAGATACACTTGAGACATATGTTGCAAATAGCAGCAGTGCGATCTGAGGCCCACACCAAAGAACTTTTAGAATAACGCGCAGAGGCAGCGCCCTGCACAGGCGGAGCTCTGCGGTGTGATTCAGTCGGTGTGCTGCCCCTAAACTGGCCCCCGGAGGGCATCCTGCCTCGGACATGCTTCCTCCCTCCCTCCCTTCCTCCCTCCCTTCCTCCCTTCCTTCCTCCTTCCTCATTGCTCTTTCCTCCTTTTTTCCTCTCCTTCTTCTTTTTTTTTTTTTTTTTTTTTTTTTTTTCCTCTTTTTCCTCCTTCTTCTTCTTTTATTTTTTTTCTTCTTCTTCTTCCTCGCAAACCTGGCAGTATGCTGCAGCTTGTGGAACATGACTGCCAGATTGCTGTCCTTCTTGAACATCCCCTCTTTCTGCGCTCACGTTTCTGCCTTCCTCTAGCTGAGTATCATCATCAGAGCCTACAAAACACTGGGCATCCTCCTGGAGCATGTACCCAACACTGTGCTTTGAGAGTTCAGGGGACTCTTCAGGACGACGTGGTGGATCTCGGGAAGGAGTCACTGATGATGACATTGAGAGGAGGGAAGACGATGCGTTGGCAGCTGCTTTGCTAGTACCCTGAGCCTGGGTGAGATGATGAGGAGGATGAAGAGGGCTTGGTCATCCACTCTATAAGTCTTCGGCATGATGCGGCTCAACACGTCCAGCTGCCGAAAATAAGGAAAAGCGTGTCCCATGGCCACGTGCTGATGACGATGCACCGCGTCCACGACCAGCACTAGACACAGAGCCTGCTTGCTCTCTTTTATCGGCTTGCGCCTGTCTGCCTCTCCTTGTTGGCCTTCCAGACATGGTAATGGCGTGAAGGGAGATGGGAAAACCAGCAATTGGGTAGTGTATATTGTGCTGGAGGCACACAACACCCACTAACTCCTGCAGATGGCTCAATTAGAGAAGAGCTATATAGTTGGATATAATGGTGTATAGTGCGGTCAGGGCACGCAGACAACACGCACAATCTCCTACAACTGACTGCAAGCTCTATCACAGAAGAGCAATATAGCTAGCTATATAGGTGGATATAATGGTGTATACTGCGGTCAGGGCACACAGACAACACCCACAAACTCCTGCAGATTGCTAACAGCTCAATTACAGAAGAGCAAGAATGCAAAATCGGCTGATAACGAACGGTGTATACTGTGTTGAAGGTACACAGAGAACACCCACTAACTCCTACAGACGCCAACACACTACACAAGGCTGCCGCACTGGCGGACTTATATAGTGTGGGGCGTGTACTACACAGCCTGAGCTATGATTGGCCGCAGGCATCCTGCCTGTGGCCAATCATGGCTCTCCTCGCTTCCGGCACCGTGATTGGCCAAGCATGCGGGGTCACAGTGCATGCTTGGCCAATCATGAGCCAGCAATGCACTGCGATGGCTTGCAGACTGCACAGTCTTTTTGCCTTTAGTAAATGAACCTCTTTGTGTCTACATCACATGATGTGTCAAACACGAGGCCCATGGGCCGAGTCCAGCCCATCAGGCAATTTCATTTGGCCCTAGCACCTAGGGCTTTTTTTTTTTTTTTTTTTTTTTTTTTTTTTTTCAGCCGTTCCACCGCCTCTTGCCCTCCGCTCCCCGCTCCTCACTGTTACTTGTAAACGCAGCTTTCCTCTTGGCGTCCCTTACAGATCCCCACCTGCCCTGCACTCACGGCGGGACAAGGGAGATACAGATACATGTGCAGTGTTGGGATGCAGGGCCGCCAATAAGGGGCTACCACAGGTCTTTCTGTATGGGGCAGGGCAGGGAGGGTGATTGGTGCGGCGGGGGGGGCAATTACAGGAACGATGGCCTGTGTGGCTCTCGGCAGTAGCTTGTTTCTCCCCCTCTACCTCTCACTGGCTTTCAGCTGCTGCAGAGAGAGACACAAACAGGGCACCATTCTGTAATTGCGTTCCCCCCCCGCCGCTAGGGTTGCCACCTCATCCCTTTTAAACCCAAACACATATTACACAGGTTCTGTGGCTGATTAAGGTGGTAATTAAACTCGGTGACTTATCTGCATTTAATTAGCCTCAGAACCCGTGTAATTCAAAGGTCTTTCAGGTTTAAAGGGATGAGATGGCAACTCTACCCGTCGCACCGATCTCCCTCCCTGTCCTGCTCACATCCTGATTTTTTTTTTTTTTTTTTTTCACTTGTGGGCGATATGGCTTTACTGCAATCAATGTGCTCACAGGAAGCATGCAGACAGGAGAGAGCAGAGTGAGCAAAGTTAATGACTTATCAGTGCTCTTTAAAGTGGTTATAAACTGCTGGACATTTTTATTATTTTTTTTTGTACCTGCAAGCAGGGCCGTCTTTTCGCATGGGTACGCTGGGCAGGTGCCCGGGGGCCCCACCTGCCCAGCGGCCCCCAGCCAGGGCCGGACTGGCCTACCAGAACATTTCCTGGTATCCCGGTATGCCAGTCTGGCACAACTGCCCAGCTCCGTGATACACAGGAAGAGATGCCCGCTGTGTGTGTGTGTGTGTGTGTGTTACCAGGCGTTGGTGAGTGTATTAATTGGCACAGTGAGGCTGCAATGGTGGGCAGATTGAGGCTGCATTTGATGGACAATCGTGCGTGATTGTGTAGACTGTGCCCCAGTGCCTGGGGGCCTATAATGCTCTTAAGATGCCACTGCCTGCAAGGTAAAGGCATAATGTGCTAGTATGCATTGCATACTAGCACATTATGCTAAACTTACCTTAACCACTGCCGGACCGCTCGCTGTCGTTATACGTCGGTACTTGATGTTGAGTACCGGGGTTATGGCAGCTATCTGATCACTTTTTTTTTTTATCAGGGGCGGGAGGAGGTGACCACCCCCTCCCACCAACGATGCGGTCGTCTCCACCGGTTATCGGAGCTGTCGGTAGCAGCGGTGAATATCCTTTCCCCTCAGAGACACTGTGTCGAGTGAGGGAATGATGGCCCCCACTTGACTCAATGATGTTGGATGACGGAAGCAACGTCAAACATCACTTCTGTCCAACGGCCCTAACCACTTCCCGACCAGCGCACAACGATGTACGTCGGCAGAATGGCACGGGCAGGCAAACTGGTGTACAGCTACGTCCATTTGAAATTGCTGCCCTGCCATTGCGTGTGCACCGGTCGGGACCCCCGTGAGTCCGGTTGATCGCCGTGGGGATACCTGCGATCGTCTCACGGGGCGGCTGAACGGGGAGATGCCGTTGTAAACAGCATCTCCCCGTTCTGCCTAGCAACAAGTGACACTGACCTCTGCTCCCTGTGATTGGAGCAGAGATCAGTGTTCACTAACACAAAGCCCAGCCCCACCCACAGCTAGTAACAAGCGCCCCTAGGACACACTTAACCCCTACACTGCCACCCCCTGTTTAACCCCTTCACTGCCAGTGACATTTACACAGGAATCGGTGCATTTGTGTAGCACTGATTGCTGTATAAATGACAATGGTCCCAAAAATGTGTCAAAAATGTCCGATGTGTCCGCCATAATGTCGCAGTCACAATAAAAATCGTCGCCATTACTAGTAAAAAAAAAAAATTTTAATAAAAATGCCATAAAACTATCCCCTATTTTGTAAACGCTATAAATTTAGCGCAAACCAATTAATCGCTTATTGCGATTTTTGTTAAAAAAATAAATATGTAGAATAATAAGTATCAGCCTAAACTGAGGGGGGAAAAAAGGTTTGTGTTTTTTTATATATTTTTGGGGTATATTTATTATAGCAAAAACTAAAAAATAATGCATTTGTTTTTTTTTGTTTGTTTATAGCACAAAAAATAAAAACCGCAGAGGTGATCAAATACCACCAAAAGAAAGCTCTATTTGTGGGGAAAAAAGGACGTCAATTTTGTTTCGGAGCCACATTGCTTTACCGCGCAATTGTCAGTTAAAGCGTCGTAGTGCCGAATCGCAAAAAGTGGTCTGGTCTTAAGCCAGGAAAAAATGGTCCGGTCTGAAAGTGGTTAAAGGGACACTTTCTTTTCTTCTTTTTTTTTTTTTTTTTTTTTTTTTATATTGCATGTCTTTTTGACCCCAGATCTCACCTTTTAAAGAGGTCCTGTTATGCTTTGTTTCTATTACAAGGGATGTTTACATTCCTTGTAATGGGAATAAAAGTGATCCAAAATATAATTTTTAAAGGACAGTGTAAAAATAAAGAAATAAGAACAAAATATTTAAAGCGTCCGTCCCTCCGTACTCATGCGCAGAAGCAAACGCGATACGTAAGTTGCACCCTCATATGTAAACAGTGTTAAAACCACACATGTGAGGTATCGCCGCGACCGTTGGCGTGAGAGAAATAATAAGAGCTCCTCTGTAACGCAAAGTGGTAACCTGTACAAAAATGTAAACGTCGCCTATGGAGGTTTTTAAAGATAAGTTTGCCGCCATTCCACTAGCAGGCGCAATTTTAAAGCATGACATGTTTGGTATCAATTTACTCAGCATAACATTATCTTTCACAATAAATAGAAAAAAAATTGGGCTAACTTTACTGTTGTCTTATTTATTTTTTTTATTCAAAAATGTGTATTTGAATACCAAAAAATTGCGTTTGTAAGACCGCTTCGCAAATATGGCGTAACATAAAGTATTGCAAAGGCCACCATTTTATTCTCTAGGGTGTCTGGGGGAAAAAAAAAAAAAAAAGATTTTAACTTGTAAACAACAAGTTTGAAAAATAGGCCTGGTCCATAAGTGGTTAAAACAAAGCTCTTCCACCACCGAGATGTCAGAGCTGCAGGTGCTCTCATCTTCACATGTCTTGTTTCCGAGTTTGCGCACTCCGACTCTGTGACTGGCCGCAGCCGTGATAATGTCACTCCCTCGCATGTGCGCGGGAGCCGCCGTTCACTGCACGGGGCTCTGAAGAAATGGCCCGGGTGGCCGTTGCTCCAGCGCTGATGTCACGGTGCACATTTAGGAGATTCTTATACAAGCTATAGGGTAACCTATAGGTAAAAGCAATAGATGGAAATGTACTTCCACTTTAATTGTCCAATCGGAATCCTTTTGGAAGAAGGGTATTACAAGTGTGTAGCGCCAGCTCCTGAAGAGCATGCGCTACGAGTTTTGAAATTTAATGTTACACCTGAACTGCAGTTTGGTTTGGCTATAATTATTCCAAATTTTGACCTCAGCATCAGTCTGACTGGACTATAGGGGGTTCAGCCTGGCCATAGGAGATGCTGTCTCTTCTGGCAGGCATGGAACCACAGTCTGGTTGGGTGCTTTAAGGATACTTTCTCTCAGAGCCAGCCCAGTTGGAGTGTCACTCTTGCTGTGCTTTCTGGGAGAGGGTACTTAAGATGCGGATGTCACGTGGTTCGGGGTTCCGGTCCAGAAGTATGTTCTGACTCCATGGTCCTGTTCCTCCTAACCAGCCCCCAGGGCACCTATGGTTTGGGGTGCGGATCCACCTGGCTTTATGTCTCGGGGCTGGCTAGCCCGAGGAAAGGAAACTAAGGAAAGGATTTGTAGGTGGTCCGGTGCCATCTCAGGTTGTGGAGAGGCCCAGAAACTTCGTAGTTATCCAGGGGAGGACTCTTCAGATGAAGGCCACGCAAGGGTTGGCTTCTTGGCAAGAGCCTAGAAAAGCTGAAGGACCCAAGTGAAACCTATTTCGTGCGGTATTGCCGGATCGGCTGAAAGATACTGGTACCGCACAAGTGTTCAAGTTTCCTTGTTCATGTTCTACAACTAAGTCTGCGGCAGAGACTTTGTTCCTGCTTTAAGCACCCTGTTGGCCGCTAGGCCTGCTGAGAGAGGGGCTGTCCAACTAGAGTGAACATCCAGCTGTGAATGGCTATTCTCTGGATTTATTCAAAGTGAGAAAGTTCTTTATTACTGACTTTGATACTAAGAGTACCTGGACTTTTCACCTAACCCTCTGATCCTACACTAGAGACTGTTGTTGACTACATTTTAGCAAATAAAAATCCCTTTAAGAGGATCTGTCGTCAGTCTCTAAAGCAGGGTTTCTCAACCAGGGTTCCGTGGAACCCTTGGGTTCCTCTAAAGGTTGCTAGGGGTTCCCTGAGCAATGGTCAATTTTATACCTCTCAGGTAAGTTCTCAAGGACACTATTGATCTTTTTAGTTATCTGTAAGGGAGTAATGCTTCCCAATAACCAAAAGTGTAAGAAGCATTCTTCTCATTGACCATCACACTAATGTATGACGAGTTGTAGATTTTTCATTTTTAGCAGGGGGTTCCCCAAGACCAGAGAATTATTTCCAGGGTTCCTCTGTGTTGAAAAGGTTGAGAAAGGCTGCTCTAAAATTCTGGGCATCTACCACAGGAAACCCCTAGACACGAGGAGTGAGCGAGAGAAGGTAACGGTAAGCCCATTAAAACCAGCCGCTCGTTAGGGGGTAAGTGCTACAAAGTGTATTTTTTAACACCTAACAGAGTTAGTGGTGTCACCCTCCTAGCGGCATTGTCTGGAAGAGGTGTATACAATTTCCAGTCTTTTAACAGATTGAACAGTTCACGCAGGCATGTACTGGCCATTGGGACTACCGGGAGTTTCCCGTTGGGCCGATGGCTCAGTGGGCCCCTCTGATGCAAGGGGGCTGGTGATGGGCCCCTCTGATGCAAGGGGGCTGGTGATGGGCCCCTCTGATGCAAGGGGGCTGGGGGCTGGTGATGGGCCACTCAAAATGCAAGGGGGCAGGTCTGGATGAAGTCCAGGGCCAAATTTCTGTCCCAGACCAGCCCTGAGTTCACGCGTGTTTCAACTGTGCCTTTTAGCTGTTTGCCTGGAGTTCAGTTTCAGTCTATTTTATGAAAATATTTTGCCGATGATCTAATGTTGGATAATATACAAAGGGGGTTATTTACTAAGGCTGGAGTGTGCAAAATCGGGCTCATGTCTGCATAGAAACCAATCGGCTTCCAGGATTTATTGCCCAAGCTTAATTTACCAAGCTGAGGTTGGAAGCTGATTGGCTACCATGCACAGCTGTACCAGATTCTGAGTGCACCTGTTCTAGTAAATCTACCCCAGTGTGTAGACAGTCCAGGAAGAAGACTGATCCGGAGAAAGTGCCCTCTGGGAGCTCTGCTAATCCCACTCCTCATTAAGATTAAACAAATTGAGGCCTTGTCTCCCGATAAACGGCATCCAGGGACCTTGCTGTCATGTCTGCTTTGGACAGACACGTTCACCTGAGATTTGGATGGAAGCTTAGCTCCGGCAAAATTCTGTCTGGTTTAAACACACTGGGACGACTAGAGACTCAAAAAACAAGCAGAGCCGGAAAGGGAAACTATGTGCTTCCAGCATCTAATTAGGAACGCATTTTTCCTTCTCTGTTCTTTCTGCCTCCGTATGCATTACAAATGTGCCGAGAAGATTTGGACAGGGTGACAGACAGTTGTGACATCTGTCTTCTATCTGTCACCAACCACATGTGAGTTTAGTGGCTGTGAGGAGGACGTTCTCTCTCCCTCTATCTATGTGACTTTAAGTCACATAGACCCCAAACGGGTGCCATTGAAAACAATGGGCTGTGACTTGTCATGCACCTTTTTTCCAAAGTCGCATGACAAGTTGCACATGTGTGAACACAGCCTAAAACCTAGAAGCTGATTGGTTACTATGCACGGCTGCACCAGGTCCGTGTGCTCCGGTTTTGGTAAATCTTCCCTATTGTGTGTGTGTGTGTGTGTGTGTGTGTGTGTGTGTGTGTGTGTGTGTGTGTGTGTGTGTGTGTGTGTGTGTGTTGTTGTTTTTTTTTTTTTTTTTTCTCTTTAGCTTTTGATATAGGTTTTGTATATATTTTCAGTTACCATTTAGGCCCATTGAGGCCACACGGGTAGGTTTTGCGCTAATTTTTGTAAAAAAAATCAACATGTAGGCTCTAATCTCTATAACCACTCCCCTGGGTGCAAGTGTATATATGCAGAGACACATCAGCACCCAGGAAAGCTGATACAGGTGTATTCAAAGAAAGGGTTGTGATTTAACATCTAGGATTCACCTTTAGAAAAGCTGTGTGAGGAGCAAATGGTGGCACCCAGTATGGGATGAACTGAATTGATGGGGACAGCCTGGAGCTTTTCTTTTCACTGATTAGAGAGTCAGTGTTATTGGTTGAATAGTTTTAATTTGGCAATGGTGTCTACAAACATTGAAAGGGTTGCTCACCAATGAGAGCACCAGATAAATGTCCAAGAGTCCAAGGTAATGATAGATAAGATTGATTCAGCAGACTAGTGCCAACACATTTCAGGGGCCAGACAGACCCCTCTTCATCGGGGGTGATGACCAGGGCTGCTGTTAGAAACCACGAGGCCCCATACAGCCAATGCTTCAGTTTATGAATGACCACAGTGCATGATCGGGAGCGATCACTCATTGTGTTCCATCAGAAAAGGAAGGGGGCCTGGTAAATGACCTATATTTACCAGACCCTTCCACCATTCTCAATCTTGAAGGATCCTATCGCGTGCTTGCAGCTGCCGGCAGGCAGGTAAGGAGGGAAGCTGGCAGCACTGTGGGGGTAGGGAGGAGGGCACACAGGATGGCCTGGGCAGCAGGGAGAAATATATGGTCCACAGGGAGAGTGGTTGGTGTGACGAAGGGGGGGGGGGGCAATTACTGAAACCAATCTTTTGTATGGCTTTTTCTGCAGTAGCTGAAGGCCAAAGGGAGGGAGAACAGCGCTGCTGCAGAAAGCGCCATACAGGGGAGTGGTTCCTGTAATTGCCCCCCTGCCGCACCAATCACTCTCCCTGCCCACATCAAATTCACCCTGCTGGGCCCCCCTGCTGGCTTGGGCCCCATACAGGAGGACTAGTGGTACCCCCTTATCTATGGCCCTGGTGATGGTTGGCTGGCTTCAGCTGGTGCGCTTCTCTCTACTGGTGTTTGCAGTTACTGTGCATTTCCTGGATATGCATGTAAAGAGACGTGTGCCTACTGAAGCACCCTATCCATCTGTGTTTTCAGTGACCCTTAGAAAATCTGAATCCACCACCCCATTTGTTCTTGTGTTTGAACCTTATGGCCATGGGGGCAGAACGGATTGCCCGAATACATGACCACCGTGACTGGATTTCACAGTGGTCACATGATCGAGAGCTTCTCTTGGCATCTCCTGATTGTTCACAGCTTGGTCATTGTACTAGAAGTATGGGATGAGTGCATTCTCACCACAGAAGCCTCGCCTGTCCATGCTCCCATATGTGCAGTGTGTGGGTAAGTCTAGCCTCTTTGCTGCTGCAAGCATATGTGTTATGTGGGTGGCAAGAGGTTAAAGTCCTGTGTACATAGGCTTTTGTTAACATCAGAACTGCTTTCCTCCCCATAAATGTCAATGGTAATGCAAAAGCAGCTTGAAGCTGGTTGACGCAGCTTAAAGTGGTTCTAAAGCCTGAACATTTTTCACCTTATTGGTTCCTTCCATTGAGGTAAGAAATGTTTAAGCATTGATTTTGGTCCCTCCACCCTACTTTTATAATTTCCTGAACCCTTATTCAATCCAGCACTGTGCACATCTACGGCTCTTCTCTCCCCTCTCTTCTGGGTCTCGCTGGCTTTGTTTGGGGGAACTGGGAGCCATTGGCTCTCCATCCTGTCAATTAAAGCCAGTAAAGAGGGATCAGGGATCGGCGCCAAGTCCTGCTGTCTGTGTCACCGGACACAGCAGTGGGGCTCAGGAGCGAACATGCAGGAGTGTCCGTATGGGAAGCCGCTTACCTTGGGGTCACTGCAGAGAGTAGGGGGTTTGGGGCTGCTCTGTACAATTCCATTGTACAGAGCAGGTAAGAATAGAGAAAACAAAACAATATATATAAATGGAAAAAATATATTTAATAATAAGTCCCAATAAATGAATCCTGTGACATATGTAAAGTCCTCCAGTAGACGGTGAAACCTTGAAAGATTCCTTCAATGGAAAATGAACAAAACCAAAGTTTAGTGAAAATCCAGTGACTTTTAAGGACGGACACAGTGAACATAAAACTTAAGGAGCTGCGGTCACAAATTTTTGATAAGTGAACACATTATGTGCAAATAAGTAAACCTGGTAAATGAGTCCAAAAAAGATGATCTAAATAAATGAAAAAAATTGATATATATAATGTGTATGTATATGTGAATATGCCAAAAAATAAATCCACACTCCTAAAGTCCTCCAAAGGAAAATGAATGAGTGATTGTAGCAACACAGTATAGTGAAATATTCAGTGACTTTTGAGAGTGTTTAAAATACTGTTATTTCTGTATTGATATTGAGTAAACCTATATTGATGAGAAAAGTTCCAAGAAAATCCGTTCAGTTCTCATGTAAAAACTCAAAAATAGATTAAGTAATAAAATAGTGAAATATTACAAGAACAATATCAAAATGTAAAAATAACGTTAATAATGGAAGATGAAGATTGAATATGATGTGTGTCTTTGTGTGTGAAGCTGTGTCAGCTTCCTTCAATGTCTGACTGAATCAGTCTGCCCAACTTTGTTTTCTATTTCCAGCTTTTACTCCTAAAATCTGACCCTTCCTTCCTAAAAAGGCTGGTTTAAGGTTCTACAGAAAACTGCGGGCTTTAACCCCCTCACGTAATGGTGGGAGTTTTTTCAGTCTCTATGCATTGGCATTCCTGAGGAGTGGGCAAGAACAATGTGTAAAACTTTAAGTATAGGATATAACTTCTTTAACATCTAAATCGGGGATGTGCAATAAGCGGACCTCCAGCTGTTGCAAAACTACAAGTCCCATCATGCCTCTGGCTGTCAGAATTTTGCTATGCCTCGTGGGAATTGTAGTTGTCAGGGAATTGTTAGACCAGACTGTGTGGACTGCACAGAGGAAACCCAGAACGAATGTGAATGAAAATAACAAGTGTTTATTATAAAAGAAAGTGAAAACATACAGTGCACAACCAACCACAACAGCAAGAAATATATATACAATAAATGGGAACTACCGGAGACGTCAATGAAAGCCAGGCCGAGGTCATATACCGGGGAATCAGTCAATGGGTAAGGACGGATGGATCGGCTGCAGAGCAGGGATCTAAGTAGCAGGAGGGACAACAGGTCCAGGATGGGCTCAGGATAGGAAAGGGACAGATCAGGTAGATACAGGGTACAGGGTTCAGGGTTCAGGGTTCAGGTTCATTTTCAGGTTCATTTTCAGGTTCAGGTTCAGGTTCAGGTTCAGGTTCAGGTTCCAGCGGTCAGGGCACTTGCAGAGAGAGATACCAAGGCAAAGCATATTAGCGCTTGCCGGGTATATATAAGACTGATGATTAATCTCACGTGACAGCTGATCGGAGCAGATGCTGTCTGCTCCACACTGCCGGAGTACACCCGCTGGTGAGCGCCGGTACTACAGTCCAAAAGATAAACAGCGCCACCAACGGGTGGACCTTTTCATGACAGTACCCCCCCTCAAAGGAGCGGCCTCCGGACGCTCCAACTAGGTGTAATTGTCCCAGGTTAATGGCCTCAAACCACACCATGGATGAGGGCACGTCAAGCTGGGTACCGGGCACGTCAGGGCAGACAGCGGGCACGTCAGGGCAGACAGTGGGCACGTCAGGGCAGACAGCGGGCACGTCAGGGCAGACAGCGGGCACCGACTCCGCAGACTGAGTAGCGGACACCGAAACTTCAGGCTGAGACATGGGCACTTCAGACTGGAACACCAGTATCCAAGCATCAGGCTGGGAAGCTGGCACATCAGGCTGGAGATACGGCACATCAGACTGGGAGGCAGAGACATCAGGCTGGCAAGCAGAGACATCAGGCTGGCAAGCAGAGACATCAGGCTGGCAAGCAGAGACATCAAGCTGGCAAGCTGGAACATCAGGCTGGCAAGCAAGGACAACAGATTGACAAGCAGGGGCACCAGGCTGACAAGCAGGGGCACCAGGCCGGAAAGCTGGAACGTCAGGCCGGAAAGCTGGAACGTCAGGCCGGAAAGCTGGAACGTCAGGCCGGAAAGCTGGAACGTCAGGCCGGAAAGCTGGAACGTCAGGCCGGAAAGCTGGGGCATCAATTTGGCAAGCCGGCACATCAGACTGGCAAGCTGGCACATCGGGCTGGAAGGCAGGCAGCGACACATCAGGCTGGAAGGCGGGCAGCGGCACGTCAGGCTGGAAGGCGGGCACTGGGATGTCAGGCTGGAAGGCAGGCACATCAGGCACATCAGACTGGAAGGCAACGGACTGGTAGGCCGGGGCATCAGACTGGAAGACATCAGACTGGAAGGCCGGGGCATCAGACTGGAAGGCATCAGACTGGAAGGCCGGGGCATCAGACTGGAAGGCATCAGACTGGAAGGCCGGGGCATCAGACTGGAAGGCATCAGACTGGAAGGCCGGGTCATCAGACTGGAAGGCATCAGACTGGAAGGCCGGGTCATCAGACTGGAAGGCATCAGACTGGAAGGCCGGGTCATCAGACTGGAAGGCCGGGGCATCAGACTGGAAGGCATCAGACTGAAAGGCCGGGGCATCAGACTGGAAGGCATCAGACTGGAAGGCCGGGGCATCAGACTGGAAGGCCAGGGCATCAGACTGGAAGGCATCGGACTGGAAGGCCGGGGCATCAGACTGGAAGGCATCAGACTGGAAGGCCGGGGCATCAGACTGGAAGGCATCAGACTGGAAGGCCGGGGCATCAGACTGGAAGGCCAGGGCATCAGACTGGAAGGCATCGGACTGGAAGGCCGGGGCATCAGACTGGAAGGCATCAGACTGGAAGGCCGGGGCATCAGACTGGAAGGCATCAGACTGGAAGGCCGGGGCATCAGACTGGAAGGCATCAGACTGGAAGGCCGGGGCATCAGACTGGAAGGCATCAGACTGGAAGGCCGGGGCATCAGACTGGAAGGCATCAGACTGGAAGGCCGGGGCATCAGACTGGAAGGCATCAGACTGGAAGGCCGGGGCATCAGACTGGAAGACGTCAGACTGGAAGGCCGGGGCATCAGACTGGAAGGCCGGGGCATCAGACTGCAAGACGTCAGACTGGAAGGCCGGGACATCAGGCTGCAAGGCGTCTGGCTGGAAGGCCGGGACATCAGGCTGCAAGGCGTCTGGCTGGAAGGCCGGGACATCAGGCTGCAAGGCGTCTGGCTGGAAGGCCGGGACATCAGGCTGCAAGGCGTCTGGCTGGAAGGCCGGGACATCAGGCTGCAAGGCGTCTGGCTGGAAGGCCGGGACATCAGGCTGCAAGGCGTCTGGCTGGAAGGCCGGGACATCAGGCTGCAAGGCGTCTGGCTGGAAGGCCGGGACATCAGGCTGCAAGGCGTCTGGCTGGAAGGCCGGGACATCAGGCTGCAAGGCGTCTGGCTGGAAGGCCGGGACATCAGGCTGCAAGGCGTCTGGCTGGAGGGCCGGGACATCAGGCTGGAAGGCCGGGACATCAGGCTGGAAGGCCGGGACATCAGGCTGGAAGGCCGGGACATCAGGCTGGAAGGCGTCTGGCTGGAAGGCCGGGACATCAGGCTGGAAGGCGTCTGGCTGGAAGGCCGGGACATCAGGCTGGAAGGCGTCTGGCTGGAAGGCCGGGACATCAGGCTGGAAGGCGTCTGGCTGGAAGGCCGGGACATCAGGCTGGAAGGCGTCTGGCTGGAAGGCCGGGACATCAGGCTGGAAGGCGTCTGGCTGGAAGGCCGGGACATCAGGCTGGAAGGCGTCTGGCTGGAAGGCCGGGACATCAGGCTGGAAGGCGTCTGGCTGGAAGGCCGGGACATCAGGCTGGAAGGCGTCTGGCTGGAAGGCCGGGACATCAGGCTGGAAGGCAGGTGGCACGACATCAGACTGGAAGGCAGGTGGCACGACATCAGACTGGAAGGCAGGTGGCACGACATCAGACTGGAAGGCAGGTGGCACGACATCAGACTGGAAGGCAGGTGGCACGACATCAGACTGGAAGGCAGGTGGCACGACATCAGACTGGAAGGCAGGTGGCACGACATCAGACTGGAAGGCAGGTGGCGCGACATCAGACTGGAAGGCAGGTGGCGCGACATCAGACTGGAAGGCAGGTGGCGCGACATCAGACTGGAAGGCAGGTGGCACGTCATCAGACTGGAAGGCAGGTGGCACGTCATCAGACTGGAAGGCAGGTGGCACGTCATCAGACTGGAAGGCAGGTGGCACGACATCAGACTGGAAGGCAGGTGGCACGACATCAGACTGGAAGGCAGGTGGCACGACATCAGACTGGAAGGCAGGTGGCACGACATCAGACTGGAAGGCAGGTGGCACGACATCAGACTGGAAGGCAGGTGGCACGACATCAGACTGGAAGGCAGGTGGCACGACATCAGACTGGAAGGCAGGTGGCACGACATCAGACTGGAAGGCAGGCGGCACAACATCAGACTGGAAGGCTGTCACGTTGGACTGGAAGGTAGGCAGCAGGACATCAGGCTGGGTAGCAGAAACTGGGACGTCAGGCTGGGTAGCAGAGACTGGGACGTCAGGCTGGGTGGCTGGGACTGGGTTGGTTGGTGCGGAGGCAGGTTGGGTTACTGGCAGGATTGTGCGGGTCGGAAAGAACTTTCGTTTCTTTTTTGACTTAGCCACTGCAGCTTTGTAGGTAGGTGCAGGGCTGTAAGAAAAGAAAGTATCTGGGCAAAAGGAAGACCAAGGAACAGTGGCAGGAGGAGGGTTCTGTGGGACTGTTACAGGTGGAGGAGAAGAGGCGGGTGGATTGAAGGCAGGATAGGTGCAACACTTGGTGACAGGATAATAGTATTTGGTAGGAAGTGGAGTAGACTGGGCTGTAGCTGAGGTTGCCATAGGCAATGGGGAGATAGACACTTGGGAAGGAAGGTGGTTAATGACAGGGCTGGAGTGTTGTGGCTTGGCTAAACGCAGGAGATCTGACCATGCTTGTAGTACAGGTTGAACAAACACTGATTCGCACACAGCCTGGCTAACCAGAGATTGCACTGAATGGATGCAATCAGACAACACCTGCCGTGGACAAGAGGAATAACATTCCATGAAATAGGCTGGATCATCCTCTAACAACCATACCAGAGATTCAACTTGGCCCAAATTGAAGGGGGGAGAAAAATCATCACTTCCTTCGGGATAACATGACAGGGCTGGCTTTGCACATAACTGGATCAAGGGCTGCACATCCTCAAATGACATGTAGCCCTGATCCACCAGGGAATGAGCTGATCGGATGGTTTCCATCAGCTGGTCACTAGTCCATCCTTTTAGAAGCTGGCGACAATATTCACCATCCTCTTCGGCCAGCAGAGAATAATACAAGATTTCATTGAAATCCATATTGGCCGACTTCACAGGTCGGGATGGTTCCTCAATGCAGCCACGTCTGGTCAGGGATGGCCTTGGTATACTGTCAGGGAATTGTTAGACCAGACTGTGTGGACTGCACAGAGGAAACCCAGAACGAATGTGAATGAAAATAACAAGTGTTTATTATAAAAGAAAGTGAAAACATACAGTGCACAACCAACCACAACAGCAAGAAATATATATACAATAAATGGGAACTACCGGAGACGTCAATGAAAGCCAGGCCGAGGTCATATACCGGGGAATCAGTCAATGGGTAAGGACGGATGGATCGGCTGCAGAGCAGGGATCTAAGTAGCAGGAGGGACAACAGGTCCAGGATGGGCTCAGGATAGGAAAGGGACAGATCAGGTAGATACAGGGTACAGGGTTCAGGGTTCAGGGTTCAGGTTCATTTTCAGGTTCAGGTTCAGGTTCAGGTTCAGGTTCCAGCGGTCAGGGCACTTGCAGAGAGAGATACCAAGGCAAAGCATATTAGCGCTTGCCGGGTATATATAAGACTGATGATTAATCTCACGTGACAGCTGATCGGAGCAGATGCTGTCTGCTCCACACTGCCGGAGTACACCCGCTGGTGAGCGCCGGTACTACAGTCCAAAAGATAAACAGCGCCACCAACGGGTGGACCTTTTCATGACAGTAGTTCTGCAACAGCTGGAGGTCCACTAATTGCATATCCCTGATCTAAATCAAATACTACGTATGTGTATATAATTTTAATTGAAAACCCAATGTTCTTATTAATATCCTAGTCAATAAATATCGTAGTATAGAGTGTATGTATATGTATGTACATATACATACATATACAAACTTTTACATCTTAAGAAATGTGAAACCTTTCTTCTCATGTGATGGGGGAAGGTGAGGGAAACCAACTCAAAATTACTAACGCATGTTTGGTTCTCCATAAGAATGCTTATGAAGCTTATAACAATATGTATACCTTTACAAGTATAAGAGTCTATATAATTCACTTTATCCATATCTAGAAGATATAAATGTGTTAATTGATAAATATTAGATTAAAGTAAAACCAGTCCCTACACTTTTTTTTTCTGTGCAAACCTAATGCAAGTTCAGCCGTACAGCTGTATGGCTGACCTTGAATCTTACAGATATCGCATGTGCTCGGCTGCACATGTGGGTGCGAATCACATGCGATGTCTGTGATAACACTGGTGTGAACCTTGGCTTAAACAAGCTGCATTTGCCCAATAACCCAAGCCCAAAAACTATCAGCAGGGATATAACATAAAATAAGAATTCGAAGGTATGATTAATGAGTGTTGGAGACCAGAGATGGCATTTCCCAGGATATGCCTGGGACAGCTCCTGGTAACTGGGACAGCTGCCTTATTCTTGTATCAGCAGAGCACACTTAAAGACACTCAACTAAAGTTATTGCAGAGATCCCCATAGACTGCCCATCTTTAATTGAATTGGTGTAAGTTTGGTTTCCTTTTTTATTTTTTTTATACTAGTAATGGTGGCGATCAGCGGCCATAGTGAGACTGTGATATTGCAGGGGACAGTCTGACGCTTTTGACACATTGTGGAAACCTTTTGATGATGCCCTGGAGGAGGGAGGAAAACGCGTCAACGTACTTCCCGTTCGTGCTAACCACTTACGCAATTTATGCCTCCATGGAACACACGCCTCACATCGGCGAACTCGGATGTTTTTTACTGATGCCTGTCTTTGCCAAATATCCTAGATTGCTGAGGAACTATCCTGCATATCCCCATATCTTTAGATCACTGCTTTTTTTTTATTTTAATTTTTTTTTTTGATCCCAGACTACGAAGCTGAGGATCTAATATTTCTGGTGAATGGGGTCACGGAAGGGGGAGTCGCCTTACTTGTTTAAAGTTTTGGAGCACCATTGCACTTTTTACAGAAGCACCAAGCATTTTCAGAGTTTGTGCATATATTTTTTTGTTGTTTTATTGTGTTACAAATTTATTGATGTATAAGACACAATTCACGAGGATGTATAGTGTTTGATATAGGCTGCTAGTGCTGTTTGATACTTTATATAGCTTTTAAGGTTTTAGCACCTTTGTGCAGCAGCTGCAGTTTTGTTCTTTATTTTTTCATTTGTATTCATTTTGATTTAGCACTTTAGTACAAGTTTTTGAATTTGATTTATTGGGGGAACCAGTTACACTAATACAGTGCTAAAAATATGCAGGGAAACAAAATCCGCCACATCCCCGCTGACAGGACTGAGCCCTGTATTGTTTACATAGAGGTTAAGTATAATGGCAGGGTCTAGCAGAAAATTGTTGTGCCACATCCAAAAATACTAGAGAGAAAAAAGGGAAGGGTTCCCCTGGGGGTGGACTTTTTAGGCACATACACAGAAACAACATATATGACACAGTACAAAATGTATTTAATAAAATCCATGCCATAAAAAGGGTTAAACAGCATCATGCATGGAATATCAATATAAATCGTCCATACAAAATATCGTTATAGTTGATCACAATATGTCCCTACGTTTTTCAGAGCCTTGAGGATCTCCTTCAGGGGCAGATATACAGTGTGGAGTACAGTTCTAATAGAATACAAGCAGCATAACACTAGAATAATGGACAAATTCTTTCAAGAAGAGAGAAAAATTATAGCATTTAGAATAGTATACTAACAAATCAACAAATGATGCTATGTCTGAATGGTATGCCGTTTAATTAAAAACAAACGAGGGGGTAGGTCAAAAAATATATGTAAGTGATTACACCAAGCTCTAAGGGTCTCCGTCAATATATGATATTCAACAAAAAAATCATAGGGATTTTATAGCCATCAATTTTTTTTTAATGTATATGTATGGGGCCCCCAAAAAAGAAATGGATCGCCAAGCATGCACAGGGAGGACACTGAGATGGACAAATTGTGGTGCCCGACCTTAAAGATAAAACTGAAGAAGGAGATCCTCAAGGCTCTGAAATGCGTAGGGAAACTAATATAGTGATCAACGATAACAATATTTTGTATGAACGATATATATCGATATTCCATGTATGATGCTGTTTAACCCTTTTTATGTCATGAATTTATTTTATTAAATAAATTTTGTACTTTGTCATACATGTTGTTTCTGTGTAGGTGCCTAAAAAGTCCACCCCCAGGGGAACCCTTCCTTCTTTTTTTTTTTTTTTTTCTCTCTCTCTTGTATTGTTTACATATGCAGAGTTCCTTCCAGCCTCTCTCTCCTCAGCGATCAGTTGGTGGCGGCAGGTATCCATTGGCTGGCACTCGCTGATCGGCTTCTGACATGACCAATCACAGCAGAAGCGCTACGCCGGCGGCATGCACCCCCACAGCAGAATCGCATATACAGCGGGTAAAATAGGTATTGAACATGTCACAATTTTTCTAGGTACATATATTTCTTTTTTTTTTTTATTATTATTTATATCAGGAAATGGGTCCACACAGACCAACAGAGTACAAACTTTCCACATAGTTTACAGATAGCGAGGCAATATCTGAAGTACAACATCAATAATCTGCTGGCATTATCGCCAAGAAGAATAAACAGTATGTGGATTCGGGATTTCATGTCATCCTGTGGTCTCACTTCCCAGTTTCTTTTTAACTAACTAGGTATCCCTATCGATACCACTGCCAGTGTACGGGGGGGGGGGATAGGTGAAGCATTGGGGAGGGAAGGACAGAGGGGCGAAGAGAAGACAGGGGGGTAAATTTGAGTATGGGGTATAAAGGGGGAGGGAATGTAAGAAGGGGGGGGGGAGCAAGGTGTGCTACCCAATCATGGAGTGCGCATATGACCATACTGAATTACAGATGTGGGGCCCATCCCTATGGCCCCCAGGCTCAGCGGATCTTGGGTGCTGCATACAGTATCACCCATCTGTGTCCACCCGTCTCAGGGCCTGGCCCTCAGCCGAGTATATGAACGCAGTCCAACCTTGCCAGGTTTTAGTGAAAGTCTCCTCTCTATTTTGCGCTGTGAGGATAAGATCCTCCATTTTCCTAATGTCCTCCACTTTACACAGCCAGAGGTCAATGGTCGGCGGGAGGGGCGATTTACATATATTTCTAAAGGTGCTATTGACATGACATTTTCACCACGTCAGTAACAGCCCATGCAATCCATACATACAAAGACACCAAAACAAATAAGTTCAGAAACAAAGTTGTGTGTAATAAAATGAATTGACACAGGGAAAAAGTATTGAACACGTGAAAAAATGGAGGTGCAAAAAGATATGGAAAGCCAAGACACCAGCTGAAATCTATCAGTAATTAGAAGGCAATCCTGTCCCTTGTCAGTGCAACGTAATATCAGCTGGTTCAGTCTCAACCGATGGCCTATAAAAAGGTGTCTCATTACCAAGGTGTCACACAAGAAACCTCTCATGATGGATAAAAGCAAAGACCTTCGCAACCTTAGTGTTGAAAAACATACCGATGACATTGGTTACAGAAGGATTTCTAAACTTCTGAATGTTCCAGTGAGCACTGTTGCGGCCATAATCCAGATGTTTAAAGAACATAATTTCACTGTTAACCGGCCAAAACAAGGTTCTCTTCGCAATATTTCTGATGGAGGAGAGAAAATAATTATCAGAAGAGTCGTCCAAAAGCCAAGGACCACTTGTCGAAAAGCTTCAGAAAGACGTGAAATTAGCAGGAACAAGTAATGCACCCAACCGCCATGGCCTGTATGCACGCTCACCACGCAATACTCCATCGCTGAAGAAAAAGCATGTTGAAGCTTGTTTATAGTTTGCTGCAAAACATTTAGACAAGCCTGTGAAATACTGGGAGAATATAGTCTGGCCAGATGAGTTCGAAATATAGCACTTTTTGGATCTGATAAAACACACCATGTTTGGAGATCAAATGACACTGCACATCACCCCAAAAAACATTGCCATACCAACAGTGAAGTTTTGAGGTAGGAACATTATAGTGTGGGACCGTTTGTCAGCATACGGCACTGGCAAACTTCATAACATTTGTAGCACAACCCCCTTTTGGACTGCTTGGATTTACCTGCTCATCTGCATCACCATGGCCCTGTAAACATTCCAACCCACCTGACACTCTGGCTTCAGACATCTTTGCACCACCTTGAAGTAATAGATCAAACAACTCCGTACGTTTTTATATTCTAATAACGTTTACTGGAGTACTTTAAAGAAGATCTTGTTGCAAAGAGGAGGTAATGGATGAACTGAGCTTTGAATAACAATCCTAGCTCAGCAGAAGAATTCCTCTATAATAATACAAGTTAGAGGAAGTAAACCCTGTGTAGGTAAAAGTGGTTGTACAACCACTTTAAGACAGTTTGGCAACAACAGAATATTATATACACATATGTACAATAAAATACCACTTGAACATGACCTGAGAAGATGAGCAAGCGTTAAGCATTAATACTGGCAATACTTCTAAAGGGAAACGCAGACTGGCCTATTTAAAGTGGTTGTAAACCCTTACAAACCACTTTGACCTACAGGTAAGCCTATATTAAGGCTTACCTGTAGGTCCAAGAAATATCTCCTAAACCTACACGGTTTAGGAGATATTTGCCAAAAGACAGGCACCGCTGTCTGCGGCGCATGCGCCGTAGACAGCGGCGTGCAGGCGCACTGAGTGTGCCGCTGTCAATGACGATATGCCACGAGTGGCTGCTCCCGTGCGCATGTGTGGGAGTGACGTCATCGTGGATTCGTTGAATGACAGCGGAGGAGCAGGGAGACCCATCGAGGATGGAGGCTCCAGACTACAGGGGACAGCGGTGACTTTGCTGGCTCCTGTGTCAGGTAAGTGACACATAATGGACTTCTATGCGATGTATAGTAGTCCATTATGCTTTACCTTTGCAGGGAATCAAAGAGGAAGTAAACCCATCAGGCTTTACTTCCTCTTTAACCTTTTAATCCTAATGAGAGATCAAGCAAACAAGAATGGTATGAGGGCCCTTTAAGCAGTAATGACAGCAATGTCCCAGTTGCAGGCCTGATGGTCTTCACCGGCAGTCGGAGCTCATTAACTATATCCAATAAGCTGCAGTACAGGATAATGGTATTTCTTGAAATAGTTAAAGCTAAAGGTGCCACAATGAAGCAATAAAGAGAGGTTTGCAAAGGAGGGCAATTTGCCCTCTCACCAACGACCAAGCTGATTTGATGCCTTCTGAACAGCGACTCCCGGAGAGGCACCCTTGCAGTGGACCCGCTTGTGATTACCACCTGATGTGTAGCGTGGGTTGTTGGATGACAGAGTTGATGCTGGATAGATGTGCTAGGCCCTTCTCGGCTGGGTTGGAATGTTGAACACTGCGTGGTAGGCTGTAACCTCCCTGTACAGAGAGGTCCATTTCACACAAGGCCTAGGAAGAAGAGAGTGCGGGTGGGGGTCTCTGGTCTCTTTTTTTTTTTTTTTTTTTTTTTTTTTTTTTTTTTTTTTATAGCTCTTCCCAGCGATCTCCCTGATGGTAGCAAAGATCCCTGAGATATGTAGTCCGGGTGTATTGTCATGCGGAGGGATAGCCATTAGGAGGAACTACTAATCCCACAATCCCTTTGGTTTGGCCCACAAACATGTCAGTTAGTGATGGTGGGCACTAGAGGGACAATACGATCTATACAAATGACAGGGAATCGCTGTACTTTTGCAATTGCAGTCCACATTGCTACACATTGAAGGAAGGATGAATGGGAAAAATGTACTAAGACATTCTTGATAAAAATCTGCTGACATCAGATGGTGAAGATGAAATGAGGGCGGACATTTCAGCAAGACCATGATCCCAAATACAAAGCCAAGGAAACTCTCAATTGGTTTCAAAGAGAGAGAATAAACTGGCCAATCACCTGCCTTGAATCCAATAGAAAATCTATGGAAAGAACTAAAGATCAGAGTTCATAGAAGAGGCCCACAGAACCTTCAAGATTTGAAGACGGTTTGTGTGGAAGAATTGGCCAAAATCACACCTGAGCAACGCATGTGACCAGTTTCTCCATACAGGAGGCGTCTTGAAGCGGTCATTACCAACAAAGGATTTTGTACCAAGTATTAAAGAGGAATTAAACCTTGATGAGTTTACTTCCTCTTTGATTCCCTGCAAAGGTAAAACATAATGGACTACTATGCATCGCATCGCATCACATAGTAGTGCATTATGTGTCACTTACCTGACACAGGAGCCAGCGATGTCACCGATGTCCCCTGTAGTCCACAGCATCCATCTTCTCCTGGGTCTCACTGCTCCGCCGCTGTCATTCGACAAAGCCGCGATGACGTCACTCCCATGCATGCGCACGGGAGCCGCCACTCGCGGCATATTGCCGTTGACAGCGGAGTGCTCAGTGCGCCTGTGCGCCGCTGTCTATGGCGCATGCGCCGTAGACACCGGTGCCTGTCTTTTGCCAAATATCTCCTAAACCGTGTAGGTTTAGGAGATATTTCTTGGATCTACAGGTAAACCTTAATCTTGGCTTACCTGTAGGTCAAAGTGGTTTGTAAGGGTTTACAACCACTTTAAATACATTTTTAGTTGGCGTGTTCAATGCTTTTTCCCTGTGTCATTTCATTTTTTTACACATAACTTAATTTCTGAATTTATTGGTTTCGTTTGTATGGATTGCACATGGCACAGAGCAGGTAAGTATAACATATCATTTCTTTTTTTTTTTTTCTTAAAGGAAGCTTCAATATTTAATCTTCCTGTTGCATTTGTATAAAATGACTGATTTGCCCCCAGTGAATGTTTGGTAAACGTCACATTTTACTGATTTTATAAATAAGTCCCTAAGAGCTACTGAGAAGTTCTGTCTGTCCAGAAGAGTTCTTAAAAACCTAATTTTGGGGGCCGAGGAATTTCTGGAGTTTATCTAAGGCATTGTAACGTACCATCTGGAGGCGTTCTAGCTGTAAACACCATCTATATGGCCTGCGGTTGCGAAAAGTCTTTATTATGATGAATGAGCCCATGGCTTGTATTTATGTTACAGAAGCACGGTTTGCCTTTTACGGATCCTCTTTTCTAAACAGCCGTTTTTATTATAAAACATCTGCTGGCCCGCTCAGGAGGGGAGTCCTTTTCACTGAAAGCCCAACTCCGGGAAACCTGAAAAATTCCGCACTGCAGGAGGTAATTGTTCATTTAGGTCTATAGAACTTGTCAGCGTAGATTTAATTACCCGATCCTCTGGACCATGCTCCAACGGTCTAAGGCAGTGGTCATCAACCCTGTCCTCAGGATCCACTAATAGACCAGGTTTGCAAGATAACTGAAATACATCACAGGAGATATCATTTGCTGCTCAGTGATTGCGGTATTCTAGTCTGCATCTCCCCAAGGCAATACATAAAATCTGGCCTGTTAGTGGGCCCTGACGACAGGGTTGATGACCACTGGTCTAGGGTAATAACCTCATCAAGACCAGTGAAGGATCCATAGCCCTGCTATGGACTTGATGATGCCAAGGGACAGTCCACCATCGGAGCGTGGGGGAGTGCTATCTGCTAGGATCAGGTACATAGCTGACAGTAATTCTCTTTAAATTTTGTCCTAGCCATAGCAACAGATTCCAAAAATTGTGAAAATAAAAACTACAAGTTGAAAAGCTTCACAAATCTGTCAAAGGGCTTTCCTGTATTAGATGCAGGCCATGACTAGTGTAGTCTGAATGTTCCCCTTATACTATTCCTTATCTATTAGAAACGAGACCACACCATAGGTTGGAGTAAACTGGCCACAACAGCCTTTATTAAACATAACTCAAAATTACTCCAATAACTTGTAAATATGAAAATATATAAATATATAAATATATATATATAAATATATAAATATAAATAACTTTATTAACATTAAACCACATTTTAATTAACATTAACTGCCCATTCTGGTGATCTCTGACGGTGACCACACTTAAACCAATACCCAATCACTGCGGTACACCTGACCAACTTCCCAAAGGCCTCCACCTGTGACCGGTCGGAGACAACTTCCGCCAGTGAACATAACCGTATTCCCTCCAACGTTCAGGAATACCCAGAGGGGCCGATCGTTAGATGAGCCCCCCACACCCTCAGATCCCTTCTGAGTACCTGTCTACCGTCAGAAACCACCAGAAAACACACCGCCAACACGAAAAACTTTCAGCTGCCGTGACAACCGACGAAACCTGCAAAAGAAGAAAAGACCAGCAACAAAACACCACAAAACAAACACATAACAATAGGGCGGGAGGGTGGGAAAAACTGCCTCCTCTGTGTCACACTGGGCTCCGAATGATTCCTTAAAGCCACACCTCTCCCTTTTATGTGACCCCTCCCCTACACTGAACTTGTTTCCTGCAAACCTTTTCCTGAACTCCACCCATAAAGCTTAACCCTCTGTGTCCCTCATCCACACTGTCATGTCCAGCACTCCTTATATCATTGCATTCTTAATCCGTGCTTCTCTTGACTAGTGTAGTCTGAATGTTCCCCTTATACTATTCCTTATCTATTAGAAACGAGACCACACCATAGGTTGGAGTAAACTGGCCACAACAGCCTTTATTAAACACAACTCAAAATTACTCCAATAACTTGTAAATATGAAAATATATAAATATATAAATATATATATAAATATATAAATAACTTTATTAACATTAAACCACATTTTAATTAACATTAACTGCCCATTCTGGTGATCTCTGACGGTGACCACACTTAAGCCAATACCCAATCACTGCGGTACACCTGACCAACTTCCCAAAGGCCTCCACCTGTGACCGGTCGGAGACAACTTCCGCCAGTGAACATAACCGTATTCCCTCCAACGTTCAGGAATACCCAGAGGGGCCGATCGTTAGATGAGCCCCCCACACCCTCAGATCCCTTCTGAGTACCTGTCTACCGTCAGAAACCACCAGAAAACACACCGCCACAGCCCGAAAGGGTGACCCCCTCAACCTTGAGGGCCGCCCCACACCCGAAGAGCTTTCTGTATGCCCTCCTGTAAGCCAAAGGACCAGAGGTCAATCCCCACATCCGATAGATGAACGCCATCCCGCCTAAGATAAAGCCCTACATTAACCTCCAATTCCCTGTGTCTTACCACAATGCCCCCGTTCTGCACTACAAACCGCCCAACAACCTTATTAACCCTAATCCTGGTTTTCTCAAGGCTGGCTAAAGACCTGGCCCCCCGCCACACCGTTCTGGCCACAATGTCTGACCACACCAAAATGGTGCCCGGGAAAAGGACTCGCATGCGCAACACATCAGCCTTGATATCCGCCAAAATGTCCTTCACTTTCCGAACTCCCAGGTCATTGCCCCCCGCATGAACAACCAGCACATCCGGGGGCCTATCCCTCAAAGCGAAACGCTCCACCTCCCTCATGACACGCTCCCACCTCATGCCCGGGAAACCCAACCACATCACCCTAGCTACCTCCCTGGGGATACCTAGTTGCCTGCCTGCTGGTAGAGAATCACCTCTCCTGGCCCCCCAGCAGACGTACGAATGCCCCAGGATCCAAACGAGGCGTTGAGAACCTCCATCTGGAATGAAAACAAGAGAAATAACACAACAACCAAAGGAATGTTACAAGCACAGTCCTCCCCCCCATAAATCCCACAGCAAACAACCCCCAGCCGCACCCTCCTTACCCCAGTAGCAACTGCGGCCGGACATAGGACCGGAACCTCCGGGACTCCCATCTACCAATCCGGCGAACCACCGCCTCCTCCAGCCCACATCGAGCCGCCTCCGTGGCCGCCCCAATCCGAAAAGAGTGGGACGCGTAGTCCCGCTCATCCAAACCCACCGCCCTCAGGCATTGCCGAAAGACCGACACAAACTGAAAACGGGATAGAAAAGAGCCCTCCTCGTGCACCAAAAAGGGGCCCGCCCTCCCAGGCCGCACCGCCCGGAAAGCCCGTACCGCCGCCACCGGGCACACTACCGAGCCCGGCAGGGCGAGCAGCGTAATCGCCACTCCCTTGCCCCGTTGATCAGTCTTAGACCTACGCAACCGTATACTCACCCGATCCGCAACCACCTGCACATCCTGATCCAACAGACCCCCAGCCACCCGTTTTGAGCGACACACCAACTCCCCAATCCTAAAAGCCCCATAAAACGCCAACGAAAACGCTGCCGTAAACAGGACGGTCTCGTAAGCAGACGAGCAAACGTCCCCCAGCCGAGAACAAATTGCCACCAGATTGTCAAATGACACCGGCCGGCGCGCATCCCTACCCTTCCAATCCCTCCTGTACCCCTTCAACGTTTGCCTCACCCAAAAATCCTTCGTCCCGTCCGGCTCCCCCCACAGTTTGAACAAAAAGGCCAACCCCGCCAGCTTCCGCTCAATAGATGCGGGAGACAGGCCCTTCTCAATGTTCCGGGCAACCCAGTACAATACCACCCAGCGCCGGTCGGAGCCCCGACCAGCCACTCCAACCTCCCGCAGGAACGCCCACCATTCCGCCCACACTCTAGAATAAGCGGACCATGTAGCCTCACTCAACGACCTTTTTAACCAACCTGCGGCGATTCCAAGGGAAGTTCCCACATCCACCCGGGGCATGGCGCCCCCGACTCCTCCGCTCCCGGCGCCAGCTGCCGGAACTTGTCCCACTGAAAACGAGAGAGCGAGTCAGCCAAAGAATTCTCCACCCCAGGTATGTGCACAGCATAAACGTAAACATTGAGCCGCAAACAGCGAAAGACCAGGTGTCGCAGCAGCCGGATGACCGGGGGGGAAGAAGCAGTCATCCGATTGAGGACCTGCACCACCCCCATGTTATCGCAATTGATGCGTAACTTCAAATTACGAAACTCCGCCCCCCACAACTCCAATGCCACCACTATCGGGAACAATTCTAGCAAAACCAAATTGCCCAACAACCCCGCAACCTCCCATGAGCGTGGCCAAGGTTCCGCACTCCACCGACCCCGGAAAAATGCCCCATAACCCGTAGAGCCAGCCGCGTCAGTAACCAACTCCACGTCGAAGTTGCTCACTGGCCCCGACATCCACATAGCCCGCCCATTATACGACTCCAAAAATTCATGCCAAGCCCGCAGGTCCTCCCGGTGTTCCCTTCGCAAACGCACGAAGTGGGTAGGGGCGGTTACCCCGGCAGTGGCCCCCGACAGCCGTCGGCAGAACACACGGCCCATAGGGATGATCCGGCAAGCGAAATTCAGCTTGCCCAACAGGGACTGCAGGGCCCGAAGCTGAACCTTCGGCCGGCCCTGCATGCCTGCCAACTCCGCCTGCAGATCCCGTAATTTATTCTCTGGCAATCGACACTCCATTGCCATAGAATCAATCACGATTCCCAGAAAACTCAATTCCGTCACCGGGCCCTCCGTCTTATCCCCCGCCAACGGCACCCCGAACCTGCCCGCAATGTGCTGCAACGTGGACAGAAGAATCGCACACACATTGGAGGCAGGCGGGCCCACGCACAGAAAATCATCCAAATAGTGGATGACCGACTCCAGGCCCGAAACATCTCTCACCACCCATTCCAAGAATGAACTAAAAGCTTCAAAATAGGCGCATGAAATGGAACAACCCATGGGCAGGCACAAGTCCACATAAAACTTGCCCCGCCAATGGCATCCCAACAGCCGGAAGCTGTCCGGGTGGACCGGCAGAAGGCGAAACGCCGATTCCACATCCGCCTTGGCCATGAGAGCCCCACGACCATACCGCCTGACCCACCGTACCGCCGCGTCAAAAGACGTGTAGGAAACCGTACACGCCTCCGGGTCAATGAAATCATTGACCGACCCCCCTTTCGGAAAAGACAGGTGATGAATCAAGCGAAACTTCCCCGGCTCCTTCTTAGGAACTACACCCAACGGGGAGACCACCAGGTCCCCCCACGGCTGCACTTCGAAAGGACCACCCATCCGGCCCAGCGCCACCTCTTTACCCAATTTATCATCCACCACCCCCGGGTGATCTAAAGCCGAACGCAAATTCCTGGCCAACGGCGGCACCCCTCCCAAAGAACAGGGAATCCTAAAACCGTCCCGAAAACCCAGAATTAACCCCCGCGCCGCCGCACCATCCGGATACCTATTTAGGAAAGGAAGCATCCTTCCCAGGTTCACCGGCGTCATCCCTTTTTTGACCGGCGGCACCGGCACGCTGACCTTTTTTGAAACAGCGGGACAGGGGGTGGGTGCCGCCGCACCCGGAGCACTCATGCTTGAAGCGGCACGCGCCTCCGAATTTACAAGCCCCTTCATTGAAGGGCCAGCACACCCCCCACTTCTTTCCGGCCGGCAGTCCCGAGGAAGACGCACTCCCGGCCCCCCCCTGAAGAAACGGAGTGGGCGCCCGCGGAGCAGACATAAGCCTCATCCAGAGGCTTATGTCCTTGTGATCCCACCGCAGGTCAGCCCGCACTGCCTTACGCTGACGAAACTGCTCATCATAGCGCAGCCAAGCCAGCCCTCCATACACTCGGTGAGCCTCCCCAATCGCGTCCAGGTAACAAAATAACGCCGAGCAATGCTCGGGGTTCTTTTCCCCTATCACGCTAGCCAAGATAGCGAACGCCTGAAGCCAATTTGCAAATGTGCGCGGGATCAGCCGATACCTACGTTTTTCCTCGTCGTCCTTCTTGGAACTGTCCGGCTTAACCCTGTCCAAATTAAATTTCTCGAGGGGGAGCAAAGAGAAAATCTCCACATACTCACCCTTGCCGATCTTGTCCCGCACCTCCTGCTTCAAATGCGCCCCCAATGGGCCTTCGAAACAAACATAGACTTCGCACCGGGCAGCATCCGCGATCCTAACCAGGTCAGACCGCGCCCCCGGGTCCGCGGGCACCGGGGGGACCCCCGAGCCCACGGCCCCCGCATCCATGCTCCCCGACACCGCAGCAGGCGGTGAATCCCGCGCAGGAATGACCTCCGCCCCCCCGGCCCCCCCCACATTACCCGTCCAGGGGGCCACCTGAGGCGACCCGGAGCCCCCAGCAAACTTACCAACCAGGGCCTGCAGCCCCCCCAACAGCTCCTGCAACTGACCTGACGGCCCCCCCGGGGCCACAGGCCCCGCCCCCTGCGCTGAACCTGCCGCAACCCCCCCCAATACGTCCCGGGATCCCGTGGGTACCGCACCCCCCTGCGCCACCCCCATCAGATCCCGCAAGGCATCCGCCAGCAATGTAGACTCCCGCAACTTACCCGGGCCCCCAGGGGCCTCGGCGACCGGTACCGGTCCGGGTGCAGAAAAGGACCCCTCCTCCTCCTGGGACAGCTCGCTCTCCGAACCGACCTCTCCAGCGCGCACCGGGGACGCGGCCATCCCCCTGTGCTCCGCGCGGTCCATCCGGTCCCTGCGATCCGGGACTGCAGGCAATGTCCTCCTCCCCCCGCCGCCCCCGGCATGCCGGCGTCTAAAACCAGCCCTGCCAGGCACCTTGGCAGCCTTCTGCGACCCACCCTCCCCCCCCTCCAGCATGTGACCCCCCCGGAGCGCCCCCCTCCCCCCCACCGCGCGGATGCTGGCCCCAGACCCAGCATGCCGCAGATCCCCCGCCACGTGCACCCCCCCTTGGCCTGCCGACCCAGAGCCATCCACACTCCCCCCCACCTCCACCGGGCCCCGTGCGGTCCCGGCGCCATTTCCATGCGGCCGCGAAGCCCCGCCCCCCTCCGGTCGGCGGCGCAACGACCGCCCGGACCGGGGGGAGCCGAGAACCTGCCGTGGAACCTCACCTGTCCCGCCGCCGTCCACATCGCCGTCCGCCGGGTCACCCACACGTTCCCGCAGCCAGTCCGCACCGTGCACCTCCGCCGCCCGTCGCAGCCGCGCGAAGAGTCCCTCGAGGTCCGCCATAGCAGAGGAGCAGCGAAAAACTGCCTCCTCTGTGTCACACTGGGCTCCGAATGATTCCTTAAAGCCACACCTCTCCCTTTTATGTGACCCCTCCCCTACACTGAACTTGTTTCCTGCAAACCTTTTCCTGAACTCCACCCATAAAGCTTAACCCTCTGTGTCCCTCATCCACACTGTCTTGTCCAGCACTCCTTATATCATTGCATTCATAATCCGTGCTTCTCTTTTTAACAGGGCTAAAAAACTGTCACTAGTGCTTTATAGATTTCTCTGCATAGTTCAGGACAGGTCTGCATACCTCCCCAACTTTTTGACGTGGGAAAACCTGTAGGCATAGGACACTCCCCCCCCCCCCCCCTGCCACACCCCCTTAAGGCTAGGTTCACACCGGAGCGATGCAGGAACACCGCGAATCTGCAGCGTTTTCCCGCATCGCATGCCTCCCGCCGGCAGTTTACACTGCCCTATGCGGACTGCTGGGAGTGTCAGTGAAATGTTAATGACACCCCCAGATCAGTTCGCATATCGCAGTGCGATCTGCAAACTCAGACAGGAATCTGATCGCATGGTGTGAACACCCATGCGATCCGATTCTGCTGCGGACAAAAGGGTCCCGTGCGAGTTTGCGGCGGGTGCGATGCGAATTCAGCCATACTATCTGTATGGCTGAACTCGCATCGCACAGAGATCGGATGTGATTTGCACTGCAGTGAGGTGCGAATCACATCCGGTTCTCGCTGCCGCAGCGGTGTGAACCCAGCCTCAAGGAGAAATATACAAAAAAGTTGTTAAACACTCAAGTGTTTTTTGTTTTGTTTTTTACCAATATTATTCCTTTTATATTGTTTGACGTTTTACAAAATGCAGCAATTTAGAAATGGGAAGAAATGTTTAGCTCTAGGAAACCCTTTTTAACCTCCCTGGCGGGATTATTGTTTTTCGGATTTTAGGTGCTGAAAGCGGTACAATTATTTTGCATGAAAATTTGGCGTTTTTATATTGTAGTCCTGTAATTCTTAGGAATAACTCACTTAAATCTGTCCAAACCGGAGTCTAGCAGACATCCCGGGTTTGAAAAATGAAATCATAAATTATAATATAATAACTATAAACAATTATACCAAATAATAATATAACAATAATAAAAATTATTCAATAATGTAATCAAATCAAAAACACTGAAATTTGCTCAGTTGCAGAATTTTCACTGTCATTACTTTTCAGTATTTGATGACGGATCGCCCCACAAATCGCTATCGCTTAAAGTGGTTGTAAACCCTTACAACACACTTTGACCTACAGGTAAGCCTAGATTAACCCACTTAGGTAACCCGCCTGACACTCTGGGTTCAGACATCTTGGCACCACCTTGAAGTAATAGATCAAACAACTCCGTGCGTTTATTATATTCTAATAACGTTTACTGGAGTACTTTAAAGAAGATCTTGTTGCAAAGAGGAGGTAATAGATCAACTGAGCTTTGAATAACAATCCTAGCTCAGCAGAATAATTCCTCTATAATAATATAAGTTAGAGGAAGTAAACGCTGTGTAGGTAAAAGTGGTTGTACAACCACTTTAAGACAGTTTGGCAACAGACTATTATATACACATATGTACAATAAAATACCACTTGAACATGACCTGAAAAGATGAGCAAGAGTTAAGCATTAATACTAGCAATACTTCTAAAGGGAAACCCAGGCTGGCCTATTTAAAGTGATTGTAAACCCTTACAAACCACTTTGACCTACAGGTAAGCCTAGATTAAGGCTTATCTGTAGGTCCAAGAAATATCTCCTAAACCCACACGGTTTGGGAGATATTTGCCGAAAGACAGGCACTGAACGCGCTACGGTCAAAGGCGATATGCCGCGAGTAGCGGCTTCCGTGCGCATGCGCGGGAGTGACGTCATTGCGGCTTCACCGAATGACAGCGGCCGAGCAGGAGACCCACCGAGAAGATGGATGCGCCGGACTATAGGGGACAGCGGTGACTTTGCTGGCTCCTGTGTCAGGTAAGTGACACATAATGGGCTACGATGCGATGCATAGTAGTCCATTATGTTTTACCTTTGCAGGGAATGAAAGAGGAAGTAAACTCATCGGGGTTTACTTTCTCTTTAATTCTGCAAGTGATTACAATTTATTATTGCTGTTTTCCAGCTGGTATAAAATCACTTTTGATGTAAAGGGACAGTTTTGGTTGCTATGGACAATCTCCAGTTTCCAGGCATAAAGAACAGTTTTTATAATATAAAACTGCATGCAGGACACTGGGCAGACCACTAGGGACAAAGGGGATGGGAAATTATTACATACAGCAATGTACTCTGTAAGATTACATTATACTGTATGTATACTGTGTGTTTCACTTTTTGAATTTGGCGCAGATCTCTGTCCCCGTGCGTCGCAACACTCGCAGGGAACGGAGATCGGCTCCGTGATGAATCAAGCGGAGGACGAGCCGCTCGTACAGCGGGGGGGACATTGCTGGATCCAAGGGAGAAGGTAAGTAAACCCCCTCCTGGATTCAGCGATGCGGTCCCGAGTCTGGCTCGGGGTTACTGCTTTTGGTGTAAAACTTCCACCCCGAGCCAGACTCGGGAATACCGCCAGAGGGCTTAAAAGGTAAATAGTGCATTGTATATACAACTGTATAGATCAGAACAAAATGAGGGACAAATGATCATAAAAGAGGGACAGAGGGACTTTGTTCCAAATCGGGGACAGTCCCTCGAAATGGGGGACAGTTGGGAATTATGGGTGTGGATTCAACCTGCATGTTGGGGTACCTTTCTCATGTGAGCATAAATGTCCTGGGCCAGACGGGGACCGCATTTTAGTGGAAATCAAACATTACGGCGACTCCTCGGCTCTGTAATCCATCTTCTCGGTGGGTCTCGCAGCTCCGCCGCTGTCATTCTGCGAAGCCGCGATGACGTCACTCCCACGCATGCGCACAGGAGCCGAGACGCGCGGCATCTTCATTATCGCGGATGCCACGCTCAGTGCGCCTGCGCGCCACTGTCTACGGCGCATGCGCCATAGACAGCGGTCCCCGTCTTCGGGAAAATATCTCCTAAACCATGTAGGTTTAGGAGATATTTCTTGGACCTACAGGTAAGCCTTAATCTAGGCTTACCTGTAGGTCAAAGTGGTTTGTAAGGGTTTACAACCACTTGAACTTAAAGAGGTGTTCCGGCCTCCCCCACAAAAATTATAATATTAGGATGCCTACCTGTCCAGGGTTCCCGTAAAACCGGCACCCCAGCCGATTTTTGAATCGGCTATCGGGTGCTGCTGCCACAATTCCTGTTAAGGGGTTAAAGGGGGACCTGTCAAAAACGGGTACCCATCCCCCCCCCCCCCCCCCCCCAAAGGTGCCAAATGTGGCACCAGAGGAGAGGGAGGAGACAGATAAGGGGAAGTTCTGCTTTAAACTTAGGAAAAAAAGCGGTGAAAAACGATACAGCCCAGCCAAAAACTAAACCGACACAGTAGCTTCTGTTTTGGACAAGGGGGCTACAACAGCATAGAGGGGGAGTTGTTCTGTAGTCTACAAAAATTGCTGGGAACAAAGTAACTGACATCAGTGCAGCACAGGCAAATTGCACAGGAAGTTTATCAGCTCACTTGATTTCTGACAGAATTAATGGATAAGGTTTATTGTTATAGTTTATTTAAATGTGTAGTCAGCCTGTTCCCAGCACTTTACCTAATTCTATTTTGTACTCCAAATATTCTCAAGATGTTGGAGTAGTAACATTTACACCAAAATATGTCTCTTTTGCATCCTGTAGCCTACAGAAACAAATCACAGCAACATTTTGTTGCCTATCCTAATTAAGCTGTGATTATTATTTTATATGAAGGACACAATTAAGCCGCCATCTGTGGTACAAAAACACATACTTTCGGTAGAAATTGGCTTCATGAATTATAAAAAAAAAAGAGGAAATAAATTCCATAAAACGATGCCATAAGATGGTACGTCCTCTGCCTATCTGTCTCTTCCTATGATGCCAATCATTGCTCTGTTCTTCGTTCTCTATGGTAAGACTATGACCACGTTTTTTGAGTTCTGTGTGATCTCTATACCAGACATATGACTCTGGAGCACAACATTAAACAGAGACTGCTGCAATGTTTCTGGACCTTAGGGCTAATTTTAATCTTTCCAATTGGATTTTCTTTTCGGTGTTTGCAATTATGCCATGCCTACCGTAATCCGTTCCCAGTCTCTATCAAGCTTGAATCTGATCCGTTGAAGCAATTACTGACCATTATCTTCCCTCTACATCCAGCTGCCTTTGGCGTATGCTATGAAGGTCACCAAAGTCCGTCAAAAGTGTCAGGCTGATCTCCCTGACTTGACAAATGAGGACTGTTTGGGTTTCCTATGTTACCACACTGATATCGGCTAAAACTTTTTCATAGGGCCTATTATGCCCCACAGCAATTGGCCATTATTTATCCCTCTGCATCCTCCTCTCCATCCATCCATCTGCACCAGATGTGGAATGCCTGAGGCATCTTCTTTACATATGGTCTGGTGTTGTCCTCTTTTGACCTGGGCGCATTCTTTAAAGTGGTTGTAAACCCATGGGTGAAAAAAAAAAAAGCAACCTGCAAGGCAAAGGCATAATGAGCTAGTAGGCATAACAAAAAAAAATCCCCCTATATAAATGGGATTATAAGTGACCACCAACACCACACACAAATCAAAAACATACAGTGTCCCAATGGTGTAGCAAAATGTTATAAACACATAATTGCATAAAAAAAAAAAACAACCAATGAATATTAATCATACTCTAAGCTGATGACCCCACACCCGACGCGTTTCTAGTTGCTGAAAACTTTCCTCAGGAGTGAAGAGCAAAAAGTTGGGTGGTAAGTTGATAATTCTGAGATATTAAATCAAAGATGGATGTATTGGGACCATTACATACAAAAGCCTGTCATTGGTTTGTGTGGCTTTGTCCCAGACTGGTATTTGGCCAGGACTACTTCCCTTTTGGTCCACCCTTCCCAATCTTCTGTGTAAAGAAAGAACGGGTTGCACAAAACTGTAGGTGCCTCAATTCTCATATACAAGAGGTTTTACTCAAAATAAGCAAAAAGCCTCAATAGGCTCAAGATTTGCAAAGAGAACGTGCCCGAAGGAGAGACTGAAGCCAGAGCCCATAGATTAATTGAAAGTCAGAGTGTTTCCATGTATGTGGCAAAGGGATGTAGCCATAGCATACTAGCTCATTATGAATAACTTACCTGAGAACGAAGCCCCCGAAGTGGTCCTCCGTCTTCATGTCCGCCGCTGCCATGGATCCCGGACTGACTTCCGGGTCTCGCTGCTCCGGCGAATCACAGCGAGACCCGATGATGTCACTCCCGCGCATGGGAGCTGACACTCGCAGCATATCGCCACGGCCTGCCTAGTACGCCTGCGCGCCGCTGTCTACGGTGCATGCGCCGTAGACAGCGGTATCTGTCTTTTTGTAAATATCTCCTAAACCATATAGGTTTAGGAGATATTTCTTGGACCTACAGGTAAGCCTAGATTAAGTAGGTCAAAGTGGTTTGTAAGGGTTTACAACCACTTTACCCCTCTAGTTGGACCCAAAGAGGCTTTTGCTGAATATTTTTGATATGACTTTGGGATGCTATAGTAAATTGTTTTTCTATGCCACCTTTTATGTGCCTAGGGAGATACTGCTCTGTGGGAAGTCTGCTGCCTCGCGCTAAACCCTAAATTCTGTTTTTACGGCTATATAAGCTTGCCCATCTCAACAGAAACTGAAAGTTTGATAAAATATGGGCCACTTGGATTGATTCTTGGGGCTCCGATGATGCATTGACATCTACTCCCAGGATAGAGGAATTGATAAGGTTGATCAGGTTCTTCTCCTTTCTCATGTTACTCCCCTTTTTTCTTCCCCCCTGTTCTTTTGGTCCAGTTTCTCTATCCTTCTCCTGCTCCCTCCCCCGCCTTCCTTATCCTGCCTATTTTTTTTTCTGCTTTCCTCCCCCCTTGTTACCCTTCTTGTTTCTGCCCCCCCCCCCCCCCCATATCCTTCCCTTTCACCATACCTCCCAACTTTTTGACATGGTAATGAGGGACACCTATCAGCAAAAGTATTAAAGTGGTTGTAAACCCTTACAAACCACTTTGACCTACAGGAAAGCCTAGATTAAGGTTTACCTGTAGGTCCAAGAAATATCTACTAAACTTATACAGTTTAGGACAGTGATGGTGAACCTTGGCACTCCAGATGTTTTAGAACTACATTTCCCATGATGCTCCACCACACTGCAGAGTCCTTGAGCATCATGGGAAATGTAGTTCCAAAACATCAGGGGTGCCAAGGTTCGCCATCACTGGTTTAGGAGATTTTTACAAAAAGACAGGCACTGAGCATGCCGCAGACCACAGCGATATGCGAATCACAGCGCCGGAGCAGCGAGACCCAGAAGTCACTCCGAGATACATGGCAGCGGCGAAGATAAAGGAGGAGGACCGCTTCGGGGGCTTCGTTCTCAGGTAAGTTATTCATTATGAGCTAGTATGCTATGCATACTAGCTCATTATGCCTTTGGTTGCATTTAAAAAAAAAATAAAAAAAAAATAAAAAAAAAATGGCCTTTACTTCCTCTTTTAAGGCATAGGCCACACACACCTTGTCACGCCCCCTTAAAGGAGAATTGTACAAAAAAACAAGATTGGTTAAACCCAAAGGTGCTTTTTTTTTTTTTTTTTTTTTTTTTTTTTTTTTTTTTTTTTACTTCTATTCCTTTTTATATTGGCTTTTGGAATTTACAAATGCAGGTAATTTAGAAATCTGATGAAAGGTTTAGCACTGGAAAACACCTTTTTGATAGCTAAAAAGGGCATTTTATATAAAACTATATAGATCAGACCACAATGAGGGACAAATGAGGAGAAAAGAGGGACAATGCTCGAAATCAGGAACAGTTGGGAGCTATGCTTTCACTCCTCAATGTCTTCTACCCATATTGAATATTCCCTTACTACTCAATGATTGGTATGACAGTTTGCTAATAGTTGGAAGCTACTCGATTACCCTGGATTTAGGATGATTGCTTGTTATCTGCTCTGTATTTAGTCCTGAGTCAATATACACTTACCGGCCACTTTATTGGGTACACATTCCTAGTACCGGGTTGGACCCCCCTTTGCCTTCATTCTTCGTGGCATAGATTCAACAAGGTGTTGGAAACATTCCTCAGATTTTGGTCCGTAGAGACATGATGGCATCACACAGTTGCTGGAGATTTGTCGGGTGCACGTCCATGATGCAAATTTTCTGTTCCACCCAGGGGTGGACTGACAACTCATGGGGCCCCCCGGGCAATAGGAAATTATGGGGCCCCCGGGCAATCGGAGATTATGGGGCCACACAGTATACAATCACACAGTATACACATACATGTTTCTATTGGCTGAGAAGGTACTGGAGAGGTGGGGCAGCTATAATCTCGGGATTTTTAGACCAAAAGGATGTCGGTAAGGGACATTTCAGAGACAGATGTAAATAAAACAAAATTTTTACATGCTGTCCCTGATTTTACTGAGGCTGGCAACCCTGATGGGGGGGGCCTAGTGGCTCAGGGGCCCTTGGGCAGTGCCTGAGTGGCCGAATGGTCAGTCCGCCCTTGGTTCCACCACATCCTAAAGGTGCTCTATTGGATGAGATCTGGTGACTGTGGATGCCATTGGAAGGCAAGGACCTCATTGTCATGTTCAAGAAACAAGTGGTGAGATGATTGGAGCTTTGTGACATGGAGCATTATCCTGCTGGAAGGAGCCATCAGAATTTGGGGGACACTGTAGTCAAAAAAGGGATGGACGTGGTCACCAACAATACTCAGGTAGGCCATGGTGTTTAAACAATGCTCATTTGGTACTAAGGGGCCTAAAGTGTGTAGTAAATATCCCGCACACCATTACACCACCACCACCAGCCTGAACAGTTGATACAAGGCAGTTTTTTACATCAAATTCTGACCCTACCATCTGAATGTCGCAGCTGAAATTGAGACTCGTCAGACCAGGCAACGTTTTTCCAATCTTCTATTGTCTAATTTTGATGAGCCTATGAATTGCAGCCTCAGTTTCCTGTTCTTTGCTGATAGCCATGGCACCCGATGTGGTCTTCTGCTGATGTAGCCCATCTGCTTCAAGGTTCGATGTGTTGTGTGTTCAGAGATGTATTCTGCATACCTCCGTTGTACCTCTGAGCCCTTGTACACACGGTCGGAGATTCGACAACCAAATCCGTCTGAGTAATTCCGGAAGAGGTCCGGAAGTGATGTTGCATACACACGGTCGGACTAAGTTGTCGGAAAATCCGATTGTACATAACGTGATGACGTTATTTCGTTAGGACGGGACTATGTTCAGGCTAGTAGCCAATGGCTTTGGTCTAGGAATTTGATCTGAGCATGCGTGGCACTTTGTCCGTCGGAGTAGGCTACACATGATCGGAGTATGTCCGATCGGAGCATTTTGTTGGAAAATTTTACTGGCAAGTTGGAAAACTTGGTCCGTCGCACGGAAACAGTCCGATGGAGACCACACACAGTCGGATTATCCGACAAAACGGTCCGATAGGACACATTCCGTCGGAATCTCCGACCGTGTGTACAAGGGCTAACATCAACAAGGCATTTTCCTCCACAGAACTGCTGCTCACTGGATATTTTTTCTCTTTTTCTGACCGTTCTCTGTAAACTCTAGAGATGGTTGTACGTGAAAATCCCAGTAGATCAGCAGTTTTTGAAATATTTTAGATCAGCATATCTGGCACCAACAACCATGCCATATTCAAAGTCACTTCTATCCCATTTCTTCCCCATTCTGATGCTCAGTTTGAACTTCGGCAAGTCGTTTTCATCATGTCTAGATGGCTAAATGCATTGAGTTGCTGCCATGTGATTTGGCTGATTAGCAATTTGTGTTACCAACCAATTGAACAGGTGTACCTAATAAAGTGGCCGGTGAGTGTATGTCCTACTGGTCCTGTGATCGCATTTTGGATAAATTGTACTTGGAACGTTTCTGTAATTCTGGACTTACATTTTTACTGGCACCGGATTCAAATTGTGTACCCACTTGTACAATATTTCTAATTCAATAAATCTATTTTATATAAAAAAAAAATCTTTCCTCTTCTCGACCAGTACAGAAACCCCAACCATGAGCCTCTGAAATTAAATGGTGTGTATGGGGTGATGGAAACCTAATATACAGGAGAGCTGAAGGTAGATTTAGCAGAGGTTAGCATAGGCCCAACTCCGGGAAGGTTAAAAATGGTCCCTTGCAGTGGGGATCTGCATGCACTATAAGGTTTAATTTAATTTAGGGCTGTGTAAATGAAAGATTAATTCCTCGATTCAATTTTTTGATCAATCAAAATTCTTTTGATTGGGACTCGCCTCTCCGTCGGTTTCCGAGTCTTCGGGGAGTTCCGTCAGATCCGGTGACGTCACGAACATCAACGTCACTGGACTCCTCCCCCCTTCCCCAAGTGCCTCTACTAACAAAGGAAAGGGGGGAGGAGTCCGGTGACATCGAAGTTCTGATTGCACTGAACGCGTACGGGGGGGGGGGGGGGGAAGCTACGCATGACGTCACCCGCTGCTGCCCTACGGAACTAACACGATTGTCGGCTTTACATGCTGTGTTTTTATCATCTTTATGTGAGTAGTTTGTGTTTTGAATACAAAAATTAAATCTTATACTTAAGCGGTGAGCACTTAGATCTTTTATTTCTACCCATGACCTTCGTCCTTGCTGAGATCTAAGGAGGCGTTGGAGAAGTTTATGGTCTGTGTTAACCCTTTTGATACCCGCTTGCATCACCACCTGTTTGCACAGGGGTCCATGCCATAAGGGGAGAGTGATTAGTTAGACCGGAGGTGGAGGGATTGTCGCACTACTGTGGGGGAAAAAAAAAGACTTGCGTCAGTGCTACAGTTTGAATTTACAACATATTTGTGTGGACTGTGAAGTTAAGTCATGGATTGTGGAAACTAACTAGTGTCGAGTGATTGTATATAGTGTATACCACATTTACCGCTGACTAATGCAGAGTTGCAATGCAAGGAGATCAGATAAAAGTAGTTGGATCTGTATGTGCCTTTATAATCAAAATTAGTCGATTTTAATTGATTAAAAAAAACGATTAATGCAACACGAAAATTTTAATCAGTAACAACCCTAGTTTAATTGCTTTTTTAGGTTTAGGGATCATAGAAAAGATCTACTTACTGGATTCTCCATACTGGACATGTGCACTGACAAAAAATTAGTTCATTTTCGTATTAGTTTGATTTTTTTTTCGGAAATGCGAAAATTCTGAACTTTCATGAATTTTCACATTTTGATTTTTTTCGGATTTCCGAGTTTTCGATTTTTCGGATTTACGAACTTAGGATTTTCTGAATTTCGGATTTTCGGAACTCCGAATTTTCGGAAATTCAAATATTTTAGACTTTCAAATCTTTGAATTTCTGAAAAAAAGGAAAATCAGTTAAATAACTAACTATTAAATTAACGAGTACGAATTTATCCGAAGTACAAATATCTGAAATAACAAATGCCGCATCTAAACAAATGGAAGGGAACAAATTAATAATAATAATAATAATAATAAGGTTTTATTATTAGATTGTTCCGTTCCATTTGTTTAGATGTGGCATTCGTTATTTCAGATAATTCGTAACTTTGGATAAATTTGTACTTGTTACGTTCACTAACAGACAAATTTGAAAGGGAATTCCAATACCTATAATTTTCTTTCTTTTTTTTTTCTGATTTTCGAACTTCTGAAAATTCGGAAATTCGCACATTTTTCAATTCAGAATTTTCTCAAATTTGACAAATTCGGAAATTCGGAATTAACGAGTTTGTCTAAATTCGTTTAAAAAATGAATTTGGAACTAAACGAATTGCACATGTCTACTCCATACTGCTAAACCAGCCCCTGCAGTGTCTTCTCCCCCATGCTCCCCCAATCCATACTCCAGCACTGGATTTGATGTTGCAGAGGGACAGCCCACCACCCAAGCACCGCAGAGCGCCATCTACTGGGGGAGTGGAGGATCAGGTAATTTTAACCGATCAGCCCCGGAAGATTTTACCCCATTCCTGACCAGAGCACTGCGTCAATTTAACTGACAATTTTGTGGTCGTGCGACGTTGCAACCAAACAAAAGGGACATCCTTTTTTTCCCCACAAATAGAGCTTTCTTTTGGTGGTATTTGATCACCTTTTGCGTTTTTTAATTTTTTTACGCTATAAACAAAAAAGGGTGACAATTTTGAAAAAAAAAAGTAATATATATTTTTACTTTTTGCTAATAATAAATCTAAAAAAATGTCAATAAGCGTAAATTGATTGGTTTGCGCAAAAGTTATAGCGTCTACACAATAAGGGATAGATTTATAGCATTTTTATATTATTATTTTTTTCTTTTGTAGTAGTAATGGCGACTTGGGATTTTAAAAAAATATATATAACTTTTTTTTTCTTTTTTTTTTAATCGTGACTGCGACATTATGCGGACACATCGGAACACTTTTGACACTAATTTGGGACCTAGGGAGTGATTCTAACTGTGGGGCGGGGATGGGCTTCCACTCACATGACTGCTCCTTGTCATCGGGAGTAGTGATCGCTGTGATCTGTCATGTCATAAGGCCGAACGGGGACATGCCTTGTTAACATAGGCCTCAACCTTTTCGCCAGTCTCCCGCCAGCTGTATCATGGAGCCGCAGAACATCGAGTCCGTGGGTCCCGCGGGCACGGTACGACGTACACGGCGGGCTAGCCCCGCCAACTAAAGGGGACGTAAAGCTACGCCCATTTGCCCACCCACACCCATTGTGCCGATGTATATCGGTGTGCAGTGGTCGTCAAAGTGCTTTTACTGCCCCCTAGACTAAACAGTTTTTGGGATTTGAAGCAGAACTAAACACATCAATGTATCTATTTACCATAGACACTTACATTCAAGGCATGTCACAGTTACTTTTGCTCTCAACTAAACTGTGAAGCCAACAGAAGGCTGGTGTCACAATATGGTAGGTGTGTGTGTGTGTGTGTGTGTGTGTGTGTGTGTTTTAAAATATATACATACACACTGGCTGCATGCCACTAACTAACCTGCCTAATCTAGCTCAAGTTCTCTGTCTCCTCCACGTATCGCACTACATACGGCCACCGTGTAAGCAGCCTTGTATAGCGTGGGGCATGGACTTAGCCCTCTGAGCTATGATTGGCCAAAGGCACCTTGCCTTTGGCTAATCGTGGCTGTCGCAGCAGATCGCACAGTGATTGGCCAAAGTATGCAGGTCAGGCACATATACGTTGGCCATTCAGCAGCTGTCAATGCAGTGCATTATGGGGCGCTCTGCGGTGCTCGAATTTTGCTGCGAACGCCCCATATGTTCGGTTTATTTGCGGACAAATGAACACCTGATGTTCATGTTGAACTTGCGTTCGATTAGAACATCGGGACCATGCCTATTAAGCACTGTCATAAAGTTTAAATGTGAATATCTGCTTATTTGTGTAGAAAGGGGTGACTTGGGGACAGTCCGGCTAGTGAGGAAAGAGCTAGATGATGCTGAATGTCTGTCTTCTAGCTAGGAAGTGATACTCTGACTATGAATCAATAATAATAATAATAATAAGTATATTAAGTCTGTATTGACCACATTTACAGTGTACCCAACTGTATGATGGGGCATGCACAGTGCTCGGATCTGTAACATGGTGCATGCGCAGTGCAATGTACCCTCACGGTATCTGGAAGCAGGGCGGTGGGTAAGGCATCACTGGTCCTCCTGTATGGGGCCCAGGCAAGCAGGGGGTATCAAATGTGGGCAGGAAAGGTGATTGGCGCGGAGGGGGGTGGTTGTCGGGGGGCAGCTGAAATTATTGGTACTCACCGATTAAAAAAAAAATATAGTATTGGTGCAACCTTAATCAGGGCTGGTGCAAGCATTTTTGACACCCTAGGTGAAACCTCATTTTGCCGCCCCTCCCTTGCTCCACCCCTAACTACACCCCTTTGCCCTGCCCATGTGTACCCCACCTTTTTAATTAAGTGCCCATCAAAAGCAGGCTCACCAGTGCGCCCGTTAAAAGCAGCCTCACTAGCGTGCCCATCGACGGCAGCCTCACCAGCACCCATCAATGAATGTTTGCTTACTTCCATTTCATGGGCGCGCTGGTGTGGTTGCTGTCGATGGGCGCGCTGGTAAGGATACTGACACAGTCCTCTGCTGAGCCTCTGACACTGTGCGACCGGAGCAGAGCCTGCTGATGCTCACCAGCACCCATCAATGAATGTTTGCTTACTTCCATTTCATGGGCGCGCTGGTGAGGCTGCTGTTGATGGGCGCGCTGGTAAGGATACTGACACAGTCCTCTGCCGAGCCTCTGACACTGTGTGCGACCGGAGCGGAGCCTGCTGATGCTGAGACTTAGTTGCTTGCTGCAGAGAGAGAGTAGGCAAACCAATGGCCGGATGCCCTAGGCAGCAGTGTGCCCTAGGTCGCTGCCTTGTTTGCCTAGTCTTGGCATCGGCCCTGACTAATAATGATGATGATAAAAAAACATCTGACATAAATGTGGGATGTATAATGCTGCAGTGCATATTGCACAGTACAGATCAGGTTGTGTGTTGTTGGTGTATGGCAATCCACCTTCATAGTATATAAATGGTACATTCAGCCCCTCATCTGCTGCTGGAATGACTCATATGTTGGCGTTCTTTGTAAAGGCAAATCCTGAACAACACAACTCTGCAAGCACACGGCTCTGCCTGTCATTCCTATCGCTCTGTGTTGTGCGAATCCTCAGTGCCAGGCCTGGAGAAAAACAACATTTGGCGTTCCAGTTCCACATCTACAGCCAACATCCAGATCAAACGCCAGGATGGATTTCGTTGTTAAAGCCAAACTCCTGGCAAAGCTGCTCAACTGATAGACATATATGGGTCTTGCCTGCCCAAAACGTGTTATTCTGCTCAGCCAGTTTTGTGATTGAGGCACCCCTGCCAGAGAGAACAGCCAGAACCTGCACCTTTTGAGACATCCTTGCAGAGTAAATGTCAAAAAACAAATTCCCAGCTCACTTGCCAGCCTACAACAAACCAAATTGATCCTATTTAACAGCTTACGTTAAAAACAAGGGGTTTAGTTTGCACACATTTGCAAATATAAACACTATATTGCCGAAAGTATTGGGACACCTGCCTTTATACGCACATTAACTTTAATGGCGTCCCAGTCTTGGTCCGTAGAGTTCAATATTGAGTTGGCCCACCCTTTGCAGCTATAACGGCTTCACCTCTTCTGGGAAGGCCGTCCACAAGGTTTAGGAGTGCGTCTATGGGAATGTTTGACCATTCTTCCAGAAGAGCATTTGTGTGGTCAGGTACTGATGTAGGATGAGAAGGCCTGGCTCGCAGTCTCTGCTCTAATTCATCCTAAACGTGTTCTATCGGGTTGAGGTCAGAACTTCCTCCACCCCAAACGCACTCAGCCTTTATTTGACGAAGGGGGGATTGTGGTTTCGGATTGTTTTTCAGGGGTTGGTCTTGGCCCCTTAGTTCTAGTGAAGGTGTCAGCATACCAAGACATTTTGGACAATTTGCTCCCAACTTTATTGGAACAATTTTGGGGATGGCCCCTTCCTGTTCCAACACGACTGCACACCAGTGCACAAAGCAAGGTCCCTAAGGCTGCTTTCACCCTGGGGCGGTATTCAGGCGTTACAGCGCTAAAAATAGCGCCTGAAAAAACGGCCCCTTTCCCTCCAGTGTGAAAGCCGGAGGGCTTTCACACTGGAGCGATGCGCTGGCAGGACGGTGAAAAAAGTCCTGCTAGCCGCATCTTTGGAGCGGTGAAGGAGCGGTGTATTCACCGCTCCTATACCGCTCCTACCCATTGAAATCAATGGGACAACGGCGCTTTGCGGGCGGGTTTAACCCTTTTTCGGCCGCTAGCGGGGGTTAAAACCACCCCGCTAGCGCCCGCAGACCGCCGCTAAAACGACGGTAAAGCGCCGCTAAAAATAGCGGCACTTTACCGCCGACGCCGCTCCCGCCCCAGTGTGAAAGCAGCCTAAAGACACGGATGAGCAAGTTTGGGGTGGAGGAACTTGATTGACGTCAGGACTCCAGATCTTTAGTTACCGACGGCTAAAGGAAGCTTCCAATCTCTACTTGTGATTTGGAAGCTTTCTGATCCTGTGAATGCTGTGAGCCAATCACAGCGGTCAATTGATCGGAAACCCCACCTCCCAACATAAGAAACCTCTTAAAGGGCCAGGAGGTGCTGGCGTTGAGAGGTTAAAAAATGTTATTAGCATGTTAATGAGGAGAGAAAAGGAGGCACCAGGAGAGGGAAAATATAAATCAGATTAAACTTCAGCTGATTTTATTGTGATAATAAATCATATTTCTGGCCCTATGGGAGAACCACAGAGACCCAGTGATGAAATCTCTGGGCCTAAAATAAGGTTTGCAATAACAGAAATATTTCATATTAAAAATGTAATTTGCTTATTGATGGGGGTAGGGGTGCTACCTTTTATTCAAGTCAAACCTGAGCGCCTTAGTGGCGTATGTGTGTGTGTATGTGTGTGTGTGTGTATGTGTGTGTGTGTGTGTGTGTATGTATGTATGTATATATATATTATATATGTGTGTGTATAATGTTCTCTCAAACTTATATAAAAGGAAAGACACTGCGCTAATACAAAAATGTATCTAGTGAATGGTAGATTTACATGAAAACAAACAAAAAATGAAAAAACACCTGTGAATAAACACACAAACAAACCAAGTTTAAGGCTGGGTTCACACTGCTGTGATGCGGGAACGCTGCGAATCCACTGCGGGTTCCCGCATCGCATGCCTCCTGGCGGCAGTTCACACTGCCCTATGCGAACTGCTGGGAGTGTCAGTGAAAGTTAATGACACCTCCAAATCAGTTCGCATATCGCAGTGCGATCTGCAAACTCAGACAGGAATCGGATCGCATGGTGTGAACACCCATGCGATCTGATTCTGCTGCGGACCAAAAAAAGGGTCCCGTGCGAGTTTGGGCGGATGCGATGCAAATTCAGCCATACTATCTGTATGGCTGAAATCGCATTGCACAGAGATCGGATGTGATTTGCACTGCAGTGCGGTGCGAATCACATCCGATCTCATACACCACAGCAGTGTGAACCCAGCCTTAAGCAAAATAGATGAGTGCAACGCTAAGACCCCTTTCACACCACACCGCCCTTTGCGTCGGCGGTAAAACGCCGCTATTTTTAGCGGCGTTTTACCGCCGGATTTGCGGCGCATTTCGGCCGCTAGTGGGGCGCTTTTACCCCCCCGCTAGTGGCCGTGAAAGGGTTAAAACCGCCGGCAATACGCCGCAATAGCGGCGTTTTGCCGGCGGCATTACAGCGCTGCCCCATTGATTTCAATGGGGAGCAGCGGTGGAGGAGCGGTAAACATACCGCTCCTTCACCGCTCCAAAGAAGCTGCTTGCAGGACGTCAGAAAAAACTGCATCGCTGTAGTGTGAAAGCCCTGGTGGGTTTCACACTACAAACAATGGTGCAGCTTTTTTAGGGCGGATTGCAAACGCTATTTCTAACGCTATAGTGCCTGCAAAACGCCCTGGTGTGAAAGGGGTGTAAAAGGCACCTATATAAAATAAGTGTATGTGTACAAAAAATTTATGAAAAATAATAAACAATAGTCCACTAGAGTCCAAATGGGATGTTGACAGTCGTGAATCCAGTCCACCAAAACTTCGAAATGGAATGTTTCCCATCGTGAAACTCCTTAAATTCTCCGATGGCATTCATGAAATCCCAGCCGTCACAGGCCACAGAAACTTTTGGAATCGGATTATAAAGTAATTATTGAAGGTGGGTACTCTTACCGGATAGGTTGGACACATCCACCGTATAGTAGTGTGTCATAAAAGCTTGTAGGGGGCTCCGATAGCACAAACCCAGGTGTAGCCAGCCGGATGGTAGTTCACATCAGAGTGCCTTTTTTTTTTTTTTTTTTTTTTTTATACACCACTTTATGCAGCTTCTTCCCACCTACACTATATTGTCAAAAGTATTGGGACATCTACCTTTGCACCAGGGATATGTAATTAGCAGACCTCCAGCTGTTGCAGAACTACAATTCCCATGAGGCATAGCAAGACTCTTAGAACCACAAGCATGACACCCAGAAGCTGAGGCATGATGGGTCTTGTAGTTTTGCAACAGCTGGAGGTCCCCTAATTGCATATCCCTGCTTTACATGAACATGAACTTTAATGGCATCCCAATCTTAGTCCGTAGGGTTCAATATTGAGTTGGCTCCGCCCTCTGCAGCTATAACAGCTTCAACTCTCCTGGGAAGGCCGTCCACAAGGTATAGGAGTGTGTCTATGGGAGTGCATAAACAAGGTCCATTAAGACCTGGATGAGCGAGTTTGGGGTGGAGAAACTTGACTTGCCTTCACAGAGCCCTGACCTTCACCCCATAGAATACCTTTGTGATGAATTGGAGCAGATTGCGAGCCAGGCTTTCTCGTCCAACATCAGTGTCTGCGCTTCTGGAAGAATGGTCAAACATTCCCATAGACACCCTCCTAAACCTTGTGGACGGCCTTCCCAGAAGGGTTGAAGCTGTTATAGCTGCAGAGGGTGGGCCAACTTAATATTGAACCCTACGGACTTATGCTGGCTATACATTATACTGAAAATCAGCCAAAATTCTGTCATTTTTCATTTTTCGGCTAGTTACTGGACACAAAATTGATAATCATTGGGACATTTTTGAGCTGAAAAAAGTTGGCATCTAGTAAAAAAAAAAAAGAAAAAAAAAAAAGAAAACTCACTTCCCTTTGAAAATTTTACTAAACCCACACCAGTAAAATCAGTCTGTATATGCAGTAAAGCAAACTTGTTATACTCGCTGTGGAACCTAAGGGGTTAATCATCTGCCCTGGTGTAAAAAGGCTGATCCTGTCTTCTCTGGTCCTCCCCTTCTTCCACAGTCCCCAGTCCATCTCCTGATAGTACAGAGACTTTGGAGGCACTCTGCACATGCTCAGTTTGTTTTTTTTAATTTTATTTTTTTCTTTGGAGGGGGCATGTGATCATCACAGGGCCAAACAGCACTGTCCAGATAGAAGGTCAGGGGTCCTCCATCCTCACAGGACAGTCGGAGTAGAATTTTTAAACTCCTCCTACAAGCTTTATCCAGACACTGGTAGAAGTCACAAGACTACTATATACTGCTGATGAGAAAATGTTTATATTTACTAAAATAATTGCATTTGCATGTTCTGTGTACTGTGAGAGACCTGATATAGTGAATGCAGGGTCCTGGGTTTAGTTTTAACTACAGTGATTATTGACCTGGACCAAGCATGGAGCCAGTAAAGAGCTGAGCATGAGGATGCTTGTTGCAGGACGGGGGCTCACTTAGTAACGAACACGGGGTGAAGATGACATATCTCTAAAGCTAGCACCTTCAAGAACTGCACCCCCTGTTCTGTCCCACCTAGATGTATTGTCTGTCGTATTGATCTGTATTGGGTTACGATTGTTCTGATGTGTCCATAAACAAAAGAAAAAGAAATCCGCATCCAATTCGCATAAATGTGAACCCAGCCGAAATGCTTAAAAAATTGAAATAAACAAACAAAATCTGCAGTAAAATAATAGCTTTGAATTGCAGGCGAGTGACGGAAAGGGCAAGGCATACTACAAATGCCTTGTGTACTTTGATATTAAAAAAAAGATGGTGGGGGGCATGTGTAGCACACCCAGTGTCTACAATTTGTTAAATAAATTGTATTGAAGCTGTCAAATTATTTCCCAATTTTGACTTCATATTCAATCCAATTTCTGATGGTACGACGAACTCCTAGGTGGAAGAAGGCTTTGTTTTTGGTGATTACTTGCATTGCGATCATATTTGAGATTTCCAGTGAATAGAAAATGGTTGAATGCGACCAGGGCTGGTGCAAGGATTTTTGACACCCTAGACCAGTGATGGCGAACCTTGGCACCCCAGATGTTTTGGAACTACATTTCCCATGATGCTTCACTACACTGCAGAATGTATGAGCATCATGGGAAATGTAGTTCCAAAACATCTGGGGTGCCAAGGTTCACCATCACTGCCCTAGACGAAACCTAATTTTGCCACCCCCCCTTGGCTCCACCCTTGACTCCACCCCCTTTCCTCTGCCCATGTATAACCCACCTTTTTTAATGAAGCGCCCATCAAATGCAGCCTCTCCAGTGCCCCCATCAAATGCAGCCTCTCCAGAGCCCCCATCAAATGCAGCCTCTCCAGCGCCCCCCCCCCATCAGATGCAGCCTCTCCAGCGCCCCCCCCCATCAGATGCAGGCTCTCCAGCGCCCTCCCCCCATCAGATGCAGGCTCTCCAGCGCCCTCCCCCCATCAGATGCAGGCTCTCCAGCGCCCTCCCCCCATCAGATGCAGGCTCTCCAGCGCCCTCCCCCCATCAGATGCAGGCTCTCCAGCGCCCTCCCCCCATCAGATGCAGGCTCTCCAGCGCCCTCCCCCCATCAGATGCAGGCTCTCCAGCGCCCTCCCCCCATCAGATGCAGGCTCTCCCCCCTCCCCCCATCAGATGCAGGCTCTCCCCCCCCCCCCATCAGATGCAGGCTCTCCCCCCCCCCCATCAGATGCAGGCTCTCCAGCGCCCCCCCCATCAGATGCAGGCTCTCCAGCGCCCCCCCATCAGATGCAGGCTCTCCAGCGCCCCCCCATCAGATGCAGCCTCTCCAGCGCCCCCCCCCATCAGATGCAGCCTCTCCAGCGCCCCCCCCATCAGATGCAGCCTCTCCAGCGCCCCCCCATCAGATGCAGCCTCTCCAGCGCCCCCCCATCAGATGCAGGCTCTCCAGCGCCCCCCCATCAGATGCAGGCTCTCCAGCGCCCCCCATCAGATGCAGCCTCTCCAGCGCCCCCCCCCCCCTCAGATGCAGCCTCTCCAGCGCCCCCCCCCCCTCAGATGCAGCCTCTCCAGCGCCCCCCCCTCAGATGCAGCCTCTCCAGCGCCCCCCCCTCAGATGCAGCCTCTCCAGCGCCCCCCCCCCTCAGATGCAGCCTCTCCAGCGCCCCTCAATGAACGTTTGCTTGCTTCCATTCGTTCGGGAGTCAAGACACAGACACAGTCCTCCGCCGCCAATGCTCCTCTGATACTAGGTGCGACCGGAGCGGCAGCTGCCTGCTGATGCTGAGACTTGGTTGCTTGCTGCAGAGAGAAGAGAGTAGGAACACCAGTGGCCGGGCGCCCTAGGCAGCAGAACACCCTAGGCAGCTGCTTAGTTTGCCTAATGGTAGCACCGCCCCTGAATGTGACTGAAAATTGCCAGGCCTAAGGCCAGCTTTTCACATTATCGCCATCAATGGGTCATTTGACTCAGAAACTTGCACTGTGAGAAGGAGCACAGGCCCGGACTGGCCATAGTGCACACTGGCCGCCGGGCCGCATGTCCTAACAAGAGTGGCCTGTTGATGACTGGGCCGCACAGCGGGAGGTAAGTGCCGACTACAGTCCAGACAGGGCTAACAGAGACTGTGGTCACCACTATGTGGACATGCCTGTGTCTCCTCTCCCGGCCCTCCTGCCCCACCGACGATGTCTTCCTATCGGCAGAGTAGGGGGTGGAGGAGCTGGAGATCTGCACAGAGAGCGGCAGTCTTTTCATATTAACAAACTGGTAATCATCTGATTGTTCATTTGATCCAGATCTGGAGAGGAGACGCAGGCTGAATCCTGCCACTGCCCTGCTAAAGGTAGGAATGTGCAGGGGAGGCAGAGAGCAAAAGGGGGAACTGTGATTGGAGAGAAAAGGGGAGGGGGGCATGACTTCTAGAGGCACTGGGCACTGTGAAGGGGAGCAGTGATTGCTAGGGGCACTGTAATGTAAAGGGGAGCAGTGATTGCTAGGGGCACTGTAATGTAAAGGGGCACTGTGATATGTAATCATTGCAGTGCAGTCCTCTTTTTATATCAGCGTCTCTTTACATTAAAGTGTGGAGGACTGACTCCATGACTATCCTGTCACCAGCTGGCCCCATGACTGCCTACCTCCCCAGTCCCTGGAAAAATTGGCTGCTTAGTCTAAAATGCCCAGGCCTATTTTTTTTTGTCCTAGTCTGTTCCTGGTAGAGTACAACCATTGTGTAACTCTGCAAAGAGCGCAGATATGGTTGCCTTCTTGTACAAATAGTGTGACCTATTTAGACACAACATTTTTATAATATCTTACTGATGGAGTATTTGTTTCTATTTTTTTATTAATTTTTTTTGAAGTTGGGTTCTTACTTCCCTTTCAGAATGTGAGGCTGCACACCACTTCCTCAAACTGCACAACTGGCCTTCCGGAAGTTTTCATGGGAACGCCAACTAGAGTTGTCACAACAAGTGGTCGAAATTACGTGAAACCAGTTGCCCGGATGTTCCACTTTAACTCAATTCAAATGTGAAATTTAAAGTGTAACTCTAGACCAGGGGTCTCTAAACTTTTCAGTACAAGGGCCACACTGTACATTTTACAAATATTATTCGGGAAATATCCGTTTTTTATAACCTAAAAAAAAAAAAAAAAAAAATAAAAAAAAAAAAAGAATTTCAGTGAGCCATGGTTCACATTGGAGCAATTTATTTTTTATTTTTTTTGCATCGCATGCCAAATTGCCGGCAATGGCACCGTCCAAATCGGTGCGACGCCGCGTTTGTGGCGCCACGCCGGATCCCAAAAGTAGATCCTGTACTACTTTTTGGAGACTTCAGGGTGCGATTTCCATTGACATCTGTGCAGCAACCCGTACAGATGTCTCTGAAATCGCCCCCGAAGTCGAGACTGACATGAGGGAATGAAATCATGTGAGTATTTCATTCCCGCTGTCAGTGTGAACCAGGGCTAAAACAAAGCAAAGAAATTGAGGGGAAAAAAAAAAGTCCTTTAGATTCTCCCCCCCCCCCCCCCTTACATCAGAGTCCCCATCAAAGCCCCCTTATATCAGAGTCCTCAGAAGAGTACCTATCACAGCTCCCTTACATCAGAGTCTCTCCTAAATTGAGTCCCCGTAAGTCATCCCCTAAAAAAAAAAAATAAAAAAAAAAAAAAGTCCCTATGACAGTCCCCATAAGAGACCATCTTACAGGGGTTGTATAGAATCATGCAGCGGGCTAGGATCGGCTTACGGGCCATAGTTTGGAGATCCTGCTCTGGACTGAAGCCGCGTACACACAATCGGAATTCCGTCCAGAAAAGGCCGATGAGAGCTTTTCATCGGAAAATGTGACCGTGTGTACGCTCCATCGGAATTTAGCTGTCCGAATTTCCGCCAGCCAAAAATTGATAGCATGTTCTCAATTTTCCAGAAGGAAAAACTTTCTATCGGAAATTCCGATCGTGTGCATGCAATTCCGACACGCCAAAAAATCACGCATGCTCAGATTCAACTACGAGACGGAAGCTATTGGCTACTGGCTATTGAACTTCCTTTTTCTAGTCCCGTCGTACGTGTTCTACGTCACCGCGTTATAAACTATCGGAATTTGATGTGAACGTGTGTAGGCAAGACAGCTTGAGCCGAATTCCGTCGGGAAAACCATCAGAGCTTTTTCTGGCATTAAAGGCACGTGATATCACAAACTTAAAATAATAATCTAAAAAATCATATTAAAGCGGGACTCCGCGTTTTTTTTTTTTTAAAAGCCAGCAGCTACAAATACTGCAGCTGCTGACTTTTAAAATAGTGACACTTACCTGTCCAGCGCGCCCGCGATGTCGGCACCCGAAGCCGATCTGTAGATCGTTTCTCGGGTGCTGCTGCCGCCATCTTGGGTATGGGAATCAGGAAATGGAGCCTTTCGGCTTCATTTCCCGGTTCCCTACTGCGCATGCGCGAGCCGCGCTGCGCAATAAGGACGGTCCCCGCTGCCTCTGGGATCTGTGTGTTTTCCCAGCAGGCAGCGGGGCACTTGCGGAAAGGGGCGGGCACTTGCGGAAAGGGGTGTAATCTACGCCCCTTTCCGCAGAGAGCTATCCCGGAAGTGGGTGCAGTTACCTGGATTATCCAGGTAACTGCACCCCCCTCCCCCCTGAAAGGTGCCAATTGTGGCGCCGGAGGGGGGGAGGATTCCAATGAGCGGAAGGTCCATTTTAGGGTGGACCTCCGCTTTAAATTCCTATTATTTTAATGTGTGCTTTAAAAACAATTGGCAATTAGCGTAGTGATAGTGACTTTGAAAGAAAGAGGAAAAAAAAAAGGAAGTATATATAATTCCAATCAATATACGTGCATATAAATATAAATTTACACAACCAAAATTTGTGCACAAGTTAGCACATATCAGTGATGGCGAACCTTGGCACCCCAGATGTTTTCAAACTACATTTGCCATGATGCTGTTGCACTCTTCAGTATGGTTGAGCATCATGGGACATGTAGTTCCAAAACATCTGGGGTGCCAAGGTTCACCATCACTGGCATATAACATAAATGTGAAGCTGTCTACTGAACATCCAGTTTACATGCAATAAGTACTAATGGTGCTAAAATAAAAGTTTTGTGCAGAAAAGGTATAACCACTTTCAGCCCCCCGGACCATTTTGCTGGCCAAAGACCAGACCACTTTTTGCGATTTGGCACTGCGCCGATTTAACTGACAATTGCGCGGTCGTGCGACGTGGCTCCCAAACAAAATCGACGTCCTTTTTTGCCCACAAATAGAGCTTTCTTTTGGTGGTATTTGATCACCCCTGCAGTTTTAATTTTTTGCGCTATAAACAAAAATATAGCGTCAATTTTGAAGAAAAGCGCATTATTTTTTACTTTTTTGTTATAACAAATATCCCCCAAAAATATATAAACATTTTTATTTCCTCAGTTTAAGCCGATACGTATTCTTCTACATATTTTTGGTAAAAAAAAACGCAATAAGCGATTGATTGGTTTGCGCAAAAGTTATAGCGTTTACAAAATAGGGGATAGTTTTATGGCATTTTTATTAATAATTTTTTTTTTATATATATAAATGCAGTGATTCCTGTGTAAATGACACTGGCAGTGAAGGGGTTAACCAGTGGGTGGCAGTGTAGGGGTTAAGTGTTCCTAGGGGTGTGTTACTAACTGTTGGGGGCTGGGCTTTCTTTTAGTGAACACTGATCTCTGCTCCAATCACATGGAGCAGAGATTAGCATCACTAGTTGCTAGGCAGAACGGTGAGATGCTGTTTACAACGGCATTTCCTCATTCAGCCGCCCCGTGAGATGATTGCGGGTATGCCCGTGGCGATCGAGTCAGGGGGACCCGCGACCGGACTCACGGGGGTCCCGGCCGGCATGTGAGCGCGCCCGCGGCGGCAGGGTGGCATTAGAGATTGGACGTACCTGTACGCCAATATGCCTGCCCGTGCCATTCTGCCGACGTACATCGGCGTGCGCTGGTCGGGAACCGGTTAAAAAACTCCCCCGGTGCGTATTTCCAGAGTGGAGTAATGATATTGCCCTCACCAGATACCCTGCCCCTGCAGGGGTGGACTTGCTTTCAGTGTGAGCCCCTGTGTCGCTGCCTGATGTCTCTCTGGGAGGTTCTTTTTTCCGTTGGAAATACCTCATTCAAGTTTTCAATGAAAGAGAATATCCATAGTGTAAAAAGCTTCCACAATGTGACAGCGGCGGAGCTGCGAGACCCCACCAACAAGATGGATGCGGCGGACTACAGGGGACAGCGGCGACTTCACTGGCTCCTGTGTCAGGTAAGTGACACATAATGGACTACTATGCGATGCGATGCATAGTAGTCCATTATGCTTTGCCTTTGCAGGGAATGAAAGAGGAAGTAAACTCATCAGGGTTTACTTCCTCTTTAACACTGTATTAAAAATGCCAATGAATTGAAACAGCCGCCAGCCGCTACAGCTTGTGAAGGAGAGTGTGCGTCCTATGGCCACGCTCCAACGCGTTTCATCAGCACGACGTCATCTGGAGCGGCCATATTGGTGCACCTCCGTTTTTTATGTAGGGTGCAGTGCTCTACCGCGCATGCGCGGGACAAAAAGCGCCATTTTAACTAAGGGAATGCCAATATTCTTTACTTCGCAAACAGACGGAAGTGTAAGCAGGTACCCGTTACGTGAACAAATAAAATGAATAGAGTAAATGCATGGAGCACTGCATCCCACATTGTAACTGTCATTACTGTCGTTGCTATTAAAAGGAACCCCCCTCCCCCGCGTTGAGGACTTGCATTAAGTCCCCTATCTGGCTGGGTTGATTCCTACAGTCAGTGACATGTAACAATTATTATATATAAACCAAAATTCATACAAATAAGATAAGTGCAATAAAATACAAAAATTGTTAAATAAAAACCCAATTGCAGTACAAATAAAGAAAAAGCTTTTACAACGTTAGATAAAAGAAAAAAGATAAGACTATAATAATAACGATAAAAAGTGGGATAATTAGATGAAAATAAAAATGAAAGCTTCCGGGTTATTTTAATCGGAGTTTATGACATGAAATCAGATCCTCAAAGGAGCCCATTGTGATGGAAGGTTTATAAAGGAGGCATAGTTTAAAGATGGGATATATTTAAATTCACCTTAACACTTTTTAGGTTGGTATGTTAACTAGTATTTTGCTCTTTATTTGTAAAATATGTAGTCATGTGCAGCAGTTATCTTGGGACCATGGAGTCATAATGAACAGACTACACGTGGTGTATATATAAAGTAAAATAAGAAAAAAATTTAAAATATTAAATCGTTTTTAAAAGGATTTCTTTACTTCTATATAACATTCGACCAATACCATCCAGGTTTAACTAATAAGGTGAATCCAAGGGGAAACTAATAGTACGAGTCCCTAATATGTATACATGTGAGATGGGGACCTTAGATTGTAAGCTCCTTGAGGTCAGAGACTGATGCGAAAATACAGTAAGTAAAGTGATGCGTAAATTGTCAATGATATAAATACTAATAATAATCTCACAGGGCTGCCATCAAATTCTTTCTATATAGTATAGCTTGATTTCCCCCCCCAGCCCTGGGTTTGAGAGGGACAGTTGTGCTCTAATAAGAAAACCACAGCAGTTTCCTAATTATGCCGAACTAGGTTGTAAGTTACAACCTAGTTAGGCCTAATTAGGAAACGAAGTAATCAAAAATAGGGAATGTTGGTGCTGCTTACAATGAATATTAAATCATGTATATATTGACCAACCGTGGTGGTTTGAAAATTGGTATATAGTAATATGTGTAAATGAAGATGAAAGTATGAATCCCTAGACCAAAAATATATATATATATATATATATATATATATATATATATATATATATATATATATATATATATATATATATATATATATATATATATATTATTAAAATGACGTCTAGTGACGAAACGCATAAGTGGGACTTGGTACATAGTCCTTTCCGGAATGTCCGGTTTTCTGTTTGTGGTCTGTGGAAAGCACAATTATGAAATCGGAGCAATTGTAGCCCTTTCTTATTTTTTGGGGGGCACCACATGTGGAGTCTTTTTTTTTTTTTTTTTTTTTTTTTTTTTTTTTTTGTCTGGGGAGGCTGCAGCTTCACTCATTCCTAAGCATAGAATTTTTTTGTTTAGTATACTAATTAGGAAACTGCTGTGGTTGTCTTGTTAGAGCGCAACTCTCAGACCTTGAGCCTCCAGAATGGAAAGTCTATTCCAATGACTTTTTCCCTCCACTCGGACTGTAATTCCAGCTTTACACTGCTAAAGACGTCCTGTCAGCCAAACTGGCTTTCCACAGAGTTTTATTTATTTTTATTTTTTTTAAATGTATTGGAGAAACCTGGGAGAACCGTAACTACTTCCCCCCCCCCCCCCCCCCCCCCCCGGTGCCCCGGTGCTTCTCTCACAACATTATTGAAGATATAATGCAAGCTTGCCAGATCTTCCCTGGTGGCCACAGTGGAGTCATTTCTGAGATAAAGCACGCTAGTGCTAGATGTGCTGATCGTGATCAAAACTATCCACATTTAACCACTTCCCTTCTGAAGAAATTATTAAAAAAAAAAATCTCACACTTGTCAAAAATCAACATTTTTGGCTAGAAAATGACTTGGCGTTGCTAAACCCACAACAGTAAAATCAGTCTGTATATGCAGCATAGCATACTTGTTACTTGTATAAGGGGTTCCACAGTGAGGTTAGGCACTGATGTGGATGAAAAGGCCTGGCTCGCAGTCTTGGCTCTTATTCATCCCAAAAGTGTTCTATTGGGTTGAAGTCAGGACTCTGTGCAGGCCAGTCATGTTCCTCCACCCCAAACTCACTTATCAGTGTCTCAGTGATTTATGGTGTGGGGTTTTTTTTTCAAGGGTTGGGCATGGCACCTTGGTATGGTATTGGTATTGGACATTTTGGATAATTTCATGCTCCCAACTTTCTGGCAACAGTTTGGGGAGGGCCCCTTTCGTTATCCAAAATGACTGCTCACCAGTTCACAAAGCAAGGTCCATAAAGATCTGGATGAGGGAGTTTGGGGTGGAGAAACTTGACTGGCCTGCACAGAGCCCTGAACTAAAACCGTTAGAACACCTTTGGGCCGAAATAGAGCAGAGACTGCGAGCAAGGCCTTCTCATCCTACATCACAAATGTGTTTCTAGAAGAATGGTCAAATACTCCTAAACTTGTGGATAGAGTTGAAGCTGTTATAGCTGCAAAGGGTGGGCCAACTCAATATTGAACCCTATGGATTAAAACTGGGATGACATCAGGGGCCGCTGCCACCCCCTATTCATGTGTCCGTACCCTTTCAGGATGCCAGGCGCATGAATTACAGTGGCAGGGTTTTTATTTTATTTTTTATTTTTTTAAAAGCACAGAGGATCTAATAGGCTTCAAATTGGGGTGAGCTCCGGAGGCAGAGAGCGTACCATGCCTTTCCACCTTCGTGGCATCACACAACTGACGAATGAAGGTTTCATGGTCCCCGGTGATAGTCTGTTCCTTCTGAAGGGAATCGATGAGCAGCACACCCTCGGAATCCCAGATTCTCACCATCGCTTTGCCCGCTGGTGGAACACTCCGACCCATCTTTCGGGTAGCGGAGGAGGTGCGAATCTGCTATATGGACTGAGATTTGTCACAAACCTGGAACAAAATGTTTCGCTGGGTCTCTCCTAAACGGCTGCAGATTGTCCCTGGATGTCATGCGTCATGTGCGTTTTTGATCAGACATCAGCAATTGTGGGACCTACTGGGCAGAAACCTTGTGCATATTAAGGTTTTGGGTCAAGATGCGTTGGACAGTGTGTTTTTTATTTTTATTTTTTTTTTTTTTTTGTATATGCCTGGATGTCAATGCAGGGATATGGAAGCGGTGGTACTTTTGGGGGGTGGCAGCGGTGGATATCAGCGCAGGGATCTGCCATTACCTCATCATGGGCAGTGTTGGTTATCTTACTTTATAAAAGTAATTAGTTAAGTTACAAATTACTTCTCACAAAAAGTAATTGCGTTAGTAACTCAATTGCTACATTGGAAAAGTAATTAGTTACTCAGCAAAGTAACTGACTTTTTTTTTTTTTTTTTTTTATATTCTATAATGCAATTATTATGTTCTATAACATCTTTAATATCAGATGTTTATATTTACTGATTGAAGAATAAAAACACTATATACAGTATTTTAGAATATTTGGCATTTATTTGAACCCAAATGTTGAGGGGGGTGGCAGCAGTGGTACTTGAGGGGGGGTGGCAGTGGTGGGGGTGTACTTGGGAGGGGGGGGGCAGGGGTGGCAGCGGTGTTACGGGGGGGGGGGGTTGTGGTGGTGGCGATGTACTTGGGGCGGGGGTTTGGGGGGTGGAAGCGATGTTACTTTTGGGGGTGGCAGTGGTGGCAGCTGGGGTAGTTGGGGACTGGGGGGAGGTGTAATGGAGGGGCGGCAGCGGTGGTACTTTGGGGGTGTCAGCGGTGGTGTAATGGGGGGGGTGGAAGCAGTGGTACTTTGGGGGGTGGCAGTGGTGGTGTAGGTGTACTTGGGGAGGAGGGGGGTGGCGCCAGCGTGTTAGTTGGTGGGGGGGTGGCGGCAGCGGTGATGGTGCCATCCTCTCCCACCACCACCTGCCTCTTACTGATTCCATCCCCCACCACCACTGATCTCATCCCTACCGTATCTTTCCGCCCCCCCATCACCTCTGTTGTAGAAGTGATGGTGGGTGGGTAGGAATAGGATCAGTAAGAAGCAGAGGTGGTGGAGGACTTGGGATAGATCGATTGCACTGCAATTCTAATCAGTCACTTACTTGAAGGCCTCCAGGGATGCCTTTTGCTCATGGGGGGAGAGAGAGACCCTCCCTTTCACTTGATTGGTGTCAGCTGACTTGATTTTTTTGGTTTCCGCCCCGCCTCCCTACATTCTCTCACTCTCTGGATAGGTGGGGTGGGATGGGGCGGTCCAGACAGTCTCTCTGAGTCTCAGCCTCCTATCAGCTCAGCGGGTGAAAGCCCCCTTCCCCGTGGCGGAACAAGCGGCCACGGTGGGGCCTCCCGGACAGTAGATGTAATTGCGGTAACGCCGCCCAAGTAATGGGAACTGAGTTACCATGAGGGGAAGAATAATCGGTTAGATTACTCGTTACCCTCTAAAGTAACTGCGTTACGTAACTCCGTTTTATTTTAACTCCGTTACTTACATCACTGATCAGGGGCACGTTGATTGTTTTCTGTGGTCACATGTGCAGGTCTGCCAGGGCAGGTGGGGGGGTCATCTTCAAGGCTTGAATTCTGCTGCCCGCTTCTTAGCAGCGCTGTAGGATGGGGCATCCTCCCCCAACATAGCAAGCATATCCTCCCAGAGTCGGGGCCCTTCCAGGACAAATACATGATGACCACACATGTCTTTTAATTTCGTCATTTTCAACTCGAACACAGGGATTGCCAACTGTTTTTTTTTTTTTTTTTTCAAGGAGTCCACGGAAACGCGCATGCGCCATTTTCAGCACCGAACATCTGGAAGAGTGGCTTAGTGCGGTGATAAAGTAACGTGTCTGTGCGGTCGCTCCTTTTCACGTCCAGGCAGGGGCGGATCCAGAGTCTAATCTCGGGAGGGGCACTGCTATAAAATATGTTTTTTGGGGGGCAATTTATATGGGAAATGGCTGGTATTGGCGCTTCAATCATTACGGCACCATGGTTGTTATGGTGTCAGGATGATTGAAGCGCATTATTTCTATTAATACATTGTAATATAAAATTAAATGGTTCAACTCACCATAATGCAGAATCAGTGGGAGCCCTGAGGATGTCACTTGCCATGTCGCCTGCCACCAAATGTGGATTGTCACTTGTCACCAAATGCGGATTGTTACTTGCCACGTCACCTGCCACACATTGCGGATTGTCACTTGCCACGTAGCCTGCCACACATTGCAGATTGCCACTTGCCATGTCACCTGCCACACATTGCGGATTGTCACTTGCCACGTCGCCTGCCACCAGATGCGGATTGCCACGTAGCCTGCCACACATTGCGGATTGCCATTTGCCACGTCACCTGCCACACATTGCGGATTGTCACTTGCCAAGTTGCCTGACCCACATTGCGGATTGCCACTTGCCACGTCACCTGCCACACATTGGGGATTGTCACTTGCCACGTCACCTGCCACACATTGCGGATTGTGACTTGCCACGTCACCTGCCACACATTGCGGATTGTCACTTGCCACGTCGCCTGCCACCAGATGCGGATTGCCACGTAGCCTGCCACACATTGCGGATTGCCACTTGCCACGTCACCTGCCACACATTGCGGATTGTCACTTTCCAAGTTGCCTGACCCACGTTGCGGATTGCCACTTGCCACGTCACCTGCCACACATTGGGGATTGTCACTTGCCACGTCACCTGCCACACATTGCGGATTGTCACTTGCCACGTTGCCTGCCACACATTGCGGATTGTCACTTGCCACGTTGCCTGCCACACATTGCGGATCGCCACTTGCCACGTCACCTGCCACACATTGCGGATCGCCACTTGCCACGTCACCTGCCACACATTGCGGATTGTCACTTGCCACGTTGCCTGCCACACATTGCGGATTGCCACTTGCCACGTCACCTGCCACACATTGCGGATTGTCACTTGCCACGTTGCCTGCAACATATTGCGGATTGCCACGTAGCCTGCCACACATTGCGGATTGTCACTTGCCACGTCACCTGCCACACATTGCGGATTGTCACTTGCCACGTCAACTGCCACACATTACGGATTGTCACTTGCCACGTCACCTGCCACACATTGCGGATTGCCACTTGCCACGTAGTCTGCCACACATTGCGGATTGCCACTTGCCACGTAGCCTGCCACACATTGCGGATTGTCACCTACTGGTGGTCTTTTGTTGGGTCCCAGAGTGAACATAGGCAGCAGAGAGATGATGCAATCTCTCTGCTGCACACAGCTTCCTACACAGTGAGGGCGGAACTGAAGGGACGCAGGGCAGTGAGAGATGATGTCATCTCCCTGTTCCCCTGCCTGCTGGCTTCCTGATTGGCCAGCAGCCCTCCTAAGCCGCCCAGCTGCCCCCCCCCCTCACCCGGCCGCGATTGGACCCGCGGAACCGGCCGCGATTGGACCCGCGGAACCGGCCCGCGGGTACCCGCGGAACCGGCCGCGATTGGACCCGCGGAACCGGCCCGCGGGTACCCGCGGAACCGGCCGCGATTGGACCCGCGGAACCGGCCGCGATTGGACCCGCGGAACCGGCCGCGGGTACCCGCGGAACCGGCCGCGATTGGACCCGCGGAACCGGCCCGCGGATACCCGCGGAACCGGCCGCGATTGGACCCGCGGAACCGGCCGTTCTGTCATCAACTGGCGGTATTCTCGGAGGGGGCAATTGACCCGTTGCCCCCCCCCTGGATCCGCCCCTGCGTCCAGGTCGTGAGCTTTTGGGACGCTCATAGTATTAACTTCAAGTTAATTACTGCAACAACAAAAAAAACAGAAGACATGACAGATCCTCTTTAAAAAATATCGCACACATCCAAATTCTCAAGTCTTTTTATTTTTTTATTTTTTTCCTGTGTTTTTTTTTTGTTTTTTTTTCCGTTTATATGATCAGTAGTGGAACAACAATAATTGAGTTGATTGCTGTAACTCATTAACTGGCAGAGCAGATGTTATTTTGTGTTTCCTTTTTGCCACATTTGCATTTCTGAATAATCAGAGCTAAATATATGATCTCATTTAGCGTTGCATAGATTTTACTATTTAACAGTATGTAAATGGACATCTGCAGGGAGGGAAAGGTGGGGATCGAGGAATCGCGGTCTTAAGAAAAAAACGTGCAGATGTCAAACAAGACTGGCCTTGTGGGTAATGGTCAAGGCCATTAAATACCATTATAATATTGTATCTATTCTCATAGTAGCCAATCAAAATTCATATTTTTACTCCTTTTGTCTGTGGTAAACTGAAATATACTACTAATTATTATAGCAAATAAATAAGTGCCCCCCATACATTGTAAAGCGCTGAGTAAACTGTTGGCAATATATAAATCGTCAATAATAATAATAAAAAAGTTCCTCCAGTTTGGGGCAGTGTGTAGAGGGGGGCTTCGTGCTCTTTTCTACGTAAACAGAGAGAGAGATGCTGCCTTAGTACTAAAAGAATTGGTGGGGAGAGAACCCAAGGAGGTTTGTGTGTCCTCCCCTTTTTAGGGGAAGATGCGTAGATCAGAGTTAATGGCTCCAACCCTGGAATGGGAAAACGGGAAGGTACATAACTTGTATTTATAATAATGAATACTGCAATGCCCCCTCCTTCCACCTCATTGGCCAGTTTTAACAGAAACACATTTGTACGGGACTGTTTTCCAAATCTATGGAATGTTTGGAGCAGTCATTCTCCACAGGGGTTTCCATTAAACCCTAGGGTTCCTTCAGAGGTTGCTAAGGGGCTTCCTTGAGCTGTGGCTGATTAACCTTCCATTGAATGGCGCCTGCCTAGTTCCGGGTCCAACCGTTCAACTTCAATGTCAGTTTCGTGACACCAAATATCTTTTGGCTGTCTGTAAGAGTGGCATTTTGACCACCACTGAAAGTGAGTTATTCTTACCACTGGCCACCAATGTAAGGCGCATTTGTCCCACAGACCGCCAATGAATTGATTTTAGCAGGGGGTCCCCAAGGCCTTATTTCAAGGGTTCCTTTGGGCCAAAAATGTGAGGCTGGTTTAGAGGCTGCCGCAAACCATGTTTTTAAACATGGTTTGCGGCAGCAAACTATTGCTGTGGACTAATTTTATACTTCAAGTAAAGATGTTATCAGCAAAACTTGGCCTCTATTTAGTGAGATTTGGCAAGTGAGAAGTCTAAGCCCTTGTACACACGGTCCGAAACTGTTGCATACACACGGTCGGACTAAGTTGTCGGAAAATCCGATTGTATATAACGTGATGCCGTTATTTCGTTACGACGGGACTACATTCAGGCTAGTAGCCAATAGCTTTGGTCTAGGAATTTGATCTGAGCATGCGTGGCACTTTGTCCGTCGGAGTAGGCTACACATGATCGGAGTATGTCCGATCGGAGCATTTTGTTGGAAAATTTTACGGACAAGTTGGAAAAGTTGGTCCGTCGGATGCTCCGACGGAAACATTCCGATGGAGACCACACACAGTCGGATTATCCGACAAAACGGTCCGATCGGACACATTCCGTCTGAATCTCCGACCGTGTGTACAAGGGCTTAGGCATGTGGAGCAAAAGGTGCTTGGTACAGGGCTGTAACCAGCAGGTTAAAAGTGAGTAAGAAGTAATATGCAGGACTAAAGGTGTAGTAATGCAAAGACAAAACCAAGGAATGTGTGTCCATATGAGATTATAAACCAGATCAGTCTAGGAGCTGGTGGCAGCTAATTGGAATGAAGCTCACCCTCTTGGTGGTAGTTTAGAAACTCCTCAAGTAGTGTCACACACCAGGTGGCCTGCGCTCCCAAGCCACATGGGCCTCAGGATGATCCTCAGAGCCATACCTTGACCCATGTAATATGCAGAGCCCCGCAAGACAGTGTGCTCCAGGTGTCCAGAGGTGTTTTCAAGAATACAGGTCAGGAGGATGCAAGGAATGAGGTCCCAGACCCACCATTCTTGTAAGTGTGGCAAACATGGAGGTCTGTGTTGGGCACCTAGGCCAGGAACTGGCTAAACAACCCTGTCCCTGGGTGACTAGTGTTACTGTAGGCCAATAACTGGAGGTTGGGTCATGTTTTGCAGCTACAGGGAACCTACAAGTGTTTTGAGAACCTCCTAGGTCCAAACTCATCTGTGCTATTCCACCAGAAAGCTTTCACTGTGCAAAGCCACTCCTAAGCAGCCAAGGCATTTCCCTGCACTTATACAAGCACCACATAGGGGCAGAGACTGCTTTGGCTGCTTGTGATTGGCTTTGTGCAATGACAGCTTCCTGGTGGGATGGCAGAGGTTGGTTTGAACTAGGATCCAAACATGCCTATGCTTAGTCCTAATACAGAGCATAGGTTTTATTGGCCAACATCAGGCAGAACATTGTCACCTGTGGAAGAGACCCTCAAAAAGCATGTGTAAGCAATGACACCCTCCAATATAGGACTTGCACATAATTTGGTTCCCAGATTTTTGAAGACAACCAGGAGCAAAGCGACAGGGAAGTGCAACAAAAATAGGTATCGGGCCCCTTTCACATGAGCAAAGCTGCCGACTCGTGATCTATGGTGGATCGATTTACAGTGTCTGGCCCACTGTTGGTGGGCCATCAGAAGGCAATTATCACCTCCTGCACATTTATTTTAAGACAGCTTTCACACCGATTCCCCCATTCAGTTCTATAGGGTGCATTGACAAGCAGAATCATTTGCTGAACATATGCCGTACTACTTCTTTTTCAGGGTTGCAAAGCACTATATCATAATCACAATAGTGTATATGAGGTCACCCAGCGGCCATTGCCAGGTTTTGACAAGCAGCTGAGGCATGTAGAAAATGCACCTCAATGTGCGTTTTCATCTGGGTTTTCAAGCGTTTAAATGAGTCACACATAGTGTAGACCAGTGATTCTAAACTAGGGTTCCTCCAGAGGTAGCTAGGGGTTCCTCCAACATTGGGCCATTTCTGCCTCTCGGATAAATTCCCACCGACACCATTGATCTTTTCAGCTATCTGTAAAGGGGTGATTCTTTCTAATGACCACAAGTGTAAGGACCATTCTTCCCAATGACCATCACACAAATGCATCATGAGTTGTAGATTTCTAATTTTTAGCAGGGGTTCCCCAAGACAAGAGAACTATTTCAAGGGTTCCTGTGTTGAAAAGGTTGAGAGAGGCTGGTGTAGACCATTCACTTGAAAAAAACGTGCCAAAGAAGCTCCCAAACTATTTTTGGGTGTTGAGCTTCGCATGTTTTGCGACACCTTTTAGTGCATTTGTAGCACCTTTTGTTGCACATTTGTTAACTGTATTTGGGGGTGCTATTAACTTTTAATGGGACTGCAAGCACGACGACCGTTTGTAGTGGTTTTCTGAAACCTGTGCTTTGCCCTGTACACACGGTCGGTCTTTCCGACGGAAAATGTGCGATTGGACTGTGTTGTCGGAAATTCCGATCGCGTGTGGGCTCTATCGGACTTTTTTTTATTCGGAATTTCTGAAACACAACGTTTGAGATCTGGATCTAAAATTTTCCAACAACAAAATCCGATCGTTTAAATTCCGATCGTGTGTAGACCATTCCGACGCACAAAGTGCCACGCATGCTCAGAATAAATTACGAGACGAAATCTATTGGCTACTGGCCTCTTTATAGTCGCCTCGTTCTGAATAATTGGATTTTCTGACCACTTTGTGTGACCGTGTGTATGCAAGATAAGTTTGGGCCAAAATCCGACGGATTTTATCGTTGGAATGTCAGAACGTGTGTACAGGGCATTACTGTGTGTTGTTTTTTTTTTTTTTTTTTTTTTTCCAGACGTTCAGGAAAGGTGTGAATGCAGCCTGACAGTCTCTGGAAGGGTAAAGACGAGAACTCTGAGTAAAGCCTGATACACACAATGAGATTATTGGACAAATGATCGTCTTTTTTATTATTTTTTTTATTTTTTTTGCATGCCAGTCTCATATCAAAAAAGAAGGTACTAGGGTGCGAAAATTATCGTATGATAGAATAAAAATTCAAAAGTGATGTCATGTGCGTGTATTTCGTATTGTATTTTCAGACAAACTGTACTGATTAAACATTGTAATTGTACGATCTGGTATTGTACGGGAAAAATCTGTGTGTTTGTCCTGTCATATTATTATGGAAGAAAGCTGTGTAAAGATCAGTTTGTCGTACGATCGATTTGGAATTTTTTTTTTTCGTACGATTTTCTGATCATGCGTATGGGCCTTAAAGGGGTTGTAAAGGTTTGTTTTCTATTTTCTAAATAGGTTCCTTTAAGCTAGTGCATTGTTGGTTCACTTACCTTTTCCTGCGATTTCCCTTCTAAATGTTTTTGTTCTTTGTCTGAATTTCTCACTTCCTGTTCCTCCTCAGTAAGCTGTTCTGGCTGACTAAACATCACTCGGATGATGGTGTGAAGTTTACTGAGGAGAAACAGGAAGTGAGAAATTCAGACAAAGAAAAAAAAATTTAGAAGGGAAATCGAAGGAAAAGGTAAGTGAACCAACAATGCACTAGCTTAAAGGAACCTATTTAGAAAATAAAAAATGATGCTTTACAACCCCTTTAAAGGATAAGAATAGCCAAAGCTCGTTTTTGGCTGGACTTCTCCTATGAAGCACAGAAGTGCAGTTTGCTTTGCTCTCCTGTGACCCGCTTAAGTCCGCTCTCTGCTGATGTCACCAATGTCGGTCCAGGCACCACATCATCCCGACCATGGAGTCTGAATCTGCCAGGTGCCTTGACTGACACCCTGCTCAGCCTCTCAGCGAGCCGCACCACAGCCCATCGATCCCATGAGCGAGGAGTAAGGATGAGCTCCAGCGTATTCGCACACGCCAAATGCAGAGTCCGCCAGGAAGTCAGCACAGCACTGCGCTAATCACAGGCAGTGAGACGTTGCCCCGATGCGCGGCTCCTCCTTAGTGAGGAGGGAGTAGAGCAGTGTGCGACTGAGAGTCTACAGCTCTCTGCTCAACGAGCTGTGAAAACCGAGCGATTGGTGATGTTCGATCGCTCGGTTCTCAGTGCTGAGGCGCCAAGGGACAGATGCATCCACCTAGGTAAGTATGAATGTGCAAAAAAAAGTCAATCTCTTAAGTCACATCTGTGTTGATCAATTATAGAATGAAGAGGCGGGGCAGTGGCCTCAGATCTGCACACTTCAGAAAAGGTGTTGCTTTGCAGCCATACAGCAAAGAGATGAATAGATCATGTAGCACAGTGGTGTAGTGGTTAGCACTCTCGCCTAGCAGTAAGAAGGGTCACTGGTTCGAATCCCAACCACAACACTACCTGCCTGGAGTTTGCATGTTCTCCCTGTGACTGCGTGGGTTTCCTCCGGGTACTCCGGTTTCCTCCCACACTCCAAAGACATGCAGGGAGGTTAATTGGCTTCTGTCCAAAATTGTCCCTAGTGTATGAATGGGGACCTTGGATTGTGGGCTCCTTGAGGGTAGGGACTGATGTGAGTGTGCAATGTACAGGGATAGGGACAATTGTAGACACTCAGGATGGACTGGTGTCTTTATTCAACCTTACTAACTATGTAACTATGTACTGTGTGTGTGAATTACTTTACAAACCTTTCAGTATACAAAACGATTCCTTCCAGCTGTGCATTTAACTGATTGACTGGATGTGCCCTTCAACTATACTGCATGATTTGCAAGCATTGGAGCTGAAAAATTAACTCGGTGGGGAGAGGGAAGACATCTACCATTTGCAAAAAAAAAAAAAAAAAAGTTTTTCTCTCCAATTCTGCAATGAATAAGCTGTTGCTTTTCTCATATTAATTGCGAAGTAAATATTTCCTTAGTGCCGCACATTTTGTTGAATTATTGGCGAGGGGCTTCATATACACCCGGCAGAGCAGTGTACAGTCTTGGCCTCTGACATTCGAGGCTTAATGTTTTATAAACTGAATGTAAAATATGGCTGGAGGAACGCAGCTGGAGAAAAAATAAATCACAGTTTGTACAATTACAAATTCCATCTAGGGAAAGAAGAAAGTCATTCATGTAAACCCACAACTAAGCTTAAATTATAACTAAAGGCAAAGTGTAGTAAAAAAAAAAAAAAATTGAATACATTTTTGAATTGAATAAAGTGTGATTCCCATACCGAAGATGGTGGAGGCAGCACCCGAGAGCCGATCGAGAGATCGGCTTCGGGTGCCGACATCGCGGGCGCGCTGGGTGTCCTTATTTTAAAAGTCAGCAGCTGCAGTATTTGTAGCTGCTGACTTTTAAAAACAAAAAACGGCGGAACTCCCGCTTTATGCGGCTCTGCTCCCTCCGCAGCCGTGCTTCCTCTAGCACCGGCTTCATTCCCATCACTGAAGGTCCTGCAGGTCAGCAGTTGGGAACCCCTGGTGTACAGGGATTAGAACCCCTCTCAGTTTTTATTTACTGTGTCCCCATTAGGGAGATTCACCATCTTTAAATGTCCTGATCACCAGTGTCACATAAAATGAAAATGAGGGTCAGTCCAAAATGTTGAGTTGCCACCAGCACAAGAATGGAGAGAAAATCTTGAAATAATGACAATTGTCCCTGTGGGGGCTTGTCCCCACACATTGGAGAGAGATCCTCTTTCTCTCAGTTCCTGTTAGGTCTCCAAAGAGGAAGTAAAGATTTTTTAAATTTTTTTTAAAAAAAGTTAAAAAAACAAACAAAAAAAATTTTGTTTTTTTAACCCTGTATACAAAGTGATGCACAAGTCAACCCGCATGTTGGCCCCAATGTACAGCAGCAAACGAAATGGCACTGAACTCATTCTAGATTGAACTTCAATGTATGTATTGATGAACATATGTTGTGGACAATGCCCCAGTGCATTTCAGTACACTTTTAAAAATGCTGTATGCGCAATTTTTGATGTGTGGACAGCCCATTCATTTCAATGGGCTGCTTCAATGCTGCACACATAAGAGTGTGACATAACATGCGTTAATTCACTGCAAAGATATAAATGGACTCTTAGGCTTGATTCACACTAATGTGATTTCAGATGTAACTTGAGTCACACAGAATCGCATAACAAGGGAAATCACATTGTTTTCAATGGCGTCCATTCACATCACTGCAACTCCTGTATGACTTTGGTGTGATTCGAGTGCAGTTTGGTCCCCATAGAATATACAGTCCTTATCAAAGTTGCATCCAAGTAGCACTACATCATTACACTGACAGTCAGTTAAAAAAATAACAGCAGTGTGGACCTAGCCTTAAAGTGGTTCTAAAGCCTTTAAGTGGGGTTCTGCCCCCCTCGAAAAATGTAAGGTCAGCAGCTACAAATATTGTAGCTGCTGACTTTAAGAGCACTTACCTGTTTAGGCATCCAGTGGTATCCTTACCTGAGGCGATCAGCTCTTGGGTAGTAGTGCCGCCTAGGGTTGCCACCTGTCTGGGATTCACCCGGACAGTCCGGGTTTTGAATCATGTGTCCAGGTTTCAGTCTACCTGAAACCCGGACACAATATTCAGAAAGGAATATGACTCAGGACAGGACTTGACAGGAGGGTGAGGGTGCACTATGTGCACCGCATTACTATTCTCTTTGGAGTTCCAAAGGTGTCCCAGGTCTGTAACAATCCTATAGTGCAGTGCCAAGGTTCGCCATCACCCCAGATGTTTTGGAACTACATTTCCCATGATGCTCATGCACTCTGCAGTGTAGTTGAGCATCATGGGAAATGTAGTTCCAAAACATCTGGGGTGCCAAGGTTCTCCATCACTGCTATAGTGTATACTAAAAAAAAGTGTTCGGGTTTGGCTAAAAGTAAAAGTGGCAACCCTAGTGCCGCTATCCTGGCTAAGGGAAACCAGCAGTGAAGCCTTGTGGTTCCTATATGCACGAGCTTGCTTGCTGAGCTCTGTGAATGGGCCAGCTGCAGGGGAAGGTGTGCTGAACTTCCAGCTCACTTCACCGCAGGTAACTCACCCGGGAAGTGGGAGGGGGTAACTGTCAAAACCAGGCAAACAAGTGGAGTTTCCCATTTTCAATGGATAAGGTATTTAACTTGAATGAATTATATGCATTAAGGGTAAAAACCTCCTGTTGCAGATTATACCCCCCCCCCCCCATACATACCTGAACCCGATCATGATCCTGCGATGTGTATGAGAGCAGTAGCTCTCCCGACTCTCTCTCCTCACTGTGCAGATTGATAGCAGCTGGAGCTATTGGCTCCCGCTCTTGTCAATCAATCCTATGGCAGAATTCTGCCATGTGCCTCGCAGCCGCCTGTCCAGTACATGTGCATTACTTATACTGGGATTGGAGGCCTCCAATCCCAGTTAATGCCTTCTGAGGGGAAACACGTCGGACAGGAGCTAGCAGTGTGGCGTTGAAGTGCATGGACTGTACTGCAGGCAGCCAGGCCGATATGACATGTGTCCACTTATATCCAAGCAATACTCTGTAAGTGCAATTTTTTTAATAAACAAATTGTTTTTTTAAAGATAATGCACTTTTGATTTTTTTTTTTTCTACCATTATAACTCCAATCACCCATGAATCCAGACCCTGTGTTAATCTCAAGTCCCAGTGAGTGATCCATAAAGAGCAGATTCCTTCCTTCCAGGCAGGGCCGTCTTTAAGGCAGGGCAAAAGGGGCAGCTGCCCTGGGCCCTGTCATTGTTGTGGGGCCCAAAACAGCTGCCTCATACTTGCCAACTATCCAGGTTTAAATTCCCTCGTCCCTTGACCTTTTATTCCTGTGCTGTGCCCCAATATCTCAGTGTGAAGTGCTGCTACTAATGCTGCTCATCCCTGCCCTATTGTGTGCAGGTGACTCACCTGCAGACCCTGTGTTTTACATGTAAATAACCGGCATTCATATGTAAATAGCGGCGACAATACTAAGTAAATGGCTGCGGCCGGCAGCATTGATATGTAAATAAAGGCGGCATTCCTATGTACATCATGCTCCCCTGCTGTGAGGAGGTTATGTGCTGTAACCTCTAGCAACTAATCAGTGAGCCGTAATGTGTGCTGTAACCTCTAGCAACTAATCAGTGAGCCGTAATGTGTGCTGTAACCTCTAGCAACTAGTCAGTAAGCAGTCATGAAATTCTGTAACTGCTGGCAACCAATCACAATTGCTACCTGATCTGATACAGAAAACGTATTTTAAGTCTAGCTGCTATTTATTGTATGTCTCAGAGTAGTTGGAGAGGGAAATTGCATGGGGGGGCCCAAGAAAATTTTTGCCCAGGGTCCAATCTGTTTTAAAGACGGCCCTGCTTCCAGGATATCGATACACGCGCATTAAGATCCCTTGAGGATCTATGGGTCTAGTAAGCGGCCATCTATTATACTTGTGCACTGGCACTTGCAATTGATTTTGCATGAAGACTCTGTAGTTTAAAGGAGATGGATTGACACTCTTAGTGGGCACGACAGTTTTTATTTATTCATTTTCATTTATGAACTTTTCATTGATGGATTTTAGCTGATACTATATTGGATCCATTGATAGTGGATTGAATGCACTAATCACTTTATTTTTGATTTGTTATATATATGCTAAGAATTTACATTGTACACTTGATTGCATCTTTATATTATTTAAATGATGTATATACAGTATTATAAGGTATTCAGATCTATCCGGCAACAGTACATACGTTTTGACACTTGATTCAAGACAGCTCACGTTTTACCCCTTTTTAATATGTGCACTACTGGCCTATAGAGCAGGGTGCACATTGAGGGGTAGGCGTTCCAGAGCCTTGACTTGGAGCTGAAGTCGCTATTTGCATATTGAGCACGTCCCCACTTAGGGACTCAACGCATGAACTGAAGTGAACCTGCGCTTTGGCCACACTGAGCAATACAACAGATCACTTTTATTATTGGCCTCTTTCACACGGGGCATGATCTGCCCCGTGGACATCCGCTTGCTCAGCGGGGATCGCTCCGTTGATTCCTCCCCCCCCCCCCCCCCCCGCTGAGCAGGAAGATGACAGGTACATCTCTGCACACTGGGGACGGACCTGTCAGATCGCCGCTCTCCCCTATGGGAGATCGGATGACGACGGACCGCAGAGTCCATCGTCACCCGATCTGATCCACAGACAGATGGAAAAGTAGGTTTTTCGGGTCGGATGTCAGCGGACATGTCACAGCTGACCAGAGGCGGACTGACAACTCATGGGGCCCCCGAGCAATAGGAGATTATGGGGCCCCCAGGAAATCAGACATTTTGGGGCCATACAGTATACACAAACACACTGTATACAATCACACAGTATACACAGACATGTTTCTATTGGCTGAGAAGGTACTGGAGAGGTGGGGCAGCTATAATCTCAGGATTTTTAGACCAAAAGGATGTCGGTAAGGGACATTTCAGAGAAAAAAAACACAGATTTTTACATACTTTCCCTGGTTTTACTGAGGCTGGCAACCCTGATGGGGGGCCCCCTAGTGGCATGGGGCCCTCAGGCAGTGCCCAGGTGGCCCAATGGTCAGTCTGCCCCTGCCGCTGACATCCGATGCTCATACACACGATAGGACTTTGTACAAACTTTCCCTTGGATTTTTGTACAAAGGGCGTCGGCTCTGAACTTGTATTGCATACACACAGCAGGACTTTTTCAGCCAAGTTTCACCAAATCCCGTGGTTTTTCTGCTCTTTACCGCCACCTTTGGTCAACTTCTGTATTGTTGTCTGATCTTTTGCATTGGTTCTGAGCATGCCTGTTTGTACTTTGTACAAAAGTCCTATGGTTTTCTGTACACACGATCAGACTTTGCTCCATCGGACTTTTGTTGCCAGAAAGTTTGCCCGTTCGCACAGCCAACAAAAGTCCGATAAAAAAACAAAAACGTTTGTCCGATGGAGCGTACACACGGTCGGATGTTGCTCCAAAACAGCTAATTTGCATGTTTGTTGTCAAAAAGTCTGATCGTGTGTATGGGCCTTTACATTGCATATTAGGAGGAAACATACACAATATTGGTATAATGTTCAGCGCTAAACGATCTGATGAAAAAGATTAAAGTTTAAAAATTTTAATGAAAAGGCATGCATTTGCATGCTGATATATGAAGGTGCAACCATGTGAATGGATTGAAAGTTTTGGGGGGTGAACCCCTAAAAATTAGTCTCTAAAAAAAAAAAAAAAAGTCTCTATATGGAGGCTCTAAAGGGAGCGAGGCTGCGTCATGCGCGGGGTGGGGAACCCGATCACTGGGAACAAAGGGAAAGCAAAAGGAGGAGAGAGAAGCACCAAGCCAATCCTTTAAACAGCGTAGGAATTTATTTAGTATAAAACACTCCCCATTTATCACTACCCTCTGAATTTACCCCCCTCGTAGCTAGTTTTCAATCCATGTACTCACCCTTTGGTCCATGCCAACAGACCTTACTTTGTACAGTAAATGTTTATGGGGAACTGTATCAAATGCTTTTGCAAAATCCACATACATCACGTCTACAGGCCTTTCTTTATCTAGATCAGGGGGTCTCAAACTAGCGGCCCTCCAGCTGTTGTGAAACTACAAGTCCCATGAGGCATTGCAAGGCCGACAGTTACAAGGATGACTCCCAAAGTCAGAGCAATGATGTGTAGCACTAACCTCCGAAGGAGCTGCTGGTTATTTTTGGGCTTAACGTTCCCTTCCGTTCTCCTTGTGGCACGTCTAGGGGATGTCCCGTGGTAGATGGCCCAGTAACTTGAGACTGACAATAGATCCACTTGAATGGATTTTATTTGCAAAAACTCAAACCATTGAACAGTCTTTCAATTTAGGATCAGAGGGTTGGGAAAGTAAGTTCAGGTACTCTCAATGTCAAAGTCCAGAAAACCATAAAGAATTTGCTTACTTTGACTGCATCCAGAGAATAGCCATTCACAGATGGATGGTCACCCAGGTTGGACAGTCCCTCTCTCACAAGGCCTAGTAGCCAACAAGGGGCTTACTCAGGAACAAAGTCTTTGTCACAGACGTTGTTGCAGAACATGTAGGGAATCTAAGCTTTAGAACACTTGTGGGATTCCTGGATCTTTCAGCCTGCTTGGCGATATCCACAAGACCGGATTCTCTCGGTTACTTCAGCCCTTCCAGGCTCTTAAGAAAACCAACCCGTACGTGGTGTTCTTCTAAAGAATCCTCCCCTGCAATGCTTGAAGTACACTGGGTCTCTCCCAAACCAGAGACGGCACCCAACCACCTCAGAATCCTCCTTTTAGTTTCCTTGCCTTGGACTAGCCAGCCCAGAGGCATCAAAGTCCGGTGGATCCGCACTCCTGAGTTAAGCACCAACAAGGTGAAGGGGTAAATCTCCCCAATGGAAGACACAGATGGCAATAAAAATCTGCCAGAGAATCTAACAATTTCCTGCTTTATCCACAAATAACAAAGTCTTTCGATATAACTTATGGTATAGAACTGGCCCAGATGAGGTCATGGGAGTTCTCCAAGCAGAAATACCATGAAGGAAGAGAGGAAGGACACTGCAGAAAGAATGTCATGGTGCTGGATGTAGATAGTAAAGGTATATCTCTTTTCAAACAAACACAATTGTAGTGCAATCCGGTAGGTATTGACGTTTCCCAGAGGTTATTCCTCAGGCTCAGGATGCTGATCCAACAATTTATAGTTGTGCCATATATCTGCATAGCAGTATCTTCCTCCAACACTGCTGACTCCTCTGGTAGACAGAAGCTGTGACCTTGGCTTCTATACCATAGACGGCCTCTTATGGTTTTATAACACTATATAGCAAAAGATAGAGGTTTTTTATTTTTTCTATGCATATTCTAAAAGCGGATAAACCAGCAAGTGGCTTAGATCCACAATGCAGTAAACCTAGTGGCCAAATTTCGCCTTTTATTTCCGCACCAAATGCAGCTCTTTGGACTCAAAGTGGTGACCTTCCCTCTCCTGGTTTCAGCTCTGCAGAGAATTCCTGGCGCTAAATATAACCACTTGACCTCCCGGAAGATTTACCCCCCTTCCTGACCAGGCCATCTTTTGTGATACTGCACGGCATTATTTTAACTGACAATTGTGCGGTCGTGCAACGCTGTACATAAATTACATTTTGTATCCCTTTTTCTCCTACAAATTGAGCTTTCTTTTGGTGGTATTTGAACACTTCTGCGGGTTTTTATTTTTTGCACTATAAACAAAGAGCATCAATTTTGAAAAAAAAAACTCCATTTTTTTTTTTTTAACAGTTTGCTATAATAAATATCCCCCAAAAATATATTAAAAAAAACATTTTTTTCCTCCGTTTAGGCCGATACATATTCTTCTACAAGTATTTGAAATCGTCAACAAAAAAAAAAAAAGCAGCCAGTAATGTTTATTAACAACATTGCTCAGCTGCTGAAACACTAAAATAAAAAGAAACATTGTTTCGTTTTTGAATCTTTCTGTTTCTTCATCTGCAGATCATGGGATGAACAGAGGAACAAATGTCCCTCTGTTAACCCCTTATAAACCCTTAATTTACTCTAATTGGCCTTAACACCCTATTGTCCACGTCTATTTTATAAACGATAAACAGTTTAAACTTTTTTTTTTTTTGTTTGCTTTGTTAGTTAATATTTTTACACATATATATTAACATACATTCACACATTTCACATTGAAAGAGCGCAAAATTAAAAAATATATATATATTTTATTAAATTTGTAAGATTTAAGTATTTTAAAAGACGAACAATATTTTTGATATAAAACACATCCGATTAAAAAAAATGTAAGAAATCAAATTTCTTCATCAGTTTAGGCCAATATGTATTCTGCTACGTGTTTTTGGTAAAAAAAAAAAAAAAAAAAAAATAATAATATCCCAATAAGTGTATGTTGATTGGCTTGCGCAAAAGCTATAGCGTCTACAAACTATGGGATATTGTGAATCCTGTCATTTTTATTTCTTATACTAGTAATGGCTGTAATCAGCAGTTTATAGGGGGATTGTGATATTTTGCGGTGGTTATTCTGACATATTTGGGAACCAGTGACACTTATACAGTGATCAGTGCTAAAAATATGCACTGTCACTGTACTAATGACATTGGCTGTGAAGGGGTTAAACATCTAGGGTGATCAAAGGGTTAAATATGTGGCTAGCCAGTGTTTATGTGTACAGACAGTCCTGTCCTGTGTGTGTGTTTTTTGGATGAGCGGCGGGGATCTATTGGCCGGCATCAGCTGATCGACTTAAGCTGTGTTTTAATCGCTGCAGAGCCGGGTCGCTGGGGGCATGCACACATGTGTCCCATACCCGGGAGTGCTGGATCACGTAATCTGGGGCAGCAGGGCTGTTTTGATGCCATATATCTAGGTTATACGGTCAACGAGCGGATAAAGAAATGTACAGATATTTATATTAGTTGTACTTTAACCACTAGCCAATCAGCATACGCGGATATACTCGGGTAGGTTGGCTGTCCTGCGTGAATCACCGTACCTGTGCGGCGGTTTGCGCAGACTGTGCTCTCCGTCTGCGGGAGCATGCCCGCGGTTTGGACAGACTCTATGTCCGCCGGCGACCCGAGACTGCCTAGTAGAGGCAGAACGGGCATCTGCTAGTGTAAACAAGGAGGATTCTCATTCTGACAGGGGACATGTCAGAAATCTACTGACCGAGCGTTTGCCGAAAGCTCCCATTGTTTGCGAAAAGGAGCCAGTGTGATGGGCTCCCGATCACGTGATGCTGTGTCAGCCAATCACAGGAACCAGCTTTATACTGAGCAGTCTACTTTAAAAAAAATGTAAGTGTTTGTAAATTATTATTATTATTATTTTTTTTTCTTAATAATAAACATGTCAAACTTACCTGCTCTGTGCAGTACCTCCATCTTCTGTAGTCCACTGGAGGCACTCCTGGTTTCTCCCTCTTGCCCCCATAGCAAGCTGCTTGCTATGGGGGCACACATGCAAGCTTGATCCCGAGCTGGGTTGTGTGTATCTATTGACAGTGTGGCCTGGCCCCACCTCCCACTCCCTCTTCACTGGATTTGATTGACAGCAGCAGGAGCAAATGATTCCTGCTGCTCTCGCTGAGTCCAGTGAGGAGTTAGGCTTGATTCACATTAACGCGTTTTTTGATGCATTTTGCAGAAATGCAAGGAATTTTTTTAACATGGGTTCCTATGGAACATGTTCACATCAATGCATTTTTGTGCCTCTGCATTTTTGGAAAGGGTCGGGGACTTTTTTTTCATACAAAATGCAGCGTTTTGCATGTAATAGAAGTCAATGGACCTGTATCAAAAACGCAAGTACTGTTTTACTGCGATTTTGCCGCGATTTTGTATTTTTTTTTCTTTTTTTTTTCACTGTATGTATCTGGTTGCTAAGCAAACACGGTGTAAAAAAAACGCAAATCGCGGTAAAAACGTGTGTCCAAAAACGCGACAAGCACCGCAAAAAGCATTGCAAAAACGCTTGAAAGCAACATACATAGATGTGAATTGAGCCTCAGGCTGGGTTCACACTGCTGCGGTGTACGAGATCGGATGTGATTCGCACCGCAGTGCAAATCACATGCGATCTCTGTGCGATGCGATTTCAGCCCTACAGATAGTGTGGCTGAATTCGCATCGCATCCGACCCAAACTCGCACAGGACCCTTTTTTTGGTCCGCAGCAGAATCGGATCGCATGGGGGGTGTTCACACCATGCAATCCGATTCCTGTCCGAGTTTGCAGATGGCACTGCGATATGCGAACTGATCTGGGGGTGTCATTAACGTTTCACTGACACTCCCAGCAGTTTGCATAGGGCGGTGTGAACTGCCGCCGGGAGGCATGCGATGCGGGAACCCGCAGTGGATTCACAGCGTTCCCGCATCGCAGCAGTGTGGACCCAGCCTTAGAGAGCACCTTTGTGCTCAGGTAAGTATTTAGGGGGAGGGGCTGCACCTAAAAGATTTTTTTTTTTTGCCTTCATGCAAAGAATGCTTGAAAGTAAAAAAAATTAAAATAAATTTTTTTTTTGCCTTTACAACCACTTTAACATTTATTCTGTGCTATGTGTAAAAACAAAAAATGGCCAAAATGGGTGGTTTTGCCATTACAGCCAATCAAATTTCAGCTTCTCGTTCCCTGGCATGGAATAGAAGAAGAGAAAATAAATGGCCTTTATTTCATACTAAGATAAAACCATTCAGTACTACACTGCTATGCTGAAAAGGTTGTAGAGTTTATTTAATTTTTTTGTTGTTTGTGTTTTGTTTTTTGTGTTTTTTTTGTTTTTTGTGTTTCTCGTTTTTTTTTCTTTTTTTTTGTGTGTATATATATATATATATATAGTGGCTGGTGAATTTAATATACCATTTTTTTTTTTTTTTTTATTAATTGGTCAGACACTCTCTCAGAGGACTAGAGAAGAGAAAATGGAATATGTGAATCCCCCCGGAGAAGGTCCTGTAGCCTCTTATAGTCATCTTAGATAATCAGTGGGGCATAAATACTCCCACAGGAAATCTTTCGATACATTTAATTGGATAATGAGGCAATATCCTAGAAAAGGGCCCATCTGCCGTGGCAGATTCCCTGGCAATTAAAACCTATACTAAAAGGGCTTGTTTCACACTTAGCTTGTCTAACTTTGACGTCCTCCGATAGTACAATATGACAATCTGGTGTTACAGACTCGCTGGAAAATAAAAAAAACCTCTTATGTGTAAAGGACAAATTCTGCCGTGATAGTGGAGCAGATAGGCTGTACAGTGTCTTATTGGCCACGCTTTCTGTACTAAATGGTAAAAAAAAGGTTTATATGTGGAAAAGGCTTCTCCTTTAAAATAAGATGAGAAATAACGAGGCGAAGCACAGTACAGCCTTCTTAAAACAGAACATATCTGTGGGTTGTATTTATATTGCATCAATGTTCAGGGCCGTCTTTAAGGCAGGGCAAAAGGGGCAGCTGCCCTGGGCCCTGTCATTGTTGTGGGGCCCAAAGCAGCTGCCTCATACTTGCCAATTATCCCAGTTTGCATTGCCTTGTCCCTTGAAGTTTTAGTCCTGTGCTGTGTCCCGATATCTGTGTGAAGTGCTGCTACTAATGCTGCCCAGCTCTGCCCTATTGTTGTGTACAGATGACTCACCTGCAGACCCTGTGTTTACATCTAAATAAGCGGCATTCATATGTAAATAGCAGTGACATGCATATGTAAATAGCTGAGGCCAACGGAATTGATATGTAAATAAAGGCAGTATTCACATGTATATCATGCCCCCTGCAGTGAGGAGATGTGCTGTAACCTATAGCAACCAGTGAGCAGTATTACTGTACAGTAGCAGCCAATCAGAAATCATGTGCTGTAACCTCTAGCAACTAATCAGTGAGCCTTAAGGAGTGCTGTAACCTCTAGCCACCAGTTAGTGAGCGGTAATGATATGCTGTAACCTCTGGCAACCAATCGCTGCCTGATCTGATAAGTTAAACTGATTTTAAGTCTAGCTGCTATTTATTTTATGTCTCGGAGAAGGTGGAGAGTGAAATTGCATGGGGGGAGGGGGGCCCTAAGAAAATTTTTGCCCAGGGCCCAATGAATATTAAAGCAGGAGTCCGCCGGGACTCCGCGTTTGTTTTTTTTTTTTTTTTTTTTTTTAAAGCCAGCAGCTACAAATACTGCAGCTGCTGACTTTTAAAATAGTGACACTTACCTGTCCAGCGCGCCCGCGATGTCGGCACCCGAAGCCGATCTCTCGATCGTCTGTAAGGTGCTGCCGCCGCCATCTTGGGTATGGGAATCAGGACGTGGAGCCTTTCGGCTTCATTTCCCGGTTCCCTACTGCTCATGCGCGAGTCGCGCTGCGCAATAAGGATGGACCCGCTGCCTCTGGGATCTGTGTGTTTCCCAACAGGCAGCGGGGGACTTTCGGAAGGGGCGTAATCTACGCCCCTTTCCGCAGAGAGCTATCCAGGAAGTGGGTGCAGATACCTGTACTGTACAGGTACCTGCACCCCCCTCCCCCCTGAAAGGTGCCAATTGTGGCGCCGGAGGGGGGGAGGCTTTCCGATGAGCGGAAGGTCCACTTTAGGGTGGACCTCCACTTTAAAGACGGCCCTGACCATGGATTCAATTTTTTGTCTTATAAATGATTAGTATTATGTAAGGTGTGAAATATTTTTTCCATAAGGTTTAGATTGTTAATTCTAGTTTTCAGATGTAATAGGGGAACCAATGTGTATTTCCAATGCTATGCTACCAACCAATGTATTGCCACGCAGATTGTGTGGATCAGTCTCATTTGATGGATAAACTGGCTTTTTTTCTTTTGGCGTAACGTCACAAACCCCACGGCTAATACCCATTTGTTCTTTCTATTGCATGCCTGTATATGTGCCGGTACAGCTCATGTACACTGAAGCCGCGTACACACGGGCGGATTGTATGGCCTACTTAGTCCGTCATACAATCCGACGGACAGTCCGTCATACTTTCGAATGAACGGACTTGACCACACACGGATACACAAACAGTCCGTCGAAAGCTTGCGCGATGACGTGTACAGCACGTACGACGGGACTAGAAATAGGAAGTCCAATACACAGCAAAGCACCCTTCCGCCGTGTAAATCCTTTCTGAGCATGCGCCATTCTTAGTCCGTCGAACTAGCCTACTCACGAGCGGATTGTCCGCTGAAACCAAAGTATGACGGACAGAATTTCGAAAAATCCGAAATACTTAGTACGCCAGACTGCACGCTGAAAAAGTCCGCTGAAGCCCACACACGAGCGGACTGTCCGCTGAAATGTGTTTCGACGGACTAAGTAGGCCATACAGTCCACCCGTGTGTACGCGGCATAAGATATACCATTCAATATCCATGACAGCATTGTTTCAGGAAACGGCATTTTAATGGCCTCCTAGTTTCGCTCGCAGAGCCCATGGCGCTGTCCTTTGTGTACGGTATCTGTAGCTAAGCAATATTTGTCCGGCACTGGTTTGCACAGGTCATTGTCCATGGGAGCGTGTATAACACACACATTAATGTGGATGAATACACAGCAGACAGGTGTTATTGAGCGACATTTTACCTTAATGTATTTAACTGTGCCATACGGTCTCTTGGGCAATCGCAAATAATCGCTATCTACGGCACAATTATGACTAGAGTTGGACGTAAGCACATTGTGAGCGCCTGTGATTTCCCATTAATAGGTGAGCCGGACTGCTTAAACAATCATTGCATGGGGTTTTAACGTCAGAAAAATTGTTTGTTCGTTGAAAGGGAACTCGTGCCAAGCAAAAAAAAAAAAAAATGACGCTGCTTATAATTTTAGCTTTTCTGATCCTTATCTAAGCAGGGGCTGCGTTCCATGTTTCACTGGTACACCGACACCCAATCACAATGTCTTCACCTACTCTTCCCCCCCCCCTCCCCCCCCAGAAGGACAGCATCATCTTTGTTCAGGCATCATTCATGGTCCTCATCGTCGCCTATGTCCTGGACTGAGATGCCAATGCAGAGATGGCAAAATCACGTAAGCCCTGGTGCCTGTGCAGTTCTTGGCTGTGTTCACAAATGTCTGCCCAAGCTCAGCTTTTTAGCTTCTCATCTTGTGACTCGATGTTGTAGAATGATCACTTCTGCCTGCAGCAGACTCGTAACATCATCTTAGCCCAGGGCAGTGTTTCTCAACTCCAGTCCTCGAGGTGCCCCAGCAGGTCATGTTTTCAGGCTCTCCATTATTTTGCACAGGTGCTTTGATCAGTTTCACTGCCTTAGTAATTACCACATCCGTTTCATCTGAGGGGAATCCTGAAAACCTGACCTGTCGGGGCGCCTCGAGGACTGGAGTTGAGAAACGCTGGCCTAGGCACACACTGGTATGCAGTGCCGGGACAATGCCATCTAGGGTTAGGGTTTAGGGCGCCCCTCCTGCCCACCCCTTGTCCCGGTGTTCTGTCAAAAACTGTCCCCCCATCGGATAGTGTCCGCCCCTTACTGCGCAGGCGCAGCGCTTGCGCAGTAAGGAGGACAAGGAGACTCCGAAAGTCTCTGAAGATGAACGGCGCCTGCGCACTGAGTCCAGGTTGAAACCCCACCATCCAAGTGGACATATGGCAGCAGTTGGTAAGACGGCCCCTCGCGGGCTCGCTTTGCTCGCCACGCTTCAGGCATGGCTTCCCTTCGCTCTGCAAACTTTTATTCTAACTCTATGTCCACTTGGATGGTGGGGGGGGGGGGGGGGGGGTTGAACCTGGAGGCACCGTTCATCTTCTGAGACTTTTGGCGTCTCCTTGTCCTCTGTACTGTGCAAGCACAGTACAGGGCGGACACTATCTGATGGGGGACAGTATTCGACACATCACCGGCCCTGCCGGTATGCAACTTAAAGCAGTATGAAGCCCTCTGAGTGTCTTTTTTTTTTTTTTTTTTTTTTTTTTTTATATATCTTAACACATTGCAATAAAGTAAACATTCCCCAATAAGCTATTAAAATTCTTACCACTACACCTGCAGTTTATAACTTTAAATAGCTCTCTAGGCACTATTTCCCTGAACTTGGTCTTCTGGCCAGGGGTGGCCCGTCCATTAAGGGCGCATGGGTGCCACCCCCCCATCCATCGCCGCCTCCCTTATCCATGCTTCCGGACCCTTTCAGAACACCGGCACATGAATTCCAATGTGGCTGCGGCTGTTTTTTTGAAGCCCTGATTAGAGCCAGAGACTGTAATAGGTTTCACTATAGGGTGGGCTCGGGTCGCACAGATTGTGCTCCAAGCCCACCCAGGTGTGTTTCAACAGCGACTCAATATTCGCTGTTGTATCACTGATCCCCCCGTTCTTGGCCAATCGGGAAGCAGGTTTTTGACACTGGTCACCCGCTTGGCTGAAAGGACAGGCAATCCTATTGGAGGCCTAGGAGGAGGAGCTAAAAGCCGCCATGGAGGAGAGGACTTGGAGCCAAGACGCTGCACCACGCTACCTGCCACCCGCCACAATGGGGGTAAGACCAACCAGCAAACAGCCGGGGGGGGGGGGTGGTTTGTCGCCCCTCACCACCCCCCCCCCCCCCAAATAAAAATAAAACCACCAGGTTTTAACTTCTGGTTCACAGTGGACAGGGCAGCCTTAAGCCAGTCTGTTAGCTTGGATAAGAGAGGAGAAGGGGGAGGTTGGCACAACTCAAGTCTCTGCAGGAAAGTAGGAGAAGGAGTAGCTTCAAAGGACGCTGCAACAGAAAGAAGCCACCCTGAAACGGGAAACATGGGGTGCCAGTCATGGCACCAGCTTTACCTGGAACATAGGCAAGGAATAAAAGATAAAGAAATTGCATACAAAGGATTTATTTAAATGAGCCGCTGAAGGTAAATAAACTGAGGGTCTAATATCGCCTGAAGGAGCTTTTAAAGCGGAGCTACCCAATTTAATAATGGTGCCCCCCCCCCCCCCCCCCAGGAGATTTTGCCATAATGTCCAAATATGCTGTGCAAGGACATGGCACTTAATTAGACAATGTAACTCCAATCCTTCTCGGCTCCTTTTGATTTCTGTTATAAAGGGATATAAGGGGGGGTGAGCGTTTTCTCCAGCTGGTCAGCAAACTGTGGTTCAAGGAAGCATGCTCTATGAAAAAGCATCACAAGGATTTCTCGGACCGTTTTCACTGATTAGCAATCATTAAGGCCGGGTTCACATATGAGTAATGGATCCAATTTGTGTACCCGGCTCTCAATAAAGCCGGTTCACACACCTCCCGGGTGGCCGCGTTCCGCATTTGGAAAGGGTCCCGTGCGCCTTTAATTCTGATTCAGGTGCAAAAAATTAGGACCTGAATTGGTGAACAGGGATGTACTGGAACCCCCTGCTGTGAATCACGGACGCAACATATGTGAACTGAGAAAAGAAGGCATTGATTGCGTAACTAGGGCAGCCGTCAACTGTAGTAGCTCATGGCCGCCCTTTCAGCGGGCATTTGCTGGATTTAGTTTCCAGGGAATAAAATCACGCCGATCCCTCGGTGAAAGCAGCACACACAAAAATACAGATTAGGCACACATTTAACCCTTTGATTGCCATAGATGTTTAGCCCCTTCCCAGCCAGTGTCATTAGTACAGTGACAGTGCATATTTTTAGCACTGATCACCGTATTGGTGTCACTGGTTCCCACAAAGTGTCAAACGTGTCAGTTAGTATCTGATTATCCACCGAAATATTCCAGTCCTGCTATAAATCGCTGATTACTGCCATTTCTAGTATTAAAAAGCATACATAAATAAAAAAAAAATTTTTACCAAACAATTATGTAGCAGAATACATATTGGCCTAAATCCTATGAAGAAGTTCAATTTTTAACAAAATTTTTTTTACTGGCTATGTTTTATAGCAGAAAGTAAAAAAAAAAGTTAAGAATTTTATTTTGTTACATTACAGCAGCAGTTCTGAACCAGGGTTTCATGGAACTCTCCAGAGGTTGCCAGGGGTTTCTTGAGTTGTGGCTATTTAACCTCCCATCTGATGGTGTCTTTAAGGTTCTGTGTCTAATGTTACTTATCAGAGTTGGCAACATGACCCCAATGATCTATCTGTCAGTAAGGGTGGCATTGTGATCTTAATTGTCCCCCAAAAAATTATTCTAGTAGGGGGTTCCTTGAGACCAAAGTATTATTTCAAGATTCCTCTGGGGTAAAAAGGTTAATTTTATTGTAGTGCTGCAGTTTCTAACTTTTGTAAACTGGCAATCTTTCTTACAATGGCGGCTGGCGTTCCAGTGGTCGGGAGGGGAGGGGGGGCAGAAAACAAACCTGAGACATTTTAATTATGGGCTCACCCCTTCACTTCACCCACCCTTTTTTGAAGGCAATTGGAGCCTCAGGCTCTAATCATATGTTAAAAAATAAAATTAAAAAAAAGCCCATTGGAATCCATGCGTCCAGCGGTCCGCATGTAGATTAGGGGTCGGACGAATGGATAGGGGGTGGCGCCTCTGCACCCCATATGGTCGGGGCCGCCACTGCTTTCCTAATCTTTTTACTGGAGAGAAGTTTCATTTGCAGGTCAGTTGGAAAAATTCCACCTACATTGGTTTGGTACACATGGGCTGCATGCCCGGGAGACATTTGCCGGTTCAAAAAAAATGGCCGTCATTCGGCCTGTCTGTCCAACAGAAGCTGGCTTCTGTCGGACGAGCAAGCTGGAAAACCAGCACCTGACCGTCTGATGGTCAGGTAGGATATGCCATAATATATTGGCATGCACAGCATATTGTCATGGTTATGCAGTGATCTTCCTGTTTGCTTTAGATCCCCTCATGTGTTCAGACTAAGAGGCCAGCCACTTCCACCTGGTGGTTTTTATAACCTCTCCTCTAAGCGTGGCTCCACCCCAGGCCCTATCGGGGAACCCCAAATTAACCTGTGCATTGCAAGCCAGCGGGGCTGATCAACCATTGTGTATTCATTGTGTGTTTGGCTTCCTGGTTCCTGCTTAATGTGTGCTCTGTTTGACTCTATTACCAACCTTGGCGTGTTCTCAACGATTCCTGTCTGCTTGTGACCTTGACCTTTTGCATGTCCCTGACCATCCCTGTGTGCCTGTGACCCTGAACCTTTTGGCGTGTACTCTGTTGTTCCTGTCTGCTAGTTGCCCTGACCTCTACCGTATCCCCTTACTATCCTTGTCGTTACAGCCTGCTGCTCTCTTCTCCTGTAGTCTACTGTAAGCTGTGAAACTCTAGGAGCCGCGACCTGGAGCCAGACTGCAGCGAAGTCCATCCTCACCACTGGAGGCTCTGGCGAACACCCGCTGGCTCTTAGACTCCGCGCCCTGGGGCATCTATGCTCCAACTCCCATTGGGATCTGTTAGTGATCCTGTTGACCTGTGTCCTGAATCTCCCTGGGTACAATCCGCAGCAGTCAGTCCTAAGGTCCGCTACCTAGCGGTGCACTTCCGACTCCTACGGAGTGCATCTGTCACCTGGTTTCAGGTGACCTGACACATATTAGCACATTATGGCAGACTTCCTGTCAAACTGAGCCCACTGGCGCTATGCTGTAAACGAGCCGGTGGGTCCCAGGTGCTTCCATCTTCACCTGGGCTTCCTTACGAATTCTGTGCCTTTGGCCGCTTGATTGGCTAGCCTGCTATGATGTCATGCCCGTTGCATGGGAGTCAGCAGCACAGATCGGGGGCCGTAAATATTCACTGAGCTGCTCATGCGTGGCTCCAGTGTACATGACAGCTTTAGAGGCAGGAGGAAGCATTTATGACAAGAGACCAATAGGTCTGACCTGTCTGTCAGCAGTTGGGGGGGGGGGGGGGGGATGGGAGAAAGGTTACTACCACATAAAGTCAGCCATTTGCACATCGATAATGAAATTATCAGCTCATTCGTTTTCATCGATTTGATTCGATTTCATCTAATTGATATCTGAAAAAAAACATATGTTTCCAGACAAATGCAAAATTTTCTTGCATAAATCATGTCAAATGGTTATTTGAGGGGATTAATGCGAATTGAAGGTGACCGTTCCAGAATAGATCGTTTTGCTCCTTGCGCCACACAAGCCACGTGAAAGCAATTGGAATTTTCAAACTTATCCAATTCCTTCAATTGTTCTTTGAACCTGCAAAATGGATTTAAAAACAATCAAACTGGTGGTGCCAAAAAAATCATTAGGATTCTGCAGATCATTTCCTATCAAATATATGAATTCTATCATTGCACATCTCCGATCTAGTGTCTGACCTTTTGATTAATATTTTCTCCTCTCATTCTATCCATAGAAAGAAGAATAAAGAGAAGAAAAGATTGTTAGTGAGTGACTGGAAGAGGAGCACCGATAACCATTTGGTAAAAAATTACAGCTGTATTTTGTTATTATCTTGGTTCTGGTTATCATCTTGCCTTGGTGTATGCGGATTTTAAAGCAGTATTAAACCCAAAACCAAAAAGGTATTATATTGCAGTTTTACAATTGTAGTGGCCAACTGGCCATAACCCGTTGCAGGGCGGCCTTGACTGAATGGGCTTACCGGTTACCTTCTCCTGGCCTGCTCTTCAGCGTCTAGGGGTTCCCAGGGTTGATACCCAACAACTTGTACACTGACACAGATAAAGTCCTTTCAATAGGTTTTATTTTGCAGTAGAACTTTCACAAAACACAGTCTCTTTGGGAACAGAAGGCACGGGTGAAGAACTCGGGTACCTTGAACTGCAGGGTCTAGCAAAGTCTCTACTTCCACCCAGAGAGTTGCCACTCGCAGCTGGGTACTTCAAGGCTGAACAGATCTCTAGCCGGAGGTCATGGCAGTCAGCACGTTGACTCAAACTTTAACAATCAACTGAAGATAAACGGGAACCTTTTTACAACCGTACCTGGAACGTTTCCCGCTTCATTTGAGGTACTGGAAAAGTGTGGACTCATCAATGTCCTTCCCAACTCAGTAACCAGGCACTTTTCAGGATGCCACTTGCCGACCCTCCTCCAAAGAGTCCTCCCCCGGTCACTTCCATGAACTGCAGTGCCTCTCCAAGCCGACAGCACACCCGGACACCTTGAATCCTCCCTCAGTTACTGCGCCTCGGACCAGCCAGTTCCGAGATTCGGGAACAGATGGATCCCTACTCCAGACCAGACAGGTCTATCAGGGGCCACTGACGGGAACATGTTGCGGGATGTCGAACACCCCGTGACCGGGACCCCTCGTGGGGCTACCCCGGTCCTGGAACCAGAACAGACCACACGGGTCTCACGAACAACTCCGGAACCCCGAACATGTGACCCGCACCTGCTTAAGTACCCCCTCCCAGACTCCTCAGCGGGCCACGGCACTCCCACTGATTGGCTCCGAGAGGGCCGATACCCAAACACCCAACCAGACCTGGTTCTGGCCTGTCATGTGCACCTCACCGTTCACGTGACCAGGCAGAACATCAATCATGGCCTGGCCAGACTGGTGTTAAGGCCAACCTACACAATTAACCCTCAGTACTGTAAGGTCCTGAGACAAAAAACTAAATTTAGAAAGCGTGTGACATTTGATCCCAAATGTCATCCGCTACACAATCATTAGATGTTGTGGCTGCATTAGTTATCTCTAGGCTTTTTTTTTTCCCTCTTTTCACCTGGTGATCTGCCAGTAAAGCCTCATACACACGCCTTGATTTTCGGACAACAGAACATTCATTCTATTTTTGTGACATGCTAATCTCATGTCAAAATTGAAGAGGTTACTAACAAATAGGAGAATTTTCGTTTGACAGAATACAATGTCAGAAGTGACCTAACGCGTTGAATAGTTTTGTATGCATTCTTTCGTTTCTGAGCATGCGTAGTCTGGCTCTTACTACTTTTTTTCGTACGAAAACCGTACTAATGAAACAGAAATCGGATGTTGAGTTCACAGCCACCAAAAGTGTTATAGTCTGCACACCCAGCTTTTGTCTGACGAAAAAGGGAAATCGTCTGTCAGAGCACTGGACTAACGGTAAGATATGCAGACATTCGGTCGTCTTAACACAATTGATGTCCGAAAATCAAAACGTGTGTACGGGCCTTTACACACCTCCTGTATTAGAGTGTCTTCACTCTGGATGAAGGAGCAACAGATAGATGCCTTTGGACAGCAGCATTGTCAGTCTGGGGGGAGTCGAGTGTTAGATGTACTAGCAGATTTAAATGCATTTACAAATTGAGGCCAAACCTCAGCTGAAACTTTATAAGCAGTTGCAACAAACTGTTTTTTTTTTTTTTTTTTCCTTTTGGATTTTACATCCATAAATAAGAGCTGACCATTCTGTGCACCCTTGTCAGTGTTAAAGAGGAAGTAAACCCTGATGGGTTTGCTTCCTCTTTGATTCCCTGCAAAGGTAAAGCATAATGGACTACTATGCATCGCATCGCATCGCATTGCATAGTAGTCCATTATGTGTCACTTACCTGATACAGGAGCCAGCGAAGTCACCGCTGTCCCCTTGTGTACGGAGCCTCCATATTCTTGGTGGGTCTCGCTGCTCCGGTGCTGTCATTAGACGGAGCATGCCCACGGGAGCCGCCACTCGCGGCATATCACCGTTACCAGCGGTAACAAATGCAGCCTTGATATCCAAGAATCGGTAAGCTGCAATAATATAGGTTTACTTTTGGGTTTAATACTGCTTAAAGCTGGCCATACAAGGGTGGAAAATTGAACTGTGGGTGGCCCTGTTGGCCTGTTGCCACCCTTTTGGTGGATATAAAGCCAAAACCTCTTGGTTTTTCAACCGACGTTGTTAAAAATTATACACTTCCTTACACTAAGTGTAGCCAGCAGGGCAGAAAGGGGAACCATTATAGACGTGGGACCAGGGCTTTTTTTTTCAGTGGGAATGCAGGAAAGCAGTTCTGGCACCTCCAGCACACAATGTATGTAATGGCAAGGGGTACTAGTGTGCTGGGGGGTCTATTGATGGTAGCTGCGGGAGGATCTATTCTTATGGGGGGGGTCTTATATTTGGGGGAGGACCTATTGTTGCTGGGGGGGTCAATTTTTTCGGTAATCGATCTACTTTTTGGGGAGGGTATATTGTTGCTGGCTGCTGGGAGAGCTGTTGCTAGTGGGGGTCTATTGTTGCTGGGCTCTGTTGTTGCTGGGTGGGGGGGTCTATTATTGATGGCTGCAGGGGATCTATTTCATTGCTTTTCTTGTTATGCCATACAAATTGCTTGGTTCTGTATTCTCTAAAAAGGGTGATACAGGTACCTGCACCATACTGGAAGGTGGGTAGGGGGTGGAACTAAGGGACGGTGCTCAGAGGTGTAGGGGGCGGAGACGGGGTGATTCAGAAGGAGGGAGTACCTGCACCATACTGGAAGGTGGGTAGGGGGTGGAACTAAGGGACGGTGCTCAGAGGTGGGTAGGAGGCAGAGACAAGGGGTGATTCAGAAGGAGGGAGTACCTGTACCATACTGGAAGGTGGGTAGGGGGTGGATCTAAGGGACGGTGCTCGGAGGTGAGTAGGGGACGGAGACGAGAGGTGATTCAGAAGGAGGGAGTACCTGCATCTATTCCCTGAAAAAAAAAAAAAATGCCCTGCATGTGACAAAGGCGAAATAGAGGTTCCAAAATTGGGCAGTGTATGTGGAAGGTGGAGATGTATATAGTGTAGTATATAGTGCTGGTATAGTACCTAATGATGTAAACGGTGAACTATTTGGTGTACCTTTTTTGTCTTTTTGGCATTCTTGGGGGATGGGGAGATATCTGTGAAGATGGCAAAAGGAGTTCTTTCTGATTTTTAATGTGTGTGCAGACTTTACGAAGTTTAAAGTTAAAGCGGGATTCCACCCTAAAGTGGAACCTCCGCTGATCGCATCCCTCCCCCCCTCCGGTGTCACAATTGACACCTTTCAGGGAGGAGGGGGGTGGAGATACCTGTCAAAGACCGGTATTTACACCCACTTCCGGGCATAGACTCCCGTGGGAGTCTACGCCATTTCCTGCCCTGCCGCGCTGTCTGCTGGGACACATACGGGTCCCAGTGACAGCGCGGAGATTTCCTATTGCGCGGCGCAACTCGCGCATGCGCAGTAGGGAACCAGGAAGTGAAGCCGATTCGCTTCACTTCCTGATTCCCTCACCTAGAATGGTGGCGGCAGCAGACGAGGGCCGAGCGATCGATCGGCCTCGGCTGCCGGCATCGCTGGAACCCGGGACAGGTGAGTGTCCATTTATTAAAAGTCAGCAGCTGTAGTATTTATAGCTGCTGGCTTTTAATATTTTTTTTTTTTTTGGTGGAATCCCTCTTTAATCAACTCTGGTGAGTGAGACAGAAGAGCACTGGTATGGGGTACTAGAAGCTTTTGGATTTTTCTGTTTGCCAGTGAAGACGTTTGTCCCAAAACCTCTCTAGCAGGGTCGTGTCGCTCATTTCCCTCTTAAACCAAGCTGAAAATATTCCCTCCTGCCCATGTACCCCTCCATGACTTTTCCATCAAGATCAATAATGCCACCATCAGTCCTCCGCCAGGGTACTAGATGTAATCCTAGGCTCTGGCCTGTCCTTTCAGCCCTAAATCCAATCGCTGTCAAAAGCTTGTAGACTTCACCTGTGTAACGTCTCTAAAATGCGCCCCTTTTTAACTAATGGAACCACCAAACTACTCGTTCACTCCCTTGTTCTCTCACGTCTTGACTATTGCAATTCCCTGCTCATAGGCCTACCTCTCCATAGGCTATCTCCTCTTCATTCTATCTCTAGTGCTGCTGCCAGACTTATCCACCTTACCAACCGCTCAGTGTCCACCAACCCTTTCTGCCAATCTCTACACTGGCTTCCAACTGCCCAGAGAATTAATTTCAAAATACTAACACCACCATACAAAGCCATTCACAACTCTTCCCGAGCTATATCACCGCTCTTGTCTCCAAATACCACCCAAACCTTCCTCTCCGACCTCCTACTCTCAAGCTCCCTTGTCCCCTCCTTCAATGCTCATCTCCAGGACTTCACCAGAGCCTCTCCCATCCTCTGGAACTCTCTCTACTTCAGTCTGTCCAGCTATCTCATACTCTAGCTGGCGATCAGGGAAGCCTATTACGCCTCCAACTAACTGAACTTTTATCAGCTCACAATCCATTGTAGCTCTGACTGTATGTTTAGGGTTATTGTCCTGCTGGAAGGTGAACCTCCACCCCGGTCTCATGTCTTTTGCCGACTCTAACAGGTTTTTTTCTAAGATTGTCCTGTATTGGGCTCCAACCATCTTCCCATCAACTCTGACCAGCTTCCCTGTCCCTGCTGAAGAAAAGCATCCCCACCACATGATGCTGCCACCACCATGTTTCACAGTGGGGATGGTGTGTTCAGGGTGATGTGCAATGCCGCATACACTTTACACACGTACCAGACTTTTTGACAGCAAACGAATCCGGGGGACAATTCGATTGTGTGTGGGCTCCATCGGACCTTTGCTGTCCAAAAATCTGACAGACTTTAGAAATAGATCATGTTTCAAATTTTAAAGCCAGAACCCCCGCCGAACCCAGTTCCTATAGAGAAATCTGCTTGTGTGCATGCTAGTCCGACAGACAAAAACCAACGCTAGGGCAGCTATTGGCTATAAACTTCCTTATTTTAGTCTGGTCATACGTCATCACGTTCGAATCCGTCGGACTTTGATGTGATTGTGTGTGGCCAAGTCCGCTCATTCGGAAAGTCTGTCGGAACTCCGCCGAAAGTCCGTCAGAAAGACCGTCGGACAGACCGTCGGACCTAGTCCATCAAAGTCCGCTCGTGTGTACGCGGCATTCGTTTTTCACCACACATAGTGTTTTGCTTTTAGGCCAAAAAGTTACGTTTTGGTCTCATCTGACCAGACCAATTTCTTCCACGTGTTTGCTGTGTCCCCCACATGGCTTCAAAGCAAACTGCAAATGGGACTTCTTATGACTTTTTCACCAATGTCTTTCTTCTTGTCACTCTTCCATAAAGGGCAGATTTGTGGAGAGACGACTAATAGTTGTCCTGTGGACAGATTCTCCCCCCTGAGCTGTGGATCTCTGCAGATCCTCCAGAGTTACCATGGACCTCTTGGCTGCTTCTCCCATTTAATGCTCTTTGTCCGGCCGGTCAGTTTAAGTGGATGGCCATGTCTTGGTAGGTTTTCAGTTGTGCCATACGCTTTCCATTTTCAGATGATGGATTGAACAGAGCTCTGTGAGATGTTTGGGAGCTTGTGATATATATATATATATATATATATATATATATATATATATATAATATTTATAACCTAACCCTGCTTTATACTTCTCCACAACTTTATCCCTGACCCGTCTGGTGTGTTCCTTGGCCTCCATGATGCTGTTTGTTCACTAAGGTTCTCTAACAAACCTCTGAGGGCTTCACAGAACAGATGTATCTATACTGAGATTAAATTACACACAGGTGGACTCTATTTACTAATTAGGTGACTTCTGAAGGCAATTGGTTAGATTTTAGCAAGGGTTATCAGAGCAAAGGGGTCTGAATACAAACGCACGCCACACTTTTAACATATTTATTTGTAAAAAAAATATTGAAAACCATTTATCGTTTTCCTTCCACTTCACAATTATGTGCCACTTTGTGTTTGGTCTATCACATAAAATCCAAGTAAAATAGTTTTTGGTTGTAACATGACAAGATGTGTAAAATTTCAAGGGGTATGAATACTATTTTTTAAGGCACTGTAAATCCTGTGTTATAATAAAGAGTATATGAACTATATGTTCAAAAAAGGCAGGCAGAGGGAAAATAACTAGACACCGGTTTTGTCTGGGGTATCCCTGCAGCTTATTCCATCCCTATTACTGACATACTACGCCTTGTTACAAAAGATGTGTTTTCATCCGCCAATAGGTGAAAAATGTCTTTGCGCTCATTTATACGTGCGATCGGGGGGCAGTAAAATTGTATTTTTTTCAAATATAAATTTTTATTGTTTTCAGAGAAAAGTCAGGGAAGGTACAGCGCAATGACGACCATAACAGAACATGTGCATGGGTAATTACTTTGATAATAGCCAGCTATGTGTCCGGCGTTTGAAACACATATCGGTAATATCAAGATACTTGAAGATCGCATTTTCAGCGACATTGTTGGGCACACAACACTAGTATCATGAGTTATTGAATGAAAAATGTCACAATGTCCCCAAAATCAGAAACCCAGTTGAACTGCCCAAACAATATTAAATCAGAGAAAAACGAAAAGCTAAAAGAGGGGAAACGCGATGGTTCCAGAGAAAGTAAAGAGCGTTGGGGGGGGGGGGGGGATAAAGAAAAAAGGCAGGGAGGTGCCGACCTGGAATCTGTGAAAAGGTGTCGCCACTTTTAGTATCGATCTAAAAATGGGCTGCCATGCCCTCAAACCTGATAACTGAGTACTGTGGACTCACTACGTGAAGATGCATCTACCACACCCAAAAATTACTATATATATATATATATATATATATATATAATCTCTGAGTGCGGACCCCTCCTTACATCATCTTCCCTCTAGAGAGCCCCCCTTTACATCAGGTTCCACAGAGAGACCCTCATTACACCAGGGTCCCCAGAAAGCCCCCCTTTACACCAGGGTCCCCAGGGAGCCCCCTTTACATCAGGGTCCCCATGTACCTGGCTGGTCTCCGCTGTGCACCTCCAACTCCCAGCACATCTCTGGACCCCCCCCCCCCCGGGGGATTAGCATCTCTATATGCTACCCGCGGGGATCTCCCCGGGGCTTGTAGTTCTCTTCCCGACTGTATGCAGTGGAGAGGGGAGTGGCCTCTGACCCGACCAAGTATCGGCAAGAGTGTAGAAGCAGAGCCGACTCACTTGTATGCTGAGTGACGAGGACACCTGCTCAGGTCAGAGGCCCCTCTCCTCTTCACTGCATACAGTCGGGAAGAGAACTACAAGCCCCAGGGAAATCCTGCGGCCCGTGGGCACCATAGAGCTGCTGATCGCCCCCTCCCACCCCCCCCCCCCCACTGCATAATAAATTGACAGCCAGAGGTGCAGGGGGTGGTGCCATCTTGTGCACCCCCCCCCCCCCCACAGCGGCAGAACGCCAGGGCCCAGTTGCAAGTACGACTGCTGCGACCCTAAAGGTTCCACCACTGTCCAGGAGTACCGTATATCATTTTTAGATTGTAAGCTCTAACGAGCAGGGCCCTCAGATTCATCTTGTACCAAATTGTAATGTAACTGTACTGTCTGCCCTCATGTTGTAAAGCGCTGAGCAAACTGTTGCCGCTATATAAAACCTGTATAATAATATCATGAGTTTGGAAATTCTAGAGAAATGGTTAAATAATGCATTACAAATTAACTAAACCCATTAGAGTTTAGTCGACTAAAATTTACTGCAAATTTTAGTCAGCTAAATACCACTAAAACAAAAGCAATTGCAGATTGCTAAAATACGACGAAAACCAAAATGGCATTTTAGTCAACAGACTATGACTAAAACTAAATTGATATTTGATGCCGCGTGGCATAAAAATTTGCAACTACCACTGTGTTTTGTTCTCTAGGGCCTCTGCTTTCAGGAAATAAAAGCGTTCGGGTTTTTAGGCAATTTTCAGTAATCTTCAGGCCTAAAATAATTTCTTAAACATTTATGTAACAAAACAAAAAAACACGTCTGGCAGCAACGGCATTAAGGGGGGCATAGTTTCTCCCTTCAAAACATTGTCGGGGCTAAAATCATCCAGAGCCAGGGGCCTAGAATTTTAGAATTTTAGAATTTATTTTTATTTTATTTTTTTCAGTAACCAAAAACCACAAACAAAAGTAGCCAAACTAGATGGCATTTAGGGTCTTGCCCACCATCTTGTAACTGCATTCCAGCAACCTCTAGAACATGGATGCTCAACCTTTTGGCCCTCCAGCTGTTGAGGAACTACAAGTCCCATCATGCCTTTGCCTTTGCGAGTCTTGCTTGTAACTGTCAGCCTTGCAATGCCTCATGGGACTTGTAGTTCTGGAGTAGCTGGAGGGCCACAGGTTGAGGACCCATGCTCTAGAATGCAGTTAGGTTTATGGGAGGCAGTCTCTGTAAGCCAGCCCAACACGGACGCCGCCTCCCCAAATCTCGGCCATATTGTAGGGTAGGTACCAAAAATACAGGAGAATGAGCACAATGGCAGCAAGATTCTATGGGCGTTTCTATCAAAGCCATCCATTATATGTAGTTTTTAGCTCTAAAAAAAGGGTCTTTGTACATTTTTATCTATTTGCTTTTGTTACTGGCTTAAAAAGTGTGCTGCTTTTCGAAGAGCACCTGTACTGCGCTATTAAGTATAATTTTGTGCTTAAAGAAGACACAAGAACATTTTTTTTTTTCTTTTAACATAAAAACAAATGATTAAGAATTCTGCAGGCAGTGAATAATGCCAACTACACCTCCACTTCTTCTGTGCCAGCCTCGCTAATGGGTCTCCTAATTATAGTCGTGTCTTTCAGATAATGTGTACTTTATGATAATTGTGCAGCCTGGAGATTAATTAACTTGTCTCATTCTCTTTTTTTCTGGCGTTTCAGCGCACCTTGAAAGTCAAGTCGGCAGCCTAAATGGCCAGCAATAACACAGCCAATATAGCACAAGCCAGGAAGCTTGTAGAACAGTTGAAGATGGAAGCCAATATTGACAGAATAAAGGTATGCATGGATGTATTTTGATCGAGAATGCGCTGGATTGTCCTTATTGAAGTACCCACCTCTGCCCATCTGCCAAAGCCATCATAAGAAAGTCATGGTGTTCTTTTGAATTTAGGGTTGTGTAGCACCCTGGAGTTTAGTCAGGGTTGCTCCTTAAAATTTACTTGCCAGGAATAGTCATCTTGGCTAATTGTTAGAGATCCTTTGATTTCTCCCTAAGTTTGGCCTGGTTGCACTTTTCCCTTCTACCACTAGGTGGCTGTATACTTGGTGGTACTAGATACGAGAAGGGCAACGCAAAGTCAGATTATGGGTATAGGGGGCATCTCAGCAGTGGCGGGCCCGTCCATAGGGGGCGCATGGGTGCCGCCCCCTCAAGCTATTCACAAAAAAAAAGTGTCACTTGCAAGCTGGGAAGCTGATTTGCCCGTGTGAACGGCGTGTGAAGGGCGCAAGCACTGCGCCCGCAAACACTCCCACTCTTCAATGATTTGTTTCTGGCCACCTGTTCTTTATTTTTATTGGCGGGGACGGAGGATGGTGGGCGGTCCTTTTTCTGAGTGCCTTCCGGTTTTGGCTCACTGTGCAGTGGGCTGGGCATCGTAGAAACACGCTGGAATTTCTACTCATTTATCACCTCCCTGGGATGCTACTCTGGGCGCCTGACCCTTTACAGCATGGGACTGAATTCCCCTGGAGCAGCTGGTGATGTGTGGAATACTATCCCCTGTCGGATAGTGTCTGCCCTGTACTGCGCAAGCGCAGTACGGAGGACAAGGAGACGCTGAAACGTCTCCGCAGATGAACGGCGCCTGCGCCGTGAGTCCAGGTTCAAGCCCCACCATCTAAGTGGACATAGAGTTAGAATAAAAAATAGCCAAACGAGGCCGCGCCGAAGCGTGGAGAAGCAAAGCGAGCCCGTGAGGGGACCTGTTGCTATGTGCTACCATATGTCCACTTGGATGGTGGGGCTTGCACCTGGACTCAGTGCGCAAGCGCCGTTCTTTTTCTGAGACTTTCGGTGTCTCCTTGTCCTCCGATGGCCGGACAAACAAAATTGACACCCTTTTTTCCGACAAATAGAGCTTTTTTTTGGTGATATTTTATCACCTCTGCTGAGGTTTTTTTTTTATTATTTTTTTTTTTTTGCGGTATGAACAAAAAAAACCTTTTTTTTTTTTCTGGTGCAAAAAATCCAATAAAAAAATTATCCTGGGCAGGAGGGTGGGACATTCCTCTGATGTCTTCCCATGCCAACTGTTACGGTACCATCCCTTCCTCCAGACTTTTCTCCTGTGCTCCTACCCATTATCTTGTCTACTCCACCAATCACCATTAAGTACAAAACTCCCACCTAATCTCTTTGACACGTTATCTCAGATCGGTGTGGTTCCCCTTCCACCCTGTCATGCCGGCCCTACGCTTTACTCATTCCTCTCAGCCCTGGGCCTTCCTTTTTATAAAGCTTCATATGTTTTAGCCCTTGTACACACGGTCGGAGATTCCGACGGAATGTGTTCCATCGGACCGTTTTGTCGGAGAATCCGACTGTGTGTGGTCTCCATCGGAGCGTTTCCGTCAGAGTATCCGACGGACTAAGTTTTCCAACTTGTCCGTAAAATTTTCTGACAAAATGCTCCTATTGGACATACTCCGATCATGCTGTAGCCTACTCCGACGGACAAAGTGCCACACATGCTCAGATCAAATTCCTAGACCAAAGCTATTGGCTACTATCCTGAACGTAGTCCCGTCGTAACGAAATCATCACGTTATGTACAATCGGATTTTCCGACAACTTTGTCCGACCGTGTGTATGCAACAGTTTCGGACAAAATCCGTCGGACAAAATCCAACGGATTTGGTTGTCAGAATGTCCCACTGTGTGTACAAGGGCTTAGGGCGCCACTATCCTTTTCGTCAGTCAACAATTTAGTCCATGTGTGGTAAGCCTGGAGTTCAGCTTTAAAATAGTTTTTCCATAAATGATCCTGAGTCTTTTTTTTTTTTATCAGATGACACTTTTTTAAAAATTAGCTATTCGCTCCTATGAGCCCAAATTCTGTCTGTTCTTCAAACCTTCTTCTCCAGCCCTCCCAGCAGCCGGGGATAAAAAAAAAATTTTCTTGTTCTGTTTAATACATGCATTAAATAACATTTTCCTTTCTCATGCATTTTGTTTAAAAAATTAATGCATCGGAAATCAAGCCCCAGCTGAACTTCCCTTCATCAAGGGATTTAAATGCACCATGTGAACTCCAGAATGGAGTGACTTGTATTCCACCCATGGTGCTATGAATAATAGAGCTGAATGCTTCAAACGGAGAGCGATGGTGGAGAGAGTCAGATGTATTTGGATAATTTAGAGCATCGAGCTACTTGTGTCATTAGCCCAGCTGCATTTTTCATAAAGCTGAACCCACCCACTGTTCTGCTGTTTACATCTTTTAAATGTTGTTAGGTTTGTGATGCTGGTGGAGACGTCGGGGACGTTTACGAAAAAATGGCATCTGCATCCTATTTAAGTTTTTTCTAAACCTTGTGTGTTGGATTTTTTTTTTTTTTTTCCCAGTGTCTGTGTTATATTTTGGAATACACAACTGTACTTTTTCTTTACAATTTTGCAAGATAAATAACTGGAAAATCGTCTTGTTTTAATACTTTTCAGTAATTGCTCAGCATGTCCAGTTTTAAGCTTTGTGGTATAAGCACGTCCGCTCTCACACCTGTAAATCCATAATGGACCAGAGAAAAGTTTTTTTTAATTGCCCCTATAGACCTACCGATTTGGCAATGACCGTCTCATTATGATTAGTTGTCTATATAGTTTTTTTTTTTGGGGGGGTGGGGCAAACAAAGATTTCTTTGGATGATATTGTCTTGCACAAATGATTTTGTTTTCTGTGCAATCTATAGATATATAGACGACATACCAACATTTAATAAAAAATTATTTTTGTTTTCTATTTTGAACACTGTTCATTTTAAAACGATTCTGCTATAATTTGTCCCATTTATAATGACACTAAAATTAAAGCGGACCTCCACCCTGAAGTGGAAGTTCCGCTCATCTGATCCCTCCCCCCCCTCCGGTGCCACAATTGGCACCTTTCAGGGGGTAGGGGGGGTGCAGATACCTGGATAATCCAGGTATCTGCACCCACTTCCAGGCCAAGTTAGCCGCAGATGCCCCCCCTGTTGTGTTCTGGAAAACGCACAGTTCCCAGGACACAGCGGGGACCAGTGGAGACACACAGCGCGACTCGTGCATACGCAGTAGGGAACCGGGCAGTGAAGCCGCAATGCTTCACTTCCCGATTCCCTGACAGAGGATGGCGGCGGGTGGGGGGGTGGCAGCGGAGAGACGAGCGTTTGCTCGTCATCTGCCGCCGACATCGCTGGACCCTGGGACAGGTAAGTGTCAATTTCTTAAAAGTCAGCAGCTGCAATATTTTTAGCTGCTGCCTTTTAAGATTTTTTTTTTAAAATTGCAGCTCCTCTTTAAGAAAAGTCCCAGCATACAAGAGACCAATTTTAAAGTGGTTCCCAGATGGTATCAAACTCCTTTAAAACGTCAAAAGATATATCCCTCGTTGTCGGATCAGTGTTGGGAGTAGGGATGAGCCGAACACCCCCCGGTTCGGTTCGCACCAGAACTTGCGAACGACCCCCGCGTTCGGTACGAACGTTAGAACCCCATTGAAGTCTATGGGACTCGAACGTTCGAATTGGAAAGTGCTAATTTTAACGGCTAATATGCAAGATAGTGTCCTAAAAAGGGTTTGGCGACCTGCCTCCTGCCTCAGGGGACATGGGTCACTGCAAAAAAAAGTTTTAAAAACTACCGTTTTGGTGGGAGCACTGATTTTAATGACGATTAAAGTGAAAAAAAAAGTGAAATATTCCTTTAAATATGGTGCCTGGTGGGTGTCTGTAGTATGCCTGTGAAGTGCCATGTGTTTCCCGTGTTTAGAACAGTCCCTGCACAAAATGACATTAAGCGGAAATAACACCATTTAAAACTGCTTGCGGTTTTAATGTTATATCTGGTTCCTGCAATATGGTTGAAAATCATTCAGAAAAATGGCATGGGTAGCCCTCCCTGCCCATTACCAGCCTATTTGGGTCTTGTACGCATATTAAGGGGAACCCTGTACCCATTATAAAAAAAGGAAATGCGTGTGGCCCCCAGGCCCTATATACTCAGAACAGAAGTATACAGGCGGTGCAAACAAGACAGGGACTGTGTAGGTTTGTTGTGTTAAGTTGAATCTGTTTGTAATTTTCAACTGGTACATTTTTAAAGTGTAGCTCCAGTCAAAAAAAATATTTTTAAGCTTTTTGGAAAACATAGGGAAGGGTTATCACCCCTGTATAATTTGTTTTGTCGTCCATCTTTTTTCATCTCACTTGCTGTTGTCTCCTTCCGTTTGCAAGTAGGAGATGTTTGTAAATTGGATGTTTGAAAGTAGGGGCCTGCCCTATATGCTCTGCAGAAATGGCGGAACAAGGTGTTGGTTTTGCAACAACATTGTAAGCCCTCAAAGTGACTCTTGGTGGGCGCTGGAGCGCCCTGCTGTGAACGATTATATCAAGAATTGTAATTACATGCCATTGTTGAACAGTGGTAGAAAAATTGACCTTTGATGGTTGTGGTGCTGGTGCCACAACACTATAAGTCCTCACAGTTACTCTGGGTGGGCACAGGAAGGGGCCCTCCTGTGAAATATTATATCAAGAATTGTAATTACATGTCCCTGTTAAACAGGGGCAGAAAAATTGGGCCTTAGGCACTGGTGCCATCACACTGCAACCTCTGCCATACACTCTAGTTTTATTGCAGGAATTAGCCCTGCTGCAAAGCATTGCATCAAAAATTGTACTTAAACGCCCCTGTTACACAGGGGCAGAAAAATTGGGCCTTAGGCACTGGTGCCATCACACTGCAACCTCTGCCATATACTCTAGTTTTATTGCAGGAATTAGCCCTGCTGCAAAGCATTGCATCAAAAATTGTACTTAAACGCCCCTGTTAAACAGGGGCAGAAAAATTGGGCCTTAGGCACTGGTGCCATCACACTGCAACCTCTGCCATAGACTCTAGTTTTATTGCAGGAATTAGCCCTGCTGCAAAGCATTGCATCAAAAATTGTACTTAAACGCCCCTGTTAAACAGGGGCAGAAAAATTGGGCTGCTGGCATCACCCAGAACCAAAAATGTTCTTCCAACATATCAGCGGAGGAGGAAGAGGATAGACAATCAACATAACAGGACAGTCACTCAGCATCAGCATAGGCAGTCTTGAAGGGATGTGGTATTTCAAAAAAAATTATTCGGTTACATCAGCTTCAGGTGCTTGGTAGCTGTGGGTGATCCAAGACTGATTCATCTTGATGAAGGTCAGTCGGTCAACTGATTCGGTGGACAGGCGCACCCTGTGATCGGTAACAAAGCCACCAGCAGCACTGAAGGTGCGTTCCGAAAGAACGCTGGATGCATGACAGGCCAGTAGCTCAATTGCATACTGTGCAAGCTCTGGCCAGTGATCCATCCTCAAGACCCAGTAAGCCAGAGGATTTTCAGTGGGAAAGGTGTCCAAGTCTGACCTTGCCCCTAGGTATTCCTGCACCATGTAAATTAGACGCTGGCGATGGGTGCTGGAACCAATCATACCTTGGGGCTGCGGACTAAAAAATTGTCTGAAAGCATCAGTCAGACGGCCACCTTCTCCACCGCTCCTTCTGACTGATGCCTCAGCAACACGTTGTCCAGGACCAGGAGTTTGTGACCTCCCAGTCTCTGGGAACGCGTTGCACAGAGCTTTCTGCAAGGCCTCCCGGAGATGTCTCATCCTCTGCTCCCTCTGCGATGGCAAGATAAGGTCGGCAACCTTACCCTTGTACCGTGGATCAAGGAGAGTGGCCAGCCAGTAATGGTCCCTCTCCTTGATCCGAAGAATACGAGGATCCTTCCGCAGGCTTTGCAGGATCAGGGAGGCCATGCAGCGTAGGTTAGCTGAGGCATTCGGTCCGGAGTCCTCTGGGTCACTAAGGACAACATGATCCGCAGCTACCTCCTCCCAGCCACGTACAAGTCCACGTGTTTCTTGGGACTGTAAATCATCCCTATAAGACTGCTGCTGCTGATGCTGAGTGCCAGCCTCCACCTCCATGCTGACACAATCATCCTCCTCCTCCTCTTCCTCCTCCTCACCCTCTTCCTGTGTGATGGGTGGCACAGCAGGAACACTGTCTGGATAAAGGGGGCCTTGAGAGGCAAGGAAGTCCTCCTCTTCCTGCCTCTGTTCTGCCTCAAGTGCCCTGTCCATTATTCCACGCAGCGTATGCTCCAAGAGGTGGACAAGAGGTATAGTGTCACTGATGCATGCACTGTCACTGCTCACCATCCTTGTGGCCTCCTCAAACGGTGACAGGACAGTGCATGCATCCCTGATCATGCCCCACTGGCGTGGTGAGAAAAAACCAAGCTCCCCTGACCCTGTCCTGGTGCCGTAGTCGCACAGGTACTCATTGATGGCCCTCTGCTGCGTGTGCAGCCGCTGCAGCATGGCCAATGTTGAGTTCCATCTGGTGGGCATGTCACATATAAGGCGGTTCTTGGGCAGGTTCAACTCCTTTTGGAGCTCAGCCAGCCGAGCACAGGCATTAAATGATCGGCGGAAATGCACACAGACTCTCCTGGCCTGTTTCAGGACATCCTGTAAGCCGGGGTACCTGCCCAAGAACCGCTGCACCACCAGGTTAAGGACGTGAGCTACACAGGGCACATGGGTCAGTTGTCCCTGTCGGAGGGCGGAGAGGAGGTTGGTGCCATTGTCGCAAACCACCATTCCTGGCTTAAGCTGGCATGGCGTCAACCACCTCTCGGCCTGCCCCTGCAGAGCTGACAAAACATCTGCCCCAGTGTGGCTCCTGTCCCCCAAACAAACCAGCGCAAGCACGGCATGGCATCGTTTTGCCTGCGTACTTGCGTAGCCCCTGCAACGCCTACGGAGCACCGCTGGTTCTGAGGACAGAGCACTGGAAGAGGCCATGGAGGAAGAAGAAGAGGAGGGGGTGGAGGAGAGAGGTGTGTCACAACCAATAGTAGCATTTTGGAGGCGTGGTGGCGGAACAACCTCCAACACTACTGCACCTTGTCCTGCATCCTTCCCAGCAGCCAGGAGAGTGACCCAATGGGCCGTGAAAGACAGGTAACGTCCCTGTCCATGCCTGCTGGACCATGAGTCAGCGGTAATATGCACCTTACCGCTGACCGCCCTGTCCAGCGAGGCAAGGACATTGCCTTCCACATGCCGGTAGAGAGACGGAATCGCCTTCCGTGAGAAAAAGTGGCGTTTGGGGACCTGCCACTGAGGAACCGCACATTGTACAAACTCACGGAAGGGGGCCGAGTCTACCAACTGAAAAGGCAGCAGTTGAAGTGCTAGCAATTTAGCCAAGCTAGCATTCAACCGCTGGGCATGTGGATGGCTGGGAGTAAATTTCTTCCGCCGGTCCAGCAGCTGGGGCAGGGACATTTGTCTGCTATAATCGGACGTGGATGTACCACTAGCAGAGTTCCCGGAAGCACTTGGCTGTGACACACCTAATTCTACACCTTCATTCCTCTCAGAGCAGGTTTCAGAGAGGACTGAAGGTCTAGTGGGGTTGGAGATGCCAGCTGATGAGGAGCAAGGAGAGGTCCGCTTTGTTCTTTGGTGTGGGTCTTTGAGGTATGCTTGCCAACGAGCTGCATGGCAGGTCAACATATGTCTGGTCAAGCATGTGGTGCCCAAGCGGCTGATGTTTTGGCCACGTGAGATACGCTTGAGACATATGTTGCAAATAGCAGCGGTGCGATCTGATGCACTCGTCTCAAAAAAGGCCCACACCAAAGAACTTAGAATAACGCGCAGAGGAAGCGCTCTGCGCAGGCGGAGCTCTGCGGTGTGATTCAGTCGGTGTGCTGCCCCTAAGCTGGCCCCCGGAGGGCATCCTGCCTCGTTGGACATGTGCCTCATCCTCCTCCTCCTCCTCCCTCCTTCCAGGCACCCACGTGGAGTCAGTGCCCTCATCATCCCCTCCCTCTTCATCGCTGTAGCAAACCTGGCAGTATGCTGCAGCTTGTGGAACATGACTGCCAGATTGCTGTCCTTCTTGAGCATCCCCTCTCTCTGTGCTCACGCTACTGCCTTCCTCTAGCTGAGTGTCATCATCAGAGCCCACCAAACACTGGGCATCCTCCTGGAGCATGTACCCAACACTGTGCTCAAAGAGTTCAGGAGACTCCTCAGGAGGACGTGGTGGGTCTAGGGAAGGAGTCACTGATGATGACATTGAGAGGAGGGACGACAATGTGTTGGCAGCTGCTTTTCTACTACCCTGAGACTGGGTGAGAGAGGATGAGGAGGATGAAGAGGGCTTGGTCATCCACTCTACCAAGTCGTTGGCATGTTGCGGTTCAACATGTCCAGCTGCAGAAAAGAAGGACAAGCATGTCCCATGGCCACGTGCTGATGACAATGCACCGCGTCCACGACCAGCACTGTTGTCTCTAGACACAGAGCCTGCTTGCCCTCTTTTATCGGCTCGCGCCTGTCTGCCTCTCCTTGCTGGCCTTCCAGACATGGTAATGGCCTGAAGGGAGTTGGGTAAAACAGTAGTTGGGTAGTTTATATTGTGCTGGAGGCACACAACACCCACTAACTCCTGCAGATGCCTTTTTTATAGAACAGCAGAGTTAAAGGGGTATATACAGATGTATACTGTGCTGTGCTGGAGGCACACACAACTTCCAATAACTCCCGCAGATGCCAATCGGGCCCAAATAGAGAACAGCTATGTAGGTGGATAATAGCGGTATGTACTGGGTACAGAGCAGGCACACAGCACGCACTATCTCCTGAGTGACACTGCTGACTGCAAGCTCTATTGTTAAAGATGGACCACTAGCTATATAGGTGAGGTGAATATCACGGTGTATACTGCGGTCAGGGCACGCAGACAATAACAAGAAAACAGCAGAGTTAAAGGGGTATATACAGATGTATACTGTGCTGTGCTGGAGGCACACACAACTTCCAATAACTCCAGCAGATGCCAATCGGGCCCAAATAGAGAACAGCTATGTAGGTGGATAATAGTGGTATGTACTGGGTACAGAGCACGCAGACAGCACGCACTATCTCCTGACACTACTGACTGCAAGCTCTATTGTTAAAGATGGACCACTAGCTATATAGGTGAGGTGAATATCACGGTGTATACTGCGGTCAGGGCACGCAGACAATAACCAGAAAACAGCAGAGTTAAAGGGGTATATACAGATGTATACTGTGCTGTGCTGGAGGCGCACACAACTTCCAATAACTCCAGCAAATGACAATCGGGCTCAAATAGAGAACAGCTATGTAGGTGTATATAGTGGTATGTACTGGGTACAGAGCACGCAGACAGCACGCACTAACACTACTGACTGCAAGCTCTATTATTAAAGCTAGATCACTAGCTATATAGGTGAGGTGAATATAGTGGTGTATACTGCGGTCAGGGCACAGACAGTAACCACTACACAAGAGCAAAATAGTAAATCAGCCAAAAACGATTGGTGTGTAACTGTGTTGAAGGTACACAGAACACCCACTGCTTCAGATGCTAACAAACACTACACGAGGCCGCCTGAAAGGCAGCTTTATATAGTGTGGGGCGTGCACTACACAGCCTGAGCTATGATTGGCCACAGGCAGGATGCCTGTGGCCAACCATTGCTCTCCTCGCTACTGGCGCTGCGATTGGCCAAGCATGCGGGGTCACAGTGCATGCTTGGCCAATCGTGAGACAGCAATGCATTGCGCCATCGCAATGCATTGTGGGCCACACGAATTTTGCCGCGAACGGCCCAAACGTTCGGAATTCGGCGAACGCACGTTCGCATGTTCGAGTCGAACATGCGTTCGACTCGAACACGAAGCTCATCCCTAGTTGGGAGATATCAAGAGGATAGGGGAACAATCCTTCACGTATTCTGGGCATGCCCAAAATGTGAAAATTTTTGGAAGATGATCCGACAAATAGCTCAAAACTTTACAGAATGCTTAATTCCAAATGACCCAGCTCTTTTTCTGCTTCAAGTATCTAATATAACAAGTGGAAAATATAAAAAAAAATCAGTTCTCTGTCATCTTTTTAATGCTGCTAAGGCATGTATTCCTTTATGTTGGAAATCTACACAAGCGCCATCTATTGGTATGTGGTTCAATAAAGTAGAGGAAATTTTTAAAAAATGAAGGAATTAATTTTCACAAAACTCCACCAAAAGGAACGATATATTAAAACTTGGACACCTTGGAATATATATATCTTTTTCCAATGAGGGACGAACCCTGTTTTGAAAGCGATAGGGCACACTAAACAAAGGTAATTTAAAGGGGACTATTTAAATTAATGACGTAAAGGGATCTCCCTTGAGACTGAGTAGCACTGGGATGGGACCACGTTCGTATATTTGAAAGAAAGTAGATTATACGTGTATAACCCTATATACTGTACACCTATACCAGTCCTTTAAAGGACCTTTGTGGACCTAGTAGCTAGTGATTTGCAGGCTGTCCCTCAGTCCCTACACTGACAAAAGACAGCTGCAGAACCGGGCAGCAGTGCACTCAGCAATCACCAGCACAGCAGTTCACCAGGACCCTATATACTGTACACCTATACCAGTCCTTAAAAGGACTTTTGTGGACCTAATAGCTAGCGATTTGTGTCACTACAGTCTGTCCCTGCTCCACACAGCAACCTCTCTCTACACTGACAAAAGACAGAATGTAAAATGGCCGCCAGATCAGGTCTATTTATAAGGTAGGGGGAATGTCCAATTGTTCATGTGCTGAAATGTCTCAATTGGCTGTCCTGTACCCCATGATGGAGGTGTCATCATGTGCCAAAGTTCTTTCACACTGTAAACGCATATGTCTGCCGGGCGAACAGCGCCAGAAGTCCGCTGGTTTGGCAAATCGCGAACACGCAAAATTCGCCGCAAACCGGGCGAACCGCAAGGCCATCTCTAATGGAGAGAGAGAATAAAATAATTAGTTGATTGATGGGGATGGTGGTGAGGTATATTATATATTCTACCAAGGATTAAAATGATATCACTTAGAGGAGCGATATAAGTTTGATTATATATGTTTGAACTGTTGATATTATCATTATATATACCTCCAAATATTAGAAAAAGACGTGTTTTTCTGCTTTTTTCTGTTCTATTTTGGTGTTTCTTGTCTTATGAAATAAATAAGATTTAAAAAAATAAAAAATAATAATAATTAAGAAAAGTTTACGTACACATTAAATATAATTTTTTAATGTGAATTAATGTGGGGTTCCTCCCCCCCCCCTTTTTTTTTTTTTTGTGTGTTTTGGGGTGTTAAATGAGGGTAAGATTTTGAGGCAAGAAGTACTGGGACATAAGTAGTAACGGGGTATAATTTAATGGCATAGACATCTAGTTATGGAGAGATAGAATAAAATAATTAGTTGATTGATGGGAATGGTGGTGAGGTATATTATACCAAGGATTGAAATTATATCACCTAGAGGAGTGATATAAATTTGATATATATGTTTGAACTGTTGATATTATCATTATATATATATATATATTTATTAGGAAAAGATGTTTTTCAGGTTTTTTTTCTGTTCTGTCTTGTCTTATGAAATAAATAAAAGATTTAAAAAATTAAGAAAAATTTACGTACAAATTAAATATTTTTTTTAAATTTTTGCATTTTTAATGTGACGAATAAAAAATAAACAGTATTGCTAAAAAGAAAATGTAAATAAAACAAAAATCAAAAGGACAATAAAAAGGGAGGAAGGAGTTAATTAGGATTTAGGGTTTGATATCATCATATTTTTATTTTTTTATTACATATGGATCCACATACGGCCCATCATTTGATCTACACATGAATTGAATAGAAACATTTTATTACAATGTATTTCTCAATAAAGCTACAGAACAACCACTGTAATAGGGAGCAAAATCAGCGAGAACCATTGGGGGAGCAGCAGCAGAGAAAGATGCATTACAAAGTAGACAAAATACTTGGAAGTTTTTTTTTAGGGCATACCCCCAAGATTCTCAGTTTGCAATAAAACGTTCCAAAGTTCCTGTAAATTACATGAACTGATTTGTAGATTTCTCTTAAAGAGGAAGTAAACTTCCCTCTAATGTTTGTACCTAAAGGTAAGCTTATAATAAAGAATACCTATAGGTACTGTAAATATCTCCTAAACTTGCATCGTTTAGAAGATATGTACTGTATAGTGCGCCAATGACCTCATCGGCACATGCGCTCTGAAGGAACGGCCGCCCATGTTCTTTCTTCAGAGCTACATGCCGTGACCGTCGGTGATGCCACGCGACTCAGGGCCAGTCACACAGCTGGAGTATGCGGACTCGGAAGCAAGCCTTCAGCGGGGACGACGAGGGCTTCGTTTTCAAGTAAGTTTCACATAATGTGCGTTGCATACTAGCGCATCATGCCTTTACTTTGCAGGTCACAAAAAACACAAAAGAGGCTGTGTTTATTTCCTCTTTAAAGCGATATTAAACCGCAGTTGACGAAAAAGAAAAAATTCCCTGCAAGGCAATGTCGTCGCATAGTACCACATTATGAGAGACTTGCCTCCAAACGAAGCCCTCCAGCACTGCGCTGTCACCGCTAAGAGGGTTTCAATCATCCCCCGCTCTTTCTTCTGGATTTGTGGCCTCCTGCTGCACGAGTGGCCGGGGGCGAGGTGACGTCACTCCAGCACATGCGCGTGGGAGCCACAGTTTACGGCACGTGCTCTGTAGGTCCGGCACTATATGCCAGATATTCAGAGCGCATGCGCCAGTGACGTCACCAGCTGCATGCATTCTGAATATCTCCTAAACAGTGTAAGTTTAAGAGATATTCACAGTACTTACAGGTAAGTCTTATTATAGGCTTACCTGTAGGTAAAAGTAGTATAACTGAGTTTACTTTACAGTACCTTGAAAAGATATTTATACTCAAATTTTCCAAATTTTTTCATGTTATAACCAAAAACTTAAATGTATTTTATGTGATAGACCAACACAAAGTGGCACGTAATTATGAAGTGGAAGGAAAATTTATAAATTGTTCTCAACGTTTTTTACAAATAAATATCTGAAAAGTGTGGCGGGCAATTGTATTCAGCCCCCTTTACTCTGATACCCCTAACTAAAATGTAGCGGATCCAATTGCCTTCAGAAGTCGCCTAATTAGAAAAATGGGGTCCACCAGTGTGTAATTTAATCTCAGTATAAATGCAGCTGTTCTGTGAAGCCATCAGAGCTTTGTTAGAGAACCTTGGTGAACACACAACATCATGAAGGCCAAGGAACACACCAGACAGGTCAGGGATACATTTGTGGAGAAGTTTAAAGCAGGGTTAGGTTATAAAAAAAAAAAAATCCAGAGCTTTGAACATCTCACGGAGCTCTGTTCAAGCCATCATCTGAAAATGGAAAGAGTATGGCACAATTGCAAACCTACCAAGACATGGCCATCCAACTAAACTGACCGGCCGGGCAAGGAGAGCATTAATAAGAGAAGCAGCCAAGAGGCCCATGGTAACTCTGGAGGAGCTGCAGAGATCCACAGCTCAGGTGGGAGAATCTGTCCACAGGACAACTATTAGTCGTCTCTCCACAAATCTGCCCTTTATGGAAGAGTGACAAGAAGAAAGACCTTGTTGAAAGAAAAACATAAGTCCCATCTGCAGTTTGCGAGAAGCCATGTGGGGGACACAGCAAACATGTGGAAGAAGGGGCTCTGGTCAGAAGAGACCAAAATGTAACTTTGTGGCCTAAAAGCAAAACACTGTGTGGCGTGAAACTAAAACTGCACATCACCCTGAACACACCACCCCCACCGTGAAACATGGTGGTGGCAGCATCATGTTGTGGGGATGCTTTCTTCAACAGGAACAGGGAAGCTGGTCAGAGCTGATGCGAAGATGGATGGAGACAAATACAGGACAGTCTTAGGAGAAAACCTGTTATGCCCCATACACACGATCAGATTTTCTGCAGATTTTTTTTTTTTCCTTCAGGTTTACCAAAACCATGTAGTAGAAGGGCCTGCCTGATAGCATACAAATTGAAACGCCTAAAGTTGGACCTCATATTCTATGGTTTTGGTAAATCTGAAGGAAAAACTCTGCAGAAAAACTGATAGTGTGTATGGGGCTTAAGAGTCTGCAAAAAAACTCGAGACTGGGGCGGAGGTTCACGGTCCATCAGGACAAGGGCCTAAGCATAGAGCCAGGGCTACAACAATGGAATGGTTTAGATAAAAGCATATTCATGTGTTTAGAATGGCCCAGTCACAGTCCAGACCTAAATCCAAATGAGAATCTGTGGCAAAACTTGAAAATTGCTGTTCACAGACGCTCTCCATCCAATCTGACAGAGCTTTAGCTATTTTGCAAAGAAGAATGGGCAAAAACGTCCCTCTCTAGATGTGCAAAGCTGGTAGAGACATCCCCAAGAAGACTTGCAGCTGTAATTGCATTGAAAGGAGGTTCTACAAAGTATTGACTCCGGAGCTAAAGAGTAAAGGGGCTGAATACAAATGCACACCACAATTTTTACATATTTATTTGGAAAAACATTTATCATTTTCCTTCCACTTCACAATTATGAGCCGCTTTGTGTTGTTCTATCACATAAAATCCCAGTAAAATACATTTACATTTTTTGGTTGTAACATGACAAAATGTGGAAAATTTCAAGGCCCACTTATTCAAGGCACTGTAAAGATCAACTCCTACCAAAAATGAGTCCCCGATTCTGCCCCACCGACAAGGCCATAATAAAGTTGTCGCTCTCCCTTGAAGAATACCAAATTATTTGTATTTTTTACATAGATACAGTATCTTTCTGTTTGCCGTAATCATAGAAGACTGATGCATCAGTCTCTTTAGAGTCCATCCACACAGGGGCAACATGACTTCCAGCGAGACTTTGGGAGGCAACTTGGACACGACTTGAGTGTGAATCGCAGCACGACTTGAGACAACTTATAAGGCAACTTGAAGTTGCCTCCAGGACAGGGGACTTTGCCAGTGGCCAATCACATAATTATCGGCTCTGTGGGAGGGAGGCGTTTGCCTAGAAAACAATTGTTACTTCCTGGAAAGTTGCTTCAGTTAAGACGGGGATCCGACTTGGAGGCAACTTCCATTGAAATCAATGGGTACCAGTTGCCTAGAAGTTTGAAGTAGTACAGGAACCTTTTCTGAAGTCGGAGCGACTTCAGTAGTGTACGTTAAGATGGCTCCATTCACTTACATTGATTTTATCATGTTACACAACTTGAGGCAACTTGGGACGACTTCAAGTCGGATCCGAAGTTGCCACTGTGTGAATGGACTCTTGGTGCCGGTTCACGCAGGAGCGACTTGTCCAGGCCACTTCGCCGCCTGACAAGTCGCGCTCCGTTCTGTACTATGGAACCGTTCTAATAGGAGCGAGTCAAGTCGCTCCGACTTAGAAAAAAGGTTCCTGTACTATTTTTGGGGCGACTTGCATTGACTTCTATACAGAAGTCGTTTTGCAAGTCGCCGCTGATCGTGTGCAGGTCGCGTCTGTGAGTCGCGCTGCAAGTCGTGCCACCCCTGTGTGAACCGAGCCTAAGGGATGGTCCACCAAAATATGGACTGTGTTAAGTTTGTTGATAATCTTCAAGAAACCTGGTCCTAATGTAACAAATATAGGTCAAATTTAAAAGCGGTATAATAATATATGGGCAGCCAGCTTGATTGCACTTAAAGCGGTAGTAAACCCGCACGTTTTTTTTTTTAAACCTGCAAAGCAAAAGGCATAATGAGCTAGTATGCACAGCATACTAGCTCATTATTAAATACTTACCTTAGAACGAGGCCCCGACATCTGGCCCGATCCACGCCGAGGGAGCTGACATGCTCCCTCGGCGTTTCTTCCGGGTATCGCGGCTCCGGCGCTGTGAGTGGCCGGAGCCGCGATATCGTCACTCCCGCCGCGCGGGAGATTTCAGTCCGGCCGCTCGGCTGCTGCCGGATTTTGACGGCGAGAAACCCCTTGTGCGCATGCGCCGCTGCAGTCAGCGGCGCATACCGAGGGGAATATCTCCTAAACCGTACAGGTTTAGGAGATATTTTTTTACCTACAGGTAAGCCTTATTATAGGCTTTCCTGTAGGTAAAAGTTAAAAATGTGGGTATACAACCACTTTAACAACCTATATAAGAAACCAGAGCTGGAACCTGATGGTTACTTACATTGTATAACCTTCAGTGAAAAAAAAAAAAAAAAAACTGGAACCTAATTACCAACAGCACCCAATGAAATGTATGTCTACATTGTATACCCAACATCGGTTGCCGTCTTTGGAGCAGAACTTCACTTCTCCCCCCTCCCTATGTTTTCCTCTACCCTTGTACCTGCTGGATTGTGCACAAAAATCCATACTCGCGCATCTGGCAATCCAGCGACGTTCCACCATTTTGCTGCAGGACATCTGGTACCACACTACCATCTCTTCTTCTTCTAACATTACCAGGGGGTGCCAGCAGTTACATAGGTACATAGTTACTAAGGTTGAATAAAGACACCAGTCCATCCAGTTCAACCTGAGTGAGTGTCTACAATTGCCCCTATCCCTGTACATTGCACACTCACATTGGTCCCTACCCTCAAGGAGCCCACAATCCAAGGTCCCCATTCATATACTAGGATCAATTTTGGACAGAAGCCAATTAACCTACCTGCATGTCTTTGGAGTGTGGGAGGAAACCGGAGTACCCGGAGGAAACCCACACAGGCACAGGGAGAACATGCAAACTCCAGGCAGGTAGTGTCATGGTTGGGATTCGAACCAACGACCCTTTTTACAGCTAGGAGAGAGTGCTAACCACTACACCACTGTGCCGCCCTTAAAGCAATCTTTTGGGTTATGCAGTGGCCCTGTGATGATGCGCATGTCGCATAATCAGGGGGATCTACTGTAAAAACCATGACTAGACAGCCAGCACCCCTGATGATGCAATGGAGCAGGTGCACCACAGAGTGCCCTGCAGCCTCCTGGGACCAGTGGGTATCCCAGGAAGTTGCAGGCACTGTACATGTTAATCCTGCCTAGGCGAGAAATAGGGAAGGGCCGAAGTGCAGGAAGGACCCACACCAAAAAAAAATCCAAATCTGTTTCAGGAGGAGGAGGGCAGAAGAAGAATTGATATAAGTTTGATGGGGAAAGTGAAGTTCCACTTTAAGGGCATAAGCATTCAATGCATGGTTCGTGCCACCAAAGTTACGGTAAAGATTAATCAGTAAACGGATGATTGCAGATAAACTATTGCTTCCCAAGATACATTTTAATAAAGCAAAACATTTTTCTTAATGATTATATTTTTGTATATAGGGGTGCCCCTATATACATTCCCTGGCAGGAAGTCCATGGAAATTGCCTCTTTTACCCCCTATAAATCTGATATTGACTAAAGCAACCAATGGGACGCTTGCCTACATCGTATAACCTATACATACCTATACATAACATATAGAAACCCCAAAATCACAGCGGAGTCATGACACATGTTTTCCTCATCCTGCATAGAACACTGAAGCCACAAGAAGAAGGCAGAATGTTTTATTCAATCGCTGAAGATGGTGTACATGAAAACGCGCCCCTTCTGAGTCTTTGCTGTCCCGCTGTCAAAGGCCGTGAGCATCTATAATGTGCTGAATAATAGATGGATAGCCTGCTGTACAGGCTTCCAGAACTGTCTAATATGGCCGGACCATAGAACAAGAAATTCTCTTTATTAGAGTGATAATGTTGGAATCTCATGTATTGAAATATTAAAGAGGAAGTAAAGGCAAATTTTTTTTTTTTTTAACGCACCCTGTAAGGCAAAGGCATAATGAGCTAGTATGCATAGCATACTAGCTCATTATGAATAACTTACCTGAGAACGAAGCCCCCTAAGCGGCCCTCAGTATTCCTCTTCGCCGCTGCCATGGATCCCGCAGCGACTTCTAGGTCTCACGGCATGAGCACGGGAGCCGACACTCGTGGCTATATCGCCACGATCTGCGGCCTGCCCAGTGCGCCTGCTCGCCGCGCTGTCTTCAGGTAAATAACTCCTAAACCATGTAGGTTTAGGAGATATTTCTTGGACCTACAGGTAAGCCTTAATCTAGGCTTACCTGTAGGTCAAAGTTGGTTGTAAGGGTTTACAACCACTTTAAAACTGGTGCTGAGGGAAATATGAGGCTCCTGCCCACAGCAATCAATCAAAGGTTGGCTAATATTTTCCAATCTGCGTTGACAATAAAACTTTGGATGGGAGGTCGGGGTGGAGATACGGTACGTCCAACAAGGAAAACCTTTGTAGGCGGATTGTCATTTGTTGGTAAGGCCTCCTTTTGGTTACTCTACCTTTTTAAAGAGATCTACAAAATGTAAATATACTTAAAAAAAAAAAAATATTAATCTTAACCCAAGAACAGACATAAAATTTTGCAGCTTACCAGTTCTTGGCCCTTGTACACACGGTCGGACATTCCGACAACCAAATCTGTCGGGTTTTGTTCGAAACTGTTGCATACACACGGTCGGACAAAGTTGTCAGAAAATCCGATCAGTCAGAACGTGATGACGTTATTTCGTTAGGACGGGACTACGTTCAGGCTAGTAGCCAATAGCTTTGGTCTAGGAATTTGATCTGAGCATGCGTGGCACTTTGTCCGATCAGAATTCTTTACACATGATCGGACAAAGTCCAATCGGATCATGTTGTCGGAAAATTTTATAGCCCAGCTGGAAATCTTGGTCCGTCAGATACTCCGACGGAAACAGTCCGATGGAGCCCACACACTGTCAGATTATCCGACAACACGGTCCGATCGTACATTGTCCATCGGAATGTCCGACCGTGTGTACAAGGGCTTAGATGTGATGGCTACATTATTTTACAGTATTTCGTCACGCTTCCCCCCCTCCCCCCCGGTTCAATAATTTTTTTTAATGCAGGTATACTATTAACCACTTAAGCCCCGGACCATTTTACTGGCTTAAGACCAGACCACTTTTTGCGATTCGGCACTGCGCCGCTTTAACTGACAATTGTACGGTCATGTTTTTTCCCCCCACAAATAGAGCTTTCTTTTGGTGGTATTTGATCCCCCCTGCGTTTTTTATTTTTTGCGCTATAAACAAAAATAGAGCGACAATTTAAAAAAAAAAACAAATTTTTTACTTTTTTTTTTTACCCAAAAATATATAAAAAAAAATTTTTTCCCTTCAGTTTAGGCCGATACATATTCTTCTACATATTTTTGGTAAAAAAATCGCAAAAAGCGATTTATTGATTGGTTTGCGCAAAAGTTATAGCGTTTACAAAATAGGGGATAGTTTTATGGCATTTTTATTAACATTTTTTTTTTTTTACTAGTAATGGAGGCGATCAGCGATTTTTATTGTGACTGCGACAATATGGCAGACACATAGGACATTTTTGACACATTTTTGGGACCATTGTCATTTATACAGCAATCACTGCTATATAAATGCACTGATTCCTGTGTAAATGACACTGGCAGTGAAGGGGTTAACCAGGGGGTGGCAGTGTAGGGGTTAAGTGTTCCTAGGGGCGTGTTACTAACTGGGGGGGGCTGGGCTTTGTTTTAGTGAACACTGATCTCTGCTCCAATCACATGGAGCAGAGATCAGCGTCACTTGTTGCTAGGCAGAATGGGGAGATGCTGTTTACAGCGGCATCTCCTCGTTCAGCCGCCCCGCAGGACGATCACGGGTATGCCCGCGGCGATCGAGTCTGCGGGACCCGCGACCGGACTCGTGGGGGTCCCGACAGGCATGCGAGCGCGCTGCCGGCGGCTCGCTCGCGATGCCAGGGCGGCATTTAGAACTGGGCGTACCTGTACTCCAGTATGCCTGCCCATGCCATTCTGCCGACATACATCGGTGTGCGCCGGTTGGGAAGTGGTTAACAAATACAGTAAAATCAAAGGCACCTAGACTGCCTACGGATGGGCTAGGACTGGCGCATGAAGAGCATAAAACAGAAAACATGAACAGAGGAGTGAAGGCCTCTTGTCTAAATGATCACAGAAATCCTGAGTGCAGCATACATATACTTAGTGGTTAACCCAATAGAGTGCAAGAGTAGCCAGGACAAGTATGTTCATAACTCTGCATTTCGATAGTCCTGGGCATCCGTCAACCGTTAAAGAGGGCTAAGGGCCCCGGCAAGAGTAAGAAGAGAATAGGAAAGAGGTAGGGTAGGGGAAAGAGAGAGAGAGAGAGTAGGAGACCAGGGATCGCCCAAGCTACTAGTCGGAGCTGACCCACACTGGTCAGGGGAAGTTCAGAGAAGGCATATGTAGCGGATGACATTTTGGACAAAGTGTCACTCATGTGTAAATTTAGTTTTTGCCTCAGAACAGTAGTGGGGTTCTAATGGTTAATTATGTAGGTTAACTTTGACATCAGTTTGGCTGGGCTATGTTAGAGGTTCTGCTTGGTCATGTGAACGGTGAGGTGCAAATGACAGGCCAGAACCAGGCCAGGTTGGACGTTTTGGGTATCAGCCTTCTCGGAACCAATCAGCGGGTGTGCCGGGTCCCGCTGAGTAGTCTGGGAAGGGGTACTTAAGATGTTGAGGTCACGTATTGGGAAGAGTTTGTGAGGCCCGTGCGGTCTGTTCTTGTTTCCTGGACTGGGGTAGCCCCGTGAGGGGTCCCAGTCACGGGGTGTTCAACATCCCGCAACATTTTTCTGTTGGTTACCCCCAATAAACCCGCCTGGTCTGGGGTAGGGATCCGTCTGTTCCCGAGTCTCGGAACCGGCTGGTCCGAGGCGCAGTAACCGAGGAAGGATTCAAGATGTCCGGGTGTGCTCTTGGCTTGGAGGGGCACCACAGCTCGTGAAAGTGACCGGGGGAGGACTCTTCTGAGGAGGGCCAACAAGATGGCATCCTGAGAAGTGCCTGGTTACTAAGTTGGGAAGGACATTGACAAATCCAGTACTACCAAGGAGACCGAGAACGTTCCAGATACTGAGGAAAAAGGTTCCTGTTCACTTTCAGTTACAACTTGTCAGAGATTTTACAAGTTCGGAATCAAAGTGCTGACTGCCATAATCTCTGGCTAGAGATTTGTTCAGCCTTGAAGCGCCCAGTTGCGAGTGGCTACTCTCTGGGTGATACTAGAGACTTTGTCTGCAGTTCAAGGTGCCTGAATTCTTCACCCGGTGCCCTCTGTTCCTATACGAGACTGTATTATTTGGATGTTACCCCTGCAAAATAAAACCTTTCAAAAGGACTTTATTGGTGTCAGCACCCAAGTTGTTGGGTATCAACCCTGGGAACCCCTAGACGTGGACGAACAAGCCAAGTGGAGGTAACCGGTAAGCCCAATAAGTCAATGCCGCCCTACAAAGGGTTATGGCCGCTACACATACGTCAAACCATGGCTCCCAAACTTTAAGGAACTTTGTATGTGTGTCTTTAAGAATACTAGACATTTGTTAATTGACCATCATGGCCATCAAGCGCAACAGTCACTTTTCAAACTGTATCTACTGTATGTATTAGCAACATTGTCACCCAAGCACAGGAAATGTATTAGGAGGTGAACTACAGACCAGAGAAGTGCAGTCAGGCTCTGACTCACCTGCCATGAACATAAAAAAAATAAACTTTGGGCCTCCTGCCACCTATGGTTTCCGGAGATACAGGGCTTCTTTCACAGCCTGTCAGAAGCTACATATAGAGTGGCTAGTTTAAATACAAGCTGGCACACTGTTTGCAGCAGACTGAGAGGTTGAGCGCACAGTGCCTCTCCTCACTTGCCAACATGTACACCCACGGCGATTCACGCAGCCGAACCAACCTGCCATGGTATAATGATGGCGGCCGCTTGGAAAGTGGTTAAATAACATACGTGTTATACTTGCCTATTCTGTGTAATGGTTTTGCACAGAGCAGTCCCAATCCTCTTCTTCTCAGGTACCCTGCCGGAACTACTGCTCATTCCTAGGCTGGATGACAAAAATACAAATCCTTTGGCAAGGTCATCCTTATTTCATCTCTGTAGTTATCTGATTGTCTGGAATTCAGCTTAAAGTGGTTGTAAACCGTTACAAACCACTTTGACCTACAGGTAAGCCTAGATTAAGGCTTATCTGTAGGTCCAAGAAATATCTCCTGAACCTATACGGTTTGCACTCTGATGTAAGGGGGTGCTGATGGGACACTCAGAATGTAAGTGGGCTGGTCTGGAGGAAGTCCAGGGCCACATTTCTGTCCCAGTCCAGCCCTGAACACCTCTAGTAATAGAAGATGAGAATCAAGAGTCTATGCAGGGGAGACAATAGTGGACAATCGTCTGCAACGAGTTTCACCTGGAGTTGTGTATGCGCCACCCAGGAGGAAGGGTAGGTACTCTTTCCGGGGACTGTGGACTCACGTACCACTGGTAGTGAGTCAAACACGCTCAGAAGGAAGCTGAACTCTGATGTCCCATCACCGGAAGTCCTGATGGTATACACAAATGTCTCGTCCTATGAATAATCATAAAAAGCATCAAAAAGAGAGATTAAGAAGCCTCCACATGGTGTAGATCAAAAATAAATGGGCTTACCATATTTAAAGAGGAAGTAAACCCTTATGGGTTTACTTCCTCTTTCATTCCCTGCAAAGGTAAAGCATAATGGACTACTATGCATCGCATCGCATGCGCCGTAGACAGCGGTGCCTGTCTTTCGGCAAATATCTCCTAAACCGTGTAGGTTTAGGAGATATTTCTTGGACCTACAGGTAAGCCTTAATCTAGGCTTACCTGTAGGTCAAAGTGGTTTGTAAGGGTTTACAACCACTTTAAACGTTACTTTTACATCAGCCTTTTTCAACAAGGGTGCCTCCTGATGTTGCTAGGAGTTCCTTGAGCAATGAGCAAAAGGTGAATTGAGATCCCACCTACACTGACCAAAAATGCAAGAGGGCATCTCTACATTGCCCACTAATGTTGAGGAACAATACAGTTTTTATTGTCCGCATTTCTTTGCTGTTGTTCGGAGCACAGTGGGTGTAAAAAAAAAAAAAAAAATCTTCTCTTGTCTAACGGGCTAGGTAAGCCATGTAAATGATTTGTGTATATATAGAATGTTTTGAAGTTATGTGATTACCCAAATATATTGTGAACTGTAGGTAAAATAATTTTTATCAGGGGTTCCTCTAGTCCTGTGTAGCACTGACCCCCGAAGGAGCTGCTGGTTTTATTGGGCTTACCATACCCTTCTTGACCTCTTGTACGTCTAGGGGTTTCCCGAGGTAGATGGCCCAAAGAATTGTAGAAACTGACACTGGATCCTCTTTTTGGGATATTTATTTGAAAAGACAAGCAACACAGCTTCTCGATGAAGGGTAGAGGGGTTAGGAAGGAAGTTCAGGTACTTTTGGAACTGCAAAAGATAGGAAGTCTGTCACTATAGAAATCCAGAGAATTACTGTTCACAACTGGATTCTCACAGCTACCGGATAGACCTCCTCTCACTAGGCCTAGCAGCTGATAGTGTTTTAGGTAAAGCAAAGTCTCTGCCACAGACTTGGATGTAACTGAGGGACGTAGGTAAATTTAGAGAGCTATCATACGGTACCAGTATCTTGCAGCCGGTCCGGCGATACTGTATGAGTGTAGATCCACTTGGCGTCCTTCAACTGAGCCTCCAGGGTCTTTCTGAGAAGCCAGCCTTATGCATGGCCTTCTCCCGAAGAGTCCTCCCCTGGGTGCTTCTCCAGTTGCTGGGCCTCTCCACAGAAGAGACGGCACCGGACCACCTTTTGAATCCTCCTCCTCTCAGTTAGCCAGCCCCGAGACTCGGAATTGGATGGATGGGGGCTGGTCAGGAGGACCAGGACCAAACAGACAGAAAATATCTTCCGGTCCGGAACCCAGAAGCACGTGATGTCAGTACCTTAAATACCACCTCCTAGAATGCACAGCAGGATGACACTCCCACTGGGCTGGTTCCGAGAAAGAACGGCACCCAATACGCCCAGCTAGTGAGAGACTTCCTATCTTTTGCAGTTCCAAAAGTATCTGAACTTCCTTCCTAACCCTCTACCCTTCATTGAGAAGCTGTGCTACTTGTCTTTTCAAATAAATATCCCAAAAAGAGGATCCAGTGTCAGTTTCTACAATTCTTTGGGCCATCTACCTCAGGAAACCCCCTAGACGCACATGAGGTCAAGAAGGGAACGGTAAGCCCAATAAAACCAGCAGCTCCTTCGGGGGTCAGTGCTACACAGGACTAGAGGAACCCCTGCTAAAAATTATTTTACCTACAGTTCACAATATATTTGGGTAAGCACATAGCTTTCTCACACTTGCCAGGGGTGACAGCGACACCTGTGGCCAAGGAGAACCCAGCGCAATCCAGCTAGACTGGTACTGAACCCGCAATTTGACATAATTAACCCTAAAACCCAACTGTGGTTTTAGGAACATTAAATTGAAAAAAAAACACATGCGTCACGAGCCAGCGCCACACCTGCAAAATATTTTAAGGGTTCCTCTGGGGTAAAATGTTGAAAGGCTGCTTTACATCAACCATCAACTAAAAAGTAGAGGTTTGGCTTCAGTTGAGCTTCCAGCCAATGGAAGTAGAGAAGTTTTACTCGAGGTTTTAATTTGGAAATGTTGGTTTCGTTTTATTCAGGATTACATTTTTTGGGCGGAAATTTTGGCATGCATGTTCTTCCACTTTAAAAAAAAATAAATAAAAAAATCCCTAAAATGTTTTTTTTTTTTTTTTTTCAAGGTATCGAAGGCAGCAGCAGACTTGATGGCCTACTGTGAAGCCCACGCCAAGGAAGACCCATTACTGACCCCAGTGCCTGCTTCAGAAAACCCTTTTAGAGAGAAGAAGTTTTTCTGTGCCATCCTGTGAAGTGGGAGTGACGCCTTGCACCACCAGAGGCTTTCCAAATGGCGATTTTTAGAATTTTTAACACCAAAAACTCCTTATACAGTCTGCAGAAAAACAGCAACCGCATAACAAATACATAATAGCTGGAAACTCGGATGCCCGTGTGCACATACACGGCACCCATTCGGGAAACAAGACAAAGTTCTTGCGACAAAACTTGCTGTCTTTTCCAGGTCGTAGAAAAAAAAAAAAAAAATTGTAAAGTATAAAGCTTTGTGACACTTAAGTTAAGATCCATGTTTCCTTAGGTTTGTTTTTATTATTATAATTATTTTTTACCATACTGTTTTTTTGTTCCTGATATTCTGTTATTTAAAAAATGTCGAGGTTTAAATTGTCATTTACTAGCAGCAGGAAAAAAAAAAACACATTTTACAACTGTGTTTATATGTCCTATTTTGATATTGTGCATTGTTAGTGTAGCACAACAATTGTTTTCATGATTGGGATGGTTTACACAAATAAATTTTCACAGCACGTACTTAGGGACTTTGCAGGATGCCACTTTTCACTAATGATATTGCTATTTTTGTTCATAAAGTAGAGGGTAATCTGACCACAATTTTTAATATTTTTGATGTCGTTTTTGATTCTGCAAAAAAAAAAAAAAATAAGAAAAAAAATTGTCTAATGCCATAATTTTTTTTAATATCAATTTCTAGAAACTTTTAAAAGGCATTCTACATGGAAGCAAAACCATACACTCTCCACATAGTGTAATAAGCTGCAAGTAACTGTTACTCTGCCATTGTAATAGATATAAATGGTGCAAAGGAAGATGGAATTAAATAATGAATGGATATTTTGTAGATAGGCAACTCCTATCCTCATATTTATTAATTTGGAACCACTAATCAATAACTACTGCAGTAGGGAACAGACACAAAAGATACGCTCAGCATCTTTCCAAATAACCGTTCTCCTTTATTATGACGCATTTGAAGGTTTTTATTCACATGATTACGTAGGTATCACATTAATATTACAATTGTACATTTATGGTAACAAGGGGCGTAACATAGGCAGGCTAATTCTAATCAGGACTCAAAAGAATGCAAAACATGTACTGAAAACATTATTAGTGCTGTGTGCACAGTGAGGGCAGTGTACAATACATATAGAATATACTTATATACAGAACCTACAAATTTCCATTACAACTATATGGCCAAGAATTTGTGTAGACCTAAAAAAAATAGGACCTACTATATAACCAAATGTCTGTAGACCCCACTCCAAACTGAGCTTAGCTATGTAGCGTGGACCTCTTATGGGCCCCCCGTAGAAATGTCCCCGGTTCTCTTCCCGTGTAGGTGTAAAGACAGCCGGACGCAAAGCAGCATAAACAGTCTCACAACTCAAGGACCAGGCAGGGAATGTCTTTTTAAGATTTAATGCACAATTAATTTTCTTTGATAGGATGCAGTGTGAGATTTGGGATACTCCAGAATTGGTGCACTAAGAAAGCAGAGGACACTCTTGGTTTTGTCTACATCAGGGATCTCAAACTGGTGGCCCTCCAGCTGTTGCAAAACTACAAGTCCCATGAGGCATTGCAAGGCTGACAGTTACAATCATGGTTACCACAGGCAGAGGCATGATGCGACTTGTAGTTTTGCAACAGCTGGAGGGCCGCCAGTTTGAGACCCCTGGTCTACACTCTTCAGAACAATGCTCCTCTTTGCAGATCATAGGAGAACAAACAAACCCGGGACTCTGAGCAAAGGAATGGTTCCAAATCGCCAACACTGGAGCTGATGCTTAAACGGTTAAAGAAGCAATAGCCACTAAGATCTCACACTCTGGACTATACTGTCCCTGTGTCTTGGATGCAGGGCCGTCATTAAGACCCCTTTCACACCGAGGGCGTTTTGCAGGCTCTATAGCGTTAGAAATAGCGCCTGCAATCCGCCCTAAAAAAGCTGCACCATTGTCTGTAGTGTGAAAGCCCTGAGGGCTTTCACACTAAAGCGGTGCGCTGGCAGGACGTCAGGGAAAAGTCCTGCCAGCAGCTTCTTTGGAGCGGTGTGTTTACCGCTGCTCCCCATTGAAATCAATGGGGCAGCGCTGTAATACCGCCGGCAAAACGCAGCTATTGCGGTGTATTGCTGGTGGTTTTAACCCTTTCTCACCCGCTAGCAGGGGGGTAAAATGCGCCGCAAGGTGGCCGAAACGCGCCGCAAATCTGGCGGTAAAACGCTGCTAAAACTAGCGCCGTTTTACTGCCGACGCTATGGGCGGTGTGGTGTGAAAGGGGTCTAATACTGCTTGAACCCTGGGCAAAACTTTTCTTGGGGGGGGGTACCCCCATGCAGTTTTGCTCTCCACCTGCTCTGAGACATAAAATAATTAGCAGTTAGACTCAAAATAATTTTACTGAATCAGATCAGGCAGCTATTGCGATTGTTTGCTTAGGTTACAGTGTATCATTGCCGCTCACTGACTGGTTGCTAGAGGTTACAGCATATGATTTCTGCTTGTTGATTGGTTGCTAAAGATTACTGTGGATATGACCTCAGGGGGCATGACAGACATATCAAGTCTGCCAACCGCCGCAATTTACATATGAATGCCGCCATTTATTACATATGAATGCCGGTAATTTACATGTAAACACAGGGTCTGCAGGTGAGTCATCTGTACACAACAATAGGGCAGAGCTGGGCAGCATGAGTAGCGGCACTTCACACTCGGGTATTGGGACACAGCACAGGAACAAAACCTCGAGGGACGAGGGAATTTAAACCAGGATAGTTGGCAAGTATGAGGCAGCTGCTTTGGGCCCCACAACAATGACGGGGCCCAGGGCAGCTGCCCCTTTTGCCCTGCCTGGATGCATCCATCCAATACTGGCCAGACACTTCTCATGTGAACCTCCAGGACAAACCCCCTTTGAATTGGCTCTAGGTCCTTTCAGAAAGTAGGCCCTTCAGCTCTCCCTGAGCTGGGACCTCGAACTTCTGCAAGCTTTAGTTACTCTACCCAGAAAGCCCACATCCTTTCAGGCTCAGAACTTCTCCTCGACAAGAACCCTGCTTCTCCAGGCCCCAGACTATTTATGAAATATTCAGCCTCCTACTGGGCATCCTCTGCCCCAAGGATTAGCTGAGACCACATGAATATTCAGGCCCAGGGTCTGCCTCTTACAACCCACTACATTCTAGAATCAACTAGAAGGCGGTGGGGGGGGGGGGAGGGGGGACAGTTGAGCCTGCAGCCAGGGAAACCCACAACAGCAAAAAATAATCATACACTGCATTACAAAGCAGGTAAAAAAAGCTACATTTACCTGAACCTCTCTGGCAACTTATTCTAGGAGGGTGCTACAGGTGTTTCCATTTAAAGGTACTTTTGTTACTACAGCAAGGACATTTTAGACAATTGTGCACTTCCAACTTTCTGGCAGCAGTTTGAAAAAAAAAAGGTCCTTTTATGTTCCTGCACAGTGTTACCCCCATAAGATATGGTCTGACAAGTACAATTTAAAGGAACTTGAGTGGGCCCGCACAGAGTCCTGACCTCAGCTCTATTGGATGAATTGGAATGCCAATTCTGGGCCAGGTCTTCTCCAACATCAGTGATCGTCAACCTCACACCCTACATACTTACCAACATATTGTTCTTGGATCTCAGGACACTGTTAACCCCACCCCATGGTGCACATTTCCTACACACACCTTTTTGTTGGCAGCACCCAGGGGCGGACTGACGACTCGTGGGGGCCCCGGGCAATAGGAGATTATGCCCCCCCCCCCCAGGCAATCAGAGATTATGGGACCACACAGTATACACACACAGTATACAATCACACAGTATACACAGACATGTTTCTATTGGCTGAGAAGGTACTGGAAAGGTGGGGCAGCTATAATCTCAGGATTTTTAGACCAAAAGGATGTCGGTAAGGGACATTTCAGAGACAGATGTAAAAAAACACAGATTTTTACATACTGTCCCTGGTTTTACTGAGGCTGGCAACCCTGATGGGGCCCCCGGGCAGTGCCCCAATGGTCAGTCTGCCCCTGGCAGCACCCAAATCATTTGTCAAGGCAATTTCGTGCAGCACATCTAATCAGTTCCCAGTGCTGGTTCTCTCTCTGTCTGAGCTCTCCTGCACAGGCAACTGCAACAGGCTTATATCAAGTCAAATCCAGACTTTCATTTAAAAAAAAGGTTTAATGTATAATATGTATAAAATAATACCCAGCTGCATTCATTTGTGTTTTTTATATCTGGCTGGAGTTCAGCTTTAAAAGTGCATTCACACCTGCACTCCAATTAGATGTGAGAACCCAGCAGGATCTCCTGCCATTAGCTGTGGAAGGTACCCCCCCTTGAAAGCAATGGGAGGTTACTGCCTCCCATAACTACACTATACTACCAAAAGTAATGACATCCCAGTCTTAGTCCGTAGTGTTCAATATTGAGTTGGCCCACCCTTTAGAGCTAAAACAGCTTCAACTCTTCTGGGAAGTGGGGTCTATGGGAATGTTTGACCGTTCTTCCAGAAGCACATTTGTGAGGTCAGGCATTGATGTTTGATGAGAAGGCCTGGCTCGCAGTCTCAGCTCCAATTCATCCCAAAGGTGTTCTATCGGGTTGAGGTCAGGACTCTGGGCAGGCCAGTCAAGTTCTTCCCCCCAACTCGCTCATCCATGTCTTTATGGACCTTGCTTTGTGAACTAGTGGCACATGTTAAAACCGGAAAGGGGCCATCCCCAAACTGTTCCCACAAAGTTGGGAGCATGAAATTGTCCAAAATTTCTTGGTATGCTGACACCTGAAGTTCCCTTCACTGGAACTAAGGGGCTAAGCCCAACCCCTGAAGAACAGCCCCCACACCAGAATCCCCCCTCCACCGAATGATTTGGACCAGTGCACAAAGCAAGGTCCATAAGAACATGGATGAGCATCTTTGGATGGAGGAATTTAACTGGCCTGCACCTCAACCTGATAGAACACCTTTGGGATTATTTAGAGCGGAGACTTTGTACCAGGCCTCCTTGTCCACATTGCTTCTGGAAGAATGATCAAAAATTCCCATAGACCAGTGTTTCTCAACTCCAGTCCTCAAGGCGCCCCAACAGGTCATGTTTTCAGGATCTCCCTCAGACGAAACGGCTGTGGTAATTACTAAGGCAGTGAAACTGATCAAATCACCTGTGCAAAATAATGGAAAGCCTGAAAACATGACCTGTTGGGGGGCCTTGAGGACTGGAGTTGAGAAACACTGCCCTAGACACCCTCCTAAACCTTGTGGACGGCCTTCCCAGAAGAGTTGAAGCTGTTATAGCTGCAAAGGGTGGGCCAACTCATTATTGAACCCTACGGTGTGTGTGAGAAGGCAGGTGTCCTAATACTTTTGGTAATATAGTATATTTATGGCCACTTGCATGTAATCTCTCATGCAGTGATTACAATGCGAGTGATCGGCCCTGGACACAGGTAATCTGCATCCAGAGTCAATCACTCGCATGAGCGATTACATGCTGCGAGAGCCAGCAGCTTCCCATTGCTTTCAATGGGATGGGTGGTGCCCTCAGCTACTCGCAGGAACCCCCCGCTAGGGCTCTCGCATTTAAATCGCAGTGCCGGTACATTTTGTAGGTGTGAATGCACCCTAAAGGGTAACTCCGCTTTCATGGAAATAAAACCTGGAAAATCCAAAAGAAATAAAAATTAGCATAGTATATACGGTACAATTGCTACGCTAAGCCATATTGTAATTGAACGTTATTAAAAATGACCTTTCCTTTTCAATCTGCAGCCGCTGTAATTTCCTGTAAATTTCAATGCAATATGGCAACCTGACAGTATTCAATACATAATTGGTTTACAGAACACTCCTAAAAAAAATGTGATTTCCTGCTTGTGTGATTGGCTCACTGAGATACAAGTCAGATTTTAGGCACACCCCATGTAATAGAAATGGAAAGGGGGAACCACTTTTGTGGAGAAAAAAAAAATAGCAAATAAAATAAAAAATAATAATCACATCTAAAGGGATGCAGACCCTGTAATTTTCCTCATTAGCTCCCTGCAGGTGCACAGCTGGTTGATAAATATGAAACCTTTCCCATTCGATTCAATGAGCCCAGACAAACACACAGGGATTTCTTCAGAATAAAAAAAGGTAGGAATCTGCAACGTTTCTTCAAATCCTTGCAATGTTTTTTTTTTTTCTAAACAAAAGTGGAGTTTTTCTTTAAGTTTTGGTGAGACGCACCCCAAGGGTTACCACTTCTAAAGGGATGCAGACACTGTAATAACTTTCCCCATTAGAACACAGAGGGGGTTATTTACTAAAGGAAAATACTTTGCACTGCAAGTGCACTTGGAAGTAAAGTCGCCGTAGATCCGAGGGGGACATGCAAGGAAAATAAAAAAAAAACAGCATTTTAGCTTGCACATGATTGGATGATAAAATCAGCAGAGCTTCCCCTCATTTCAGATCTACCTCTTAGATTTAGAGCGACTGCACCTCCAAGTGCACTTGCAGTGCAAAGTGGATTTGCCTTTCGTAAATAACCCCCCCCCCCAGAAAGTGCACCAGCTGATTTATAATGAACCAGACCCCCCTATTCAGAATCAAGTGAATCACAGCAACAAAAGGCAGGAATCTGCTACAACGTTTTTGTTAAAATCCCTACAATGTGCATTGATCACCCAGAGGGGAATGTTTTTTTTTTTTTTTTTTTCTCAACAAAAGTGGAGTTACTCTTTAAAAATTAGATCAACAATAACCGCAATTTAGTTCCAATATTTGTCAGTGCTAAAAACTGGGATTGTGTGTCACCCCCTAAAGACCAGAGGTGGACAGCCCTGTTATAGGCAGAGAGCGCGGTACAATTTGTTCCTGTGTGACACTGTGCCCATCATGCCCTACTTATAGCTCATTACCCTCCTAGTTCTGCCATGGTAAGATGCCAATAGCATGAATGAAGAATTGCCATCAAAGGTCTTTCAGATTTGAAAGACCTTTGATGGCATTGTGAATTACGCTTCGTATCTCCTTTAGTATTCATTATACCTATGACAAAGCCGGTCCATTTAAAAATTTTTTAAAAAGCTTCCAAGATCTTGAAACGGCCTTCACCATTGAGCCTCTCCTACACTGCGCTGCGCTACCAGCTGTATACGGGTGTACCCTGTGCGACGACCATCCGGAACTAAAGCCAGGAACTGGACCTACCTGCTGTCCAGATCATTGTACCATCATGGGTGTGTTTATTCTTATTTTAGGTTTTTGAAGCCAGATCATTTCATATTAAATAGGATTAATTATATTTGATGTGATTTCCTATAAACACGGTGGGGTTTATTTACTAAAACGGGAGAGTGCAAAATCTGGTGCAGCTCTGCATAGTAACCAATCAGTTTTCCAGGTTTTATTGCCAAAGTTTAATTGAACAAGCTAAAGTTAGAAGCTGATTGGCTACTACTAGACATGTGCACTGACAAAAAATGTGTTTGTTTTCTTTTTTCACTTCATTCGTTTTTTTGGGGGGAATTCGAATATTCGAAAATCCGGATTTTCAAAATTTCCGAATTCTGAACTTACAAATTTTCGGAATTCGAAAATTCAGAAATTCGAAGATCTGAAAGAAAACCAGTAAAATTCAAAATAATAACTAACTGATAATAACTATTAAATTATAGGTATTGGAATTTCCTTTCAAATTTCGCTGTTTGTGAATGAATTTTGCGAAATTTTAGAATTTCATAAATTAGGAAATTAAAGAATTTTTGTCAAAATTAATTAAAAAACGAATTTGGAACTAGACGAATTGTACCTATCTATTGGGGGATTATGGTGTGGGGGGGTTGTTCTTCAGGGGTTGGGCTTGGCCCCTTAGTTCCAGTGAAGCCCCATACACACTATCAGTTTTTCTGCTGAGTTTTTCCTTCAGATTTACCAAAACCATATAATATGAGGACAAACCTTAGGAGTTTCAATGTGTGTGCAATCAGACAGGCCCTTCTACTACATGGTTTTGGTAAATCTGAAGGAAAAACTCAGCAGATAATCTGATAGTGTGTATGGGGCTTTAAAGTGGTTGTAAACCCTTACAACACACTTTGACCTACAGGTAAGCCTAGATTAAGGCTTACCTGTAGGTCCAAGAAATATCTCCTAAACCTATATGGTTTAGGAGATATTTGCCCGAAAACAGGCACCGCTGTCTACGGCGCATGAGCCATAGACAGCGGCGCGCAGGCGCACTGAGCGCGGCATTCTCAATGACGGAGCTGCCGCGCGTGTCGGCTCCCGTGCGCATGCGCGGGAGTGACGTTATTGCGGCTTCGCCAAATGACAGCGGCGGAGCGGCGAGACCCCACCAAGAAGAGGGATGCGACGGACTACAGGGGACAGTGGTGACATCGCTGGCTCCTGTGTCAGGTAAGTGACACATAATGGACTACTATGCGATGTGATGCATAGTAGTCCATTATGCTTTGCCTTTGCAGGGAATGAAAGAGGAAGTAAACTCATCAGGGTTTACTTCCTCTTTAAGGGAACTTAAATTTTGGCATACCAAGAAATTTTGGACAATTTCATTAAAAAACGAATTTGGAACTAAACGAATTGCACCTATCTTTTGGCTACCATGCACAGCTGAACCAGATTCTGAGTGATCCAGTTTTAGTAAATCAACCCCATGGTGTTCAGATTATTGAAGGTCATCTAGACTATTTATTGATTATTAGCTTGCTGCAGTGAGCATTAGGTGTGGCCAAATTGCTCCTGCTGACATCATCGCTCTGCCCCCCCCAGTGATGTCAAACTTGCCCCCAGACAGCCCCCCAATGGCAACGGATTTGTGTGCGGGGTTGCCAACCTCCTGCAACATTTTTTACTGACAAAACATGGTAAATGTACTGGCGGAGCACGTTTTTTTTTTTTTTTACTGGCAACCTGAGAAATTACAGAACTCCTATTGAAAACTAACACAGTGAATATTTGAACAGTATAAACGTGATATGGAAACATTGACAATACCTAGAACAAAGTCATTTGCTGGATTTACACTTAAAAAGTCAACACAGCACGAAATTATCAGCCCTTTGATATTTACTGGCAGTTGTAAAAAAAAAAATCACAGATTTTTACAAACTGTCAGTAAATGTACTGGCGGTTGGCAACCCTGTTTGTGTGTGACTACCTTGGTTACTTGGGGAGCTACAGCCCAGTCTAAATAATGTGTCCGGGTTTCAGTCCGCCTGAAACCCGGACACACGATTCAAAACCTGGACTGTCCGGTTGAATCCTGGACAGGTGACAACCCTAGCCCTAAAGCCTGATTCACACTTATGCATTTTTAGCGCTTTTTTGCATTTTGCAGATTTGAACTACAGTCCATGTACCATGGTTTCCTATGGGACACGTTCTGTAGTACAAATCTGCAAAATGCAAAAAGCACTAAAAATGCCATAGGTGTGAATTCGGCCTAAAGGCCTAGGAATTGAGTCATGTGATAGCTGCTGGAAAAGAGTTCTGTGTGGGTGACTTTGTACTTTAGTAGATACCATGGGACTAGGTGTCCAGGCCTTGACAACACTGATGCAATGCAGGAAACGCAGTGAATCCTGTGCGTTTCATGCGATCTGCTGTGGGTGTCAATATGGGTTAAAAAAACACCCTGAAAGCTTGCAAGAATTGCATCGTATGGGTGTGAAAATGGATGTGATCCCACCCCCCACCTCCTCCCTTTACCACCCACTTTAAAGGGCCACCTCCAAGGAGTTAAATGTGGTGGTGGAATTTGTTTTTTTTTGTTTGTTTTTTTGTTAGTTTTTTCAGACTAAGAACATTTTCAGCAACTACAGAAAATTCCACCTGATCCTTCCAGAAGTGCCAATTTCTCTTTATTGTGTAAACTACTAGTCCCATCAATCCACTATATAATGGAGATGAACAGAAGCTGCCATTTTTTGAATTGCAACCATGACTTCCTCCATAGATTCAGTGGAGAGAAAAAACTTATTGTTGACATAAAAGTCAAAAGGAAGAATGTTACTGGCAGGACCACCAAGTGAAAATAAAGGCAAAAGACCTAAAAAAAAAAACAACTTTTTTTTTTTTTCTAAGCATGTAGTTCTTTATTGTGCGCAGCAAGAAAATGACATGGTACAGGTACTACAGTGCAATCCTTTAAAATGAATAAAAAAATGATATATTGATATTATGAATGATGTTAAAGTGGGGTGCCCCCTAAAAAAAAAAAATGTCACCAGCTCGGGCACTGAAGGAGGCAGACTACGAGGGACCCCCTAGCAACAGGTATTTAGAGGTGAGTAAAAAAAAATTTTTTTTTTTTTACAATTATTTTATTTAAAATATGTTTATGAATTTTGACCTTTTTTTTTTTTTTTTTTTGGTGGCAATACCACTTTAAGGTCATCTCATTGCTAAAAATGGTAATAATCGCATCCTCTAAGGCAGCCATGGACTTAAAGTGGGAGTCCGCCGGGACTCCGCGTTTTTTTTTTTTTTTTTAAAAGCCAGCAGCTACAAATACTGCAGCTGCTGACTTTTAAAATAGTGACACTTACCTGTCCAGCGCGCCCGCGATGTCGGCACCCGAAGCCGAATTCTCGATCGTCTCTCGGGTGCTGCCGCCGCCATCTTGGGTATGGGAATCAGGAAGTGGAGCCTTTCGGCTTCATTTCCCGGTTCCCTACTGCGCATGCGCGAGTCACGCTGCGCAATAAGGACGGTCCCCGCTGCCTCTGGGATCTGTGTGTTTCCCAGCAGGCAGCGGGGGACTTTCGGAAAGGGGCGTAATCTACGCCCCTTTCCGCAGAGAGCTATCCCAGAAGTGGGTGCAGATACCTGTACTGTACAGGTACCTGCACCCCCCTCCCCCCTGAAAGGTGCCAATTGTGGCGCCGGAGGGGGGGGGGGGGGTTCCGATGAGCGGAAGGTCCACTTTAGGGTGGACCTCCGCTTTAATCTTAGCAGGGGTTCCCCCGAGACACCAAAAAAATATTGAAAGGGTTCCTTTGGGGTAAAAAGGTTGAGAAAGGCTGCTTTGTGGAATGATTTGTTGCAATATATAAAAAAAAAAAAAAAAAAAAAAAATTTTTATCATTCTTTATTTTATTTTTTCAGTTTACAATAAATAAAAGACAGGAGTCATATCCAAATACAAAAATCCAAGTGACCTGAGAGACAGCTAGTGTAGGAATAGGTTTATATGAACTTCAATTAATAAATGGATATTTAATGTATTACTTAACAAAAGCCATATGGATAAAAATATATTACATTTTTGTTTTCGGGATTAGATGCACTTTAATCAAAAGTTTTGAGAGCATGAAGCTTACACTTCTTTTTTTTTTTTCTTTTTTTTTTTTAGCTGATTACATTTTGTTTGGATTTTTGGATGCTTCCCAGCAGTGCAGTCGCATAGGGATCTTTTTTTTTTTTTTTGTAATTGCTGTACAAAAGCATTCTCACAGCCATAGCAAAAAAAAAAAAAAAAAAAAAAACATTTTGTATAGTATGATTATTTCCTATCGGAAGCACCATCCTAGTGGCCATAAAATATATTTTAAAAAAAAGGCACATACAGTAAAACCTTGGATTGCGAGTAACGGAGTTTCCAAGCGTTTCGCAATACGAGCTGTTTTTTTTTCTTTCTTTTAAATCCTGAACGTTGTCTCGCAAGAGGAGCAGGATTCAAGCCTCTGGGTTATGCAGTACCACATTTGGCCAGCGGTGCGAGGGCGCCAGTGACACTCGGAGATATTTGGGGGGACACATGGAGACACTCGCAAACACTCCATTCCCGAGTGTCTCCGAGCTTCTCCGAGTGTCTCTGAGCTTCTCCGGCGCCCCCCTCCCCCCACCTCTGGCCACTTGCGGTACTGCATTGACAAGCACTGGCTGTGGAACTAATTATCTGATTCCTATGATATACGAGTGCTTTGGCTTGCAAGCATTCTTCTGGAATGGACTGTTTATAATCCAAAGGTACTGCTGTACTGTATTATGTCCACTAGATGGCGGTGATGATCATAGGAAATAAATCTATTAGACAAACTATGGAGATTTTGTTTTTTCATGGGTCAATAGGTGAATGTTTATCACAATTATTTTTTTTTTAAATAGACCCCATAGCGTCTACAACTACTTTGTGCATTTCTAAAAAAAACAATGGCCATCTTTTTGTAATTTTAGCTCAGGGTAACTTGTAAATCTCGTTAAGACGGTCCCTTTATGACCTCCCGCAGAGACTTTTGCTACAGCGGACTATACTCTGTGTGCTGTCCCCTCGGTTGTCATTGAAGCCCCTTTGGGCGCCACAGGGGGGGGGTAATATAATTGCCCTTCACCACTCTGCTTGCCTCTATCATTAAACCTATTTTCGTCTCAAGTTTCGGAGTCATTTTATTATACTGTACTATTCTTTTTTTCTTATGTTTTGGTAGAAAGTGGGGAAAGCGGGTATGTTTAAAGCAAGAGAAGGTAGTCATGTGGTTTGCAGATCGCTATTGCATCTAATAAAAAAGAAAAAAAAAATCCAAGCTGACATTTGAACATTTTTGCAATTGGAAAGTGTAAAAAGTTTACTTAGAGATGTAAAAGAAAAAAAAAAGAAAATTAAAGGGAAATTTATGTTGGAAAACTGTGTTTTGCAGCATTTTTCATACAAAACTGATGTACGCTGTCAAGATCTTCTTCTGTCAAGATGGCAGTAAAATGACAAAAAAAAAATCGAAAAAGAGAAAGTTTGTTTCTCTTTTTCGATTTTTTTTTTGTCATTTTACTGCCATCTACAGGTTTTATACATGTACTACAATTATCTGTTAATGGGGAAAATATGTAATGTTATTAGCACTGGTTCACACCTATGCAGTTTGTAGTTCATTGATTTTTTTTTTTTTTTTTTTTTTAGTTTTTCGAGGTCATTTGTTATGATCGGAAAAAAAATTAATTCGAAAATTGGCAAATTCGAAAATCTGGAAATGCGAAAATTTGAAAATCAAGAATTAGTCAATTCGAAAATTCACACATATTCCAGATGCATTTTTCAATACACGTTTTTGATCCATCGAAGTCTGTGGAACCGAAAATCAGAAAAAAAGTCCCTGGTCCTTTCCATAAAATGCACAGATGTGAATGTGACCCCCCATAGGAAAACCATGTTAAAGGTAAGGCCTGATTCCCACCTATGGCATTTTTAGTGCTTTTTGCATTTTGCAGATTTGCACTGCAGAACGTGTTCCATAGGAAACCATGGTAAATGGGCTGTAGTGCAAATCTGCAAAATGCAAAAAGCACTAAAAATGCCATAGGTGTGAATCCAGCCTAAAGCTTTGTTCTTTATTTTGTAAATTGGTTCCTTTAACCACTTGCCGCCCACTCTATAGGCATGATGGCAGCAAAGTGGTTTCAATATCCTGACTGGACGTCATAGGACGTCCTCACGATTTTGAGCCGCTGTGCGCCCCCGGGGGCAGGCATTGTGGAGATCGTTGTTGCGGGGTGTCAGTCTGACCCCCCTGCAACTACGATCTCGATCTCCTCGATCTCCTCCTCCTCGATCTCCTCTTTACCACGTGATCAGCCGTGTCCAATCACGGCTGATCACAGTGTAAATAGGAAGAGCCGGTGATTGGCTTTTCCTCACTAGGGTCTGTCAGATGCAAGTAGAGGAGAGCAGATTGGCTGCTTATCTGACGGGGGGGGGGGGGGGTCTGTGCTGACCGATTATCAGCACAGCCCCCCCGAGGATGCCCACACTGGACCACCAGGGATGCCCAGCACCAGGTATGCCACCCTAGACCACCAGGGATGCCAGTCAGTGCCCACAATGGATGCCAATCAGTGCCCACAATGGGCATCACTGATTGGCATGCATTATTGTTTGGCACTGATTGGCATCCATCAGCACAAAAAAATACAATACAATGTCGCCTATCGGGGCCCATCCGTGCCCCCTATCAGTGCCCATCCGTGCCACTTATCAGTGCCCATCCGTGCCAACTATCAGTGCCCATCCATACCCATTCATGCCGCCTATCCATGCCAATCTGTGCCAGCTATTAGTGCCAATTTGTGCCACCTATCAGTGTCCATCCGTGTCGCCCATCAGTGCCACCTATCAGTTCCCATCAGTGCCACCTATCAGTGCCCATTAATGCCACCTCATCAGTGCCACTTCATTGGTGCCACCTCCTCAGTGCCGCCTTATCAGTGCCCGTCAGTGCAGCCCCATCAGTGAAGGAGAAAATGTACTTATTTACAAAGTTTTGAAACTGAAACAAAAAAAATGTTTTTTTTTTCAAAATTTTTGGTCTTTTTTTCTTTGTTTAGCAAAAAATAAAAACCGTAGAGGTGATCAAATACCATCAAAAGAAATCTCTATTTGTGGGGAAAAAATGATAAAAATGTCATTTGGGTACAGTGTAGCATGACCGCGCAATTGTCATTCAAAGTGCGACAGCGCTGAAAGCTCAAAATTGGTCTGGGCAGGAAGGTGTTTAAGTGCCTGGTATTGAAGTGGTTAAGCTAGTGCATTGTTGGTTCATTTACCTTTTCCTTCGATTTCCCTTCTAAATGTTTTTTTTCTTTATCTGAATTTCTCACTTCCTGTTTCTCCTCAGTAAACTTCACACCATCATCCGAGCGGTGTTTAGTCAGCCAGAACAGCTTACTGAGGAGGAACAGGAAGTGAGAAATTCAGACAAAGAAAAAAAACATTTAGAAGGGAAATTGAAGGAAAAGGTAAGTGAACCAACAATGCACTAGCTTAAAGGAAACTATTTAGAAAATAAAAATCGAACCTTTACAACCCCTTTAAATGGACTGCAGTGCGTTTCTGCAAGACTGAAAATGCACTGAAAATTGCATAGGTGTGAACCAGGCCTGAGTGGTTGATGTACTAAAGCTGGAGAGTGCAAAATCTGGTGCAGCTGTGCGGAGAAAACAATCTGCTTCAATGTTTTTATTTTTTTATTTTATGTCAAAGCTTAAGGGGGTTGTAAAGGTTTGTTTTTTTATTTTCTAAATAGGTTCCTTTAAGCTAGTGCACTGTTGGTTCACTTACCTTTTCCTTCGATTTTCCTTCGATTTCCCTTCTAAATGTTTTTTTCTTTGTCTGAATTTCTCACGGTTGAAGCTGTCTTTATCCGTTGTGATTTTCTCGCTGTCCGTCACCTCTTATATAGGTATGGGGCGTGGCCATCCAATGAGTCGCCCGGAGAGCCTGCCCCTTGTGACGTCACACCGGTTTTTTTTTTGGGGTTTTTTTTTTGCGTTTTTTTTTTTTGCCGGCAATTTTTATTTTATTTTTTACATTCAGCTTTCAGCGGGTGAGACACTGACAGCTGAAGACTCGTCGGTTGTGAAGGACGTGACGGCCGGCTTCCTGGCCTCCTGCTTAGCAACCATCTATATACAGTGTTCAAATAAAAACCGCAAAACACATCAAAAATTGCATCACAAACACAGCACTTGCGTTTCTGGTGCGGTTCCATTGAAACCGCAAACCGCGGGGGAAAAGTCCCGGACCCTTTCCAGAAATGCGCCGGACGCAAAACGCATAGATGTGAACTTAGGAAGCCATGCTACATGGACTGTAGTGCGTTTCCGCAAACTGCCCTAAAAAAACGCATAGATGTGAACCTGCAGAAACTGAACAAGCTGAAGTTAGAAGCCAATTGGCTACCACGCACAGAGGCACCAGATTTGCACTCTCCAGTTTTAGTAAATCTCCCCCACTATGTAGGTAAACCCTCACACTGGACTGCTCTTATTTGCTCCCATATAAATACACCATTGAAAGTGCTTTGCTATATCTGCAAATGCAAAAAAATAAATGTTGATCCTGCCAAAAATCTTGTAAACAGATAATGACCTGTGCTGCACTGCTGTCAGTTACCATTGTTCTCAGCTCTCTCTGGAGGACAAAGAACACTTCCCCCCATGTTATAGAGAAAAGAAGGGAGGGAGGTGTTCTATAGTCCTGTCCTATGGAGACAACATTGCTCCTCTATAGATACTGTACAGTGAGTGAGTGTTGACACCCTACAGCAAGAAGCGCGTTACTGGCAGGATCACCAGGTGAAAATAAAGCAAAAAATAAATAAAAAATCCTAAGAGAAAACTACTGCAACCGCTGGTAAGCTGCCATATATGACTTTTTTTTTTGTTCTTGGGTTTAACCACTTCCCTACCCACCCAACGTCATATGATGCCCGCAGATGGGATCTCCCATCCTGGGCGGGCGTCATATGATGTCCTCCCATTCCCGGGCCGCCGCGGCATCGCTCTGGCACGATGTCCGTGCCGGGCACCCGTGATTGCCCGGGAACACAGCAGGACTGTGGATCTGTGTATGTAAACACACAGATCCACGTGCTGTCAGAGGAGAGACCGATGGTGTGTTCCCAGTACAGAGGAACACCGATCGGTCTCTGCCCCTTGCATAGTTGCCAACATTGTAAAAAAAAAAATTCGGGACACTTTTTTGGCAGTAGGCAGAGTTTTTATTATAATTAGGGGGTGGGGCATGTGGATATGGGCATGGCATAGGGAAAGGTGAAAATGCGGCGCACGCAGCGCACTGTGGCAAAATATGGGTGTGGTTTGCGGAAATAGTGGGTGTGGCTTACATAGGCGTGGCCCGATGGGGTGTGGTTAGAGTCTGAGATGAATGCGGGATGGAGAGGGAAAGGAGGGGGATGGAGGGACAGCAGCCCCCCGATCCTACACCACAAGAGCAATATGTGTTTTCCAGAGTTTGACAATCAGCAGATAAAGATACTCCAAATACCTGATGTTAGTGATTCAATCATCCAGGCGCCATGATTGTTATGGTGTCAGGATGAATGAAGCGCATTATTTCTATTATTACATTGTAATATAAAATTAAATCATTCAACTCACCATAATGCTGAATCAGTGGGAGCCATGAGCGCGTCACTAGCCACGTTGCCTGCCACCAGATGCCATCAGGTGCCCCCAGCAGAGTCCCTCCTTACATCAGGTGCCCCCAGCAGAGTCCCTCCTTACATCAGCGGCGACAGAAGACCGGGCCACCGCTTGTGAAAGAGCTAGAAGAAGGCGCGGTGGCCCGGCAAGAAGAACCGAAGAGGGGGACAAGACAAGACCCCCGAAGTCGGAAGTAGAGGGCGGTGGCGAAGAAGAAAGCCGGGCTCCTCCGCTAGCAAAAGAGCTAGCAGAAGATAGCGGAGGAGTCCGGCGAGAAGACCCCCGAAGACGGAAGACCCCCAGAG